>NC_045696.1:94938433-95248626 GCF_009834535.1 Camelus ferus
CACCAAGTTAAATAGGAATCTGCCTCAGCCCCCCAGGACAGTGCAGGTTAGCAAAATAGAGCATTTTTATTGTATATTATATTGTACTGAAGAAATGTATATTTCTTCAAAATGTTTTTTTTTTTTTACTTTAAAAAGTAATATAGTTTTAGCCACATTTGTCAATAAATTCAATGTCCTCCCCAACAGGAATTTCATGGAATTTGAGGAGGTGATCATACAGTAACATGAAAGAATGAAAGGCCAAGAATAACCAATATATTTTGGAAGAGAAGGAAGAATCTGTATCCATAAGCCCTATATCTAATGTTCAGGCTTATTTTAAAGCTATGGTAATTAAAAGTGTGGTATTGACAAAGGGTTGGATAAATACAACAATGAAACAAAGTGGAGAACCCTGCAAATGTGGAACCTTGCAACATGACAGAAATGGCATTACAGATCAGTCAAAAGAGGGTGAATTATTCAGTAGATAGCTGGATTATTAAAAATATTCTTTAAAATGTTGCTCTTATTCTGAAAAAAAATCTCTACCCTTCAACTTAAACAAAGGAATTCCAGAAGGCCCAAAGACCCAGACTTAAAAACAAAAATTTAATAATTTTTAATAGAAAATTTAAGAGAATATATTTATAATCTTATGGTATGAAAAAGATTTCTTTTAAAAAGAACTAAAGAAAAACAGTAACATAAAAGAAAAGATTGACTTACTTTACCTAAGGGATCATAAGGAAGTATAAATGATAAGCACAGAATGGAAAGATATACTTGCTTGATATTCAAGGAATCAAAGATTATTATGTATTATATATATTTATATGTAATATATAAAGAGTTTATATCAGTCAATAAGAAAAATACCCCCAAATCAGTAAATGGACAAAATGTGAATTGAGAGATTAAGTTATTCAGGCGACCAATAAACAAATGAAAAATGCACAGGCTCAGAAAAGAACAAGAATGCTTAAGTTAACCAATAACAACAAGGTATTTCATATTCATTAGATTGGCAAAAATTTAAGTGTGATAATGCCGAGTGTTGGAAAGAATGTGGGGTAAATCTCACATAATTTAGATTGATGGATAAGTTGATCAAATTACTGAAAAGGGCAATTCGGATATATGTATTTAGTTAAAGGTGTTCAAATACTTTGATTTAGCAACTTTTTTAGTATATACCTAGGATAAACTCTTGCATAGGTGCGTAAGAAACCACATATAGATGTGCTTATTGCAGCTTCTTTTCTTTTTAATGTATGGTTTATACAAACCGTGTATAACCATATTCCTTTATTGAGTGCAGAGGATTTTACTAAGCAGGCCTGTGGGAAGGAAAAGGTGAGCTGTAGTTAAAAATCTAGTTTTATGGAATTTTTTTTAGTATTTTAAATAACAGGAAAAAAAGACAAATATGTAAAATTGGGAGCCATTTGTAAAAGAACCCACATCTCCTGTTTTAAGTTTAGGTTCTAACAAGGCCCAGGATTAAACTGGGTCAATGAATGTCTTCTTTTCCAATACTAAGGGAAAAATAATTTGGGGTGGTAAACAGTTAAATATGTAAACATTTTCTTTCAATTGAAATTAACTTTTTTTTCAATTTGAAAGAATAATCTATATTCAGTGCTCACAATCTGATAAACACTAAAAGTAAAGGAAATAAACCAAAATCACCTACAATCCTACCACCCAACTATAAACACTGTTAACCAGATGCATGTTCAGATGTTTAGTCAGAGGCCAGAAATTGAGGCATAAATTCCTATTATGTTAAGAGTTATATTTTGAAAACATCATTTAAGAGCACAAAATAAGAGTGGATGGGATTCCACAGTATGTCATTATATAAATGTTTATCTTTTACCAGCATAGAGAAATTAACCCCAGCATGAAATGAGATAAAATCAAAGTTTATCTACATCCAGGGTTCTTTCTGCACTGGAAAGTTGACTGACTGGGTGGAATTGTGGCTTCTTAATACAAGTGATACATTAGAAATAACCAATCAACAAGGGACTGGATGAATGGGGTCGTATTTTCACATGGAGTACCAAAAACACCAGTTATATAAACAAATTGAATCCATATGTATCAAAATGATGAAAATGATGAAAGAAAACAAGTCAGAGTAAAATGTCTACAACACACAACTAAATGCCAAGTTGCTTAGAGTTACACATGTATGCAATAAAGTTGAGTGGATGGGAACTAACACCAATTTCTCCAACTTCTGAAAGTCCATTAACACCCCATACACAAAATATTTCTTGTATATTTGCGTTTTCTTGGATAATTTTTATCCAGCTGTTGTAATAATTCAAAAGACAGAAACAGCTATCTTCTTCCTGGAAAATTCTTCCCATATCATGGTTTCAGTTAGCATCTGTGAATGTATCCGCCTTGCCCCAGTGGATCACTCTACCCCAGATTGCATCTTTGGATATGAGAGCTGCGTATTGCTGTAGTTCCTTAGACATTTCCACCTGGATGCCCACCAGGCACCTAAAACATAACAAGTGAAAGACTGAACTCATCTTTCCTCGCAGCCTTGCACCTCACCTGCCTATGGTTTCTTTCCTATTTCAGGGAATGGCTCAGCCATCTAACAGATTACTCCCTCTTCCTTAGTCCCCACATCCAATTACAAAGTACTCTCAATGCCACTTGTCAAATATTTATTTCAGTCTTCCTTTTCTCATCATTCCATATGTGAAACCATGCCCAAGCCTCCTTGTCTTCAGGCTATATTATTACCACAGCCTCCTCATCTATTCACTGCAATGCAACTAAAAAGCCAGTCGAACTGTGCAGATTCCAAGTGCAATGCTTCTGATATGCAAACCTGCCCTTGTTATGTCCTCAGCTTAAAATCTTACTATGGTACCTACTTGTCCTAAGGATAAAGGTCAGACTTCTCAATAAGGTTGCAGGTTCTTTGTAATACGATGCTCGCCTCTTTCCCCTCCCCACTTCTCACTGCACCTTCTTCTACTCAGGACTCCAGCTAAAGTGAACTTCTTTTAATTCCTTCTTAAGATATGTTTTCTCTGGCTTCTAAGCCTTTGTTCCTGTGACCGTTAGTTACTCTTCTCCTCCATCTTTATCCAACTTAACTTCTCCCCGCTCTATTTATTATTTCTTTTAATTCCCAAAACTGAATTACACCATACCTGTCTTTTGTGCTGTTCTTAGGGCTGCCGCATATGAGTGTATAGGTTGTGCACTGCTAAATTCTGGGGAGGAGGGCTCTTCACATCATGGCCTCTGTGAATGGTGCCCCTAGAGCTGTGGTGGTCATGTCTATAGTGCCTCTGTCACAGTGCTAACCACACTGTAATGTAATTGCCTGATGACTTGTCTGTCTCATTGTTTCACTAAGTAGATTAGGGATAGACCCAAGACTAGAAGTCAGTTAAAAAAACACACACACACACACTGACTCATCACCTTTCTCATGAGGTCAGGTAAGCACATAACTTCCACTCAGACATCAGGATATTATCTTAAGGAAAGAAACAGAAAGGGCAAGACGCCTAAGAAACTGAACATTTTTATCTAAGAGAGAATGAATCTTTCCTAAAAGATTTAAAAATAAGCACCTAAGCCATGAAATACAAGCTCCGTGATAGCAGGATTTTTGTTTGTTTGTTTCTGTTTGGTCTGTTGCTCATTTTTCTGACCCTAGGAGAAGTGTCTTACACCTAGCAGTCCTGAAGAAAGTTTTTCTGAATGAATGAAGGAGTCAGTTGTTTTATGGCGATTATTACAAGTTGTGTGTAAACTGGATTGAGGGCTCATGCAGAATACTAGAATGGAGCTAGACAAGCATCCACATTGCCGTATAGGGTTAAATTAATACCTCTTCTACATGTATCAGGTTAAGAAATTGCAGTTCCTTATTAGCATCAGCCAGCTTTCGTAAGGTTCTTTCATTCATCTGGAGACAAGGCAGAATAAAGAAGGAAAAAAATTCATGAGGAGTAGAACAAGAAAGGTAGACGCACACCATGGATTGCTTGACTTTTTAACAAGTAACATTTATATAGCGTCTTACAGACCCACAGAACTTCCACACACATTATCTCCTCTGCTGCTCACCAAGGAGGGCGGAGACTGAGCAGCTGTTTCCTTCCCATCAAGATAAGACAGAATCTCTCTACCCTAAATAGAGTTCCTGTTAAAAGTTTCTTTTACATCTTAAAGGTCATAAATGAAAAGTTAACCATCAGGAGCTGTTTGTTATCTTTCTGTTTATTTAAAGGAAGTTTTCTGTCTGAGAAGAAAAAGAAAAAAAGAAACTTTTATGGAACTGCATTGCTAGGTTAAAGTTTCATAGATTCTTTTCCACATGACCCTAGGATTCCATGAAAATGTGCTGAGATTCCTGGATGTATTAACCAAGAAGGGCTGTCTAGAGCTAGTTTAGTGACAATTATCTAGAAATAGTTTAGTGACAATTATCTAGAGATATTTTAGTGACAATTATGATTTCATTTGTATTTTCTATTGAAAATCCCACTGAATCTAGTCTTTCCCGTCTTCCCACTCTCAACTACATATTTAAATTCACTCTATGGTGATATATTTGTTCCCAAGTGTAACTGAAATGAAAACCAAAAAGATAACAGAATAATGGAACTGCTTGGTCAAGTTTGTATTTTTAAACATTCTTGAACTATATGACTTTAAACATTGGAAAACTCCTGGGTTCATTTTTCCCTTCACTGCCATGCAATCAGTATGTGTCAGTTGCTGTTAGAGTCCTTTTTAACATAGATTTTGAAGAATGGATTTCTTATTTTCAGTGGAATACGCTGTATGTAACAGTTCAGTGATGGATTACATATTTGGAGAAATATGATCTTACTTGTTATACCATAATTTAATTCATATTCAATAATGTTTCACTCAGTTTATTTGATCTTGGTGTAATTTGAAGAGATGAACGAGATAAACATGTTTCAATGCCAGCTTAAACAAATTTTGTTGATATTTATCTGCTGCCTCTGGTGAAACGTTATCTCGGGGCTGGATGATAGAATGTCAGCGTGTCAGACTAGTTTTTATTAGTTTTTAAATTGTGCTACCCTAGACCAACTGGTGCCTTACACAAAGATTCGTTTCTCAGAGTGTCATTGTAGTACATCCATTCTTAATGAGATTGGGCAGTGCAGCCATTTACTGATGATGCAAGTAGACTTAGTCTTCACTGTTGTCCATAATTGTGACAAATGAAAACATGTTTATTTTTCCTAGACTTCATTCAAAAATTGCACAATGTTGAAGTACATACTTGTCTTCTTAATTTGTTTACTTTTATGCCACATCATAATGAAGTAGTTTTTAAAGATTTTGCCCAGATATAACTCCAGATGTTCTAATGGCAGAGATTTTTATACCAAATCTAGTATCGATCTTTAATTTCTCTTTTAGCACATCTCCCTGAAAGGTTAATTTTGCCATCAATATAACTAAGGCTCAGAATTAACTACCTCCCGGCTGAATGTTGTTTCAGTTATTGAAAGCAGAGTACAATGGCTTACAGTCAGTTGCCGTCACGTAGAGGCTCTTCTTGATGACATTTGTAAGGGTAACTAATTCGCTTCCAACTCAGAAGATGTCCTGGCAGCAAAGCCCTTAATTATAGCCTTTAACAGAGCCCTCCTCTGAGCTCTCCTCTGAGATACAAATACGTTCAGAGAAGGAGGGCAGCCCAGGCCAGCCCCTGGTGCTGAAGATGAGAAACTGCAGGAGTCATGGAGATTCCCTGTGGGGAAGGATGGAAGACAAAGCCTTAGGGCTCTTGTCATTTCAACTGCTTTATATTCCCCAAAACTATTGCCCACATGGGAGGCATACTTCTATTATTATTGATTGTTCCTTGTTTTACCCATACTTACAACTTTTTCTTGGTGAAGAAAGAAAAAAAAAGAGCTTAGCAGATAAGCAAATAAAGAACTAGATTTCTTTTCTTCTTTTCTTTCATTGAAATGCAGTCAGTTTACAATGTTGTGTTAATTTCTGGTGTAGAGCATAGTGTTTCAGCTATATATATATTTTATATATATATATATATATATAAAAAATTGTAGGCTATTATACGATATTGAATATAGTTCCCTGTGCTATACAATAGGACCCTGTTGTTTGTCTTATATATATAGTAGTTAGTATCCACAAATCCTAAATTCTCAGTTTATCCCTTCCCACCCATTTCCCCCGGTAACTGTAAGTTTGTTTTCTATGTCTGTGAATCTGTTTCTGTTTTGTAAACAAGTTCATTTGTATCATTTTTAAAGATTCCACATATAAGTGATATCATATGGTATTTTTCTTTGTCTTTCAGGCTTGCTTCAATTAGTATGACAATCTCCAGTTTCATCCATGTTGCTGCATTATTTTATTCTTATTTATGGCTGAGTAGTATTCCATTGTATATATATACCCACATCTTCTTTATCCATTCATCTGTTGATGGACATTTAGGTTGTTTCCATGTCTTGACTATTGTAAATAGTGCTGCTATGAACATTGGGATGCATGTATCTTTCTGAATTAAAGTTCCTTCTGGATATAGGCTCAAGAGTGGGATTGCTGGATCATACAGTAACTCTACTTTTAGTTTTTTAAGGAATCTCCATACTGTTTTCCATAATGACTGCACCAAACTACATTCCCACCAACAGTGCAGGAGAGTTCCCTTTTCTCCACACTCTCTCCAGCATTTATCATTTGTGGACTTTTGAATGATGGCCATTCTGACTGGTATGAGATGATACCTCATTGTAGTTTTGATGCATTTCATGGCTAGTTAGTGATATTGAGCATTTTTTCATGTGTCTATTGGCCATATGCATGTCTTCACTGGAGAAATGTTTGTTTAGGTCTTCCGCCCATTTTTGATTGGGTTATTTGTTTTTTTGTTATTGAGCTGTGTGAGCTATTTGTATATTCTGGAAATTAAGCCCTTGTCAGTCACATCGTTTGCAAATATTTTCTCTACTCCGTAGGTTGTCTTTTTGTTTTGTTTATAGTTTTCTTTGTTGTGCAAAATCTAAGTTAAATTAGGTCCCATTTTTTAATTTTTGCTTTTATTTTTATTGCTTTGGTAGATTGCCCTAGAAGAATATTGCCAACTTCATTTACCTTCCATTTCAAAATCAGTTTCATGAAAAGGCAATATTTATTAAACTAATTTCATGACCTAGAGAGTCAAAGTTGTGGATGAATTCCTTTAATAATTGTTGGCAACCCTAGAAACCATTCTTACTATTACAAGGGTGTTGTGGATTGTCAATGAGTTGGTATCTAATGTGAAAAAGCCCAAATATTTTTAAAAAATTAAACCAAAATCTCATTGTGAAGCTTCTTCTCAAAGACACAATATTCATGAAAGTTTTCAATATAGATAATTTGTGTTTTGATGATTAAGCTCTTCTAGAATCGCCATGATTTTATGAAACATTTTTTAGAAATTGAACTTTGAAACAAAACATTTTGGTGTTGCTTTTGTGAGTGAAGTTGTAATAAAATCAAATATACTCCTAAAGAGCTAAAATTAATGTTTTAAAGAGGTCCAACTGCTTAAACATCTGCAGTCTAAAAATGCCAGTAACTCCAATAATTCCAAAGCTTCAACAAATAGAAGGAAATACTAGAATATCTAGAGGTTTCTGCAGAATCTCTTGCAATATTTTGGCAGTTTGTTGACCCCCATGATGAAAAGACTTGAAAAGAAAATCCTCCAATGTTAGAGTTGTCTTGAAATGAATGGTCCTCAACCTATATGTACTCTTTAAACATCTTGTTCTCTCTTGGGTTATCTTCTAAGAATAAATACTCAGAATATGAATTATCTTTTCTGTAAATCACCACAGTTGTTGATTAGGTTTTGATTTAATCTGTAGGTTTAGGTTTGATTAAAGTTGGTCACTGTAACATCATTCATTCATTCAATCATTTATTCATTCAATAAGCATATTTTTAATTACCTGATGTTTAATTTGTTCAACGAACTATGAAAATGATGGGCATAAAATGTCAAACAAAAATGTTCCTGTTCTTTACGGTGATAGATATATCAGGAAGTCTAATATATAAGCCAAAATTATTTTACCAGATAGACAAAAAGGTGAACAACACTATAGGACAAAGGAATGCATAAGCAAATGGATATATGAGTGAGCATGCAAATTCTGACAACTTTAAGTCTTTCTTATGTTTAAAAAAAAGGTTTGGGGAAGAAGTGGTTTTTGTATGAGTCAAGAGGCAAAGAAAAGCCAGGACCAGATGATAGTTGGTCTTTAATGCAATGCTAAGTACTTAAAACTTTATCTTATAAGCCAGTGCTCCTCCACAGACCACCAGTGGTCTTCACTGAGCAACCAAGTTGTCCAGAGATGGTTGGGTTATTGTAGAAGGTGAGGTAATAAGCAATTTCATTCATGTATGTTTCAGAGATATGGAATGTGAAAGTAATGCTTTGTACAGAAAATATATGGTCATTATGATCATCACATTCTTTAGAAGTATGAAGGTGTTACAGGGAATTAAAATAAAAGTTACAGCAAGGACCAGGCATGTTTTGTGTATAAATGAAGCAGGTTATGCGTAACTCGCTTTTCAGCTTCAGGGAGAAACAGGGAGGAGAGGGAAATGGGAAGACCTGGAGAGCATATTCTCCCAAAAAAGGGAAGATGCTGAACTATCAAGCCAATTGCTGTCTTATAAGATTTCAAGATTTATATTATGTTATATTATATTTTTAATATACAAAATAAATATTTACATGTGTATATCATATATATTATGGTATAAACATTTTATTATACTATATTATTGATAATATATGTAAGTATTTTAAAGGGAATCCATAAATCTAGATTTCTAAGCATCCTCTTTTAATATGTATGTTGGCAAATAATCCAAATATAAAACACCGCATAGGCCAGTACTATGCAGATCAAAGATCATACCTTTGTGGGCCAGGTTTGACATTGCATTGATTGCTTTGGCTCATTCTTCTTTTCTAATACTTGGTTAATGATGGGAGTTGCAGGGGAGTTTCACTAGTTTATGCCTTTTGCCTATTTTGGCTTATATATTTTGAAATGTTTTATAAGTTCATATTTTAAATATAGGTTAGATGTGCATTTTACTCTTACTGTTGTGTTTCATTAAATTTCATGACATATATTCCCTTCACAGAAGAGATCAATGGCTAAAAAGTGGTCCATTGAAAAATTTAAAAAGTAGTTAAAATAGAAACATAAACCCTCCAAAGCAAAAATGGAACATAAATCTGTGTCTGCTGGAAAAAGCAAGATATCCAAACCTACATGATCAGAAAAAGTCAAATCGTATTTCTCCTATATGACTTTGTAATGTACATTATCATCATTAATATTTCCGTATCTTAAAAGTGCTTGACACTATGCTAATAATTAGATGATACTGAAGATCAAGCAAAAAAGATCCTTTCTACTATCAAAATTACTGTATTAACTTACCAATATAATTTTGGAAAGGATCCATCTTTATCACGCAACTGATAATCTCCATCGATGAATATGCACATTTAAGAAGGGAAATTGGGAGAAATTAACAGGAAAGTGAATATTCAAAAATATACCTATTTGACTACAAGGATATAGTGTATAACACAGGTAATATAGCTAATATTTTATAATAACTATAAATGGATTATAACGTTTAAAAATTATGAATTACTGTGAAACTATTCTACCCTTCTGCTTTAGTCCATATAAAACTGTGCTGACAACATACTGAACAATACATTGAGTTAGTTTAATTGTTTTTAAATTGATTTTTAAAGCTAATCAACTTTTAGCAATACTTTTATTTCATACTTGAGCCTTTCTTTTCTCCTCTCACTATTTTTTTACCCAAAATATACTTTAACAAAGAAGTTCACCAAGCTTAAAGTAACCATAAATTCTAGAAATACAGGAGACAATATTTTCAAAATGTCAGGCTTAATGATAATTGAGTATGTATGTCTCTAGTGATAAATTTCACAAATTATTTTCTCTCTATTATTTCTCCTGGAAGTAACCACTGTATTCAAATTCATTCTGTAAGAATGTCAAGTTCTTCCAGCGTAAGGAAATTTCAATAGAAACAGAACTTTTCCTATGATGTTTGGCTATTGAAAAAAACTCTTTCCAGCAATTTCAAAAAATACTCATTGATTCTAATTGGGTTGTTCTTTAGATATTAAATATTAATAAATTATACCTTAGATGAATTTCTTATCAGGACATGAGAGAGCCAAGCAAAATAACTTGGACAAATACATTCAGCTTCAAATAAGTAAATGGTCACTGGAGATGATGGAAAATAAAGTATAGCAAAAATATATGTATGTATTCAGCATTTTCATCAAAAGGCAAAAGAAAACAAAACTACCGGTTTACTCAATCCTTCCATTGTTTCATGGTCATTACAAGAGTTAATACAGAGAAGAAAATCAATAGTAATTTCCATCACTATGAGATACCCAATGATAACCCCTGTCATTTCATAGTTACAGTAACAGTTTCTCTTGTTACAGAGTCCAAACTCTTACTGCTGGCCGCATGACAGGCCAATAAATCAAGAGACAAGTTGTTGGGGGAAGGAACAGCAACTTTATTCAGAAAGCCAGCTCACCAAGAAGATGGTGGACTAGTGCCCCAAAGGAACCATCTTACCCAAGTCAGAATTCAGGCTCCTTTTATACTTAAAAGGGGAGGGTGTGTGGTTGGTTGTTGCCAACTTCTTGGTGTTGGAATCATTTGTTCTTGCAGCTGTCCACCTAGGTCAGGTCATGATATTCCTGTAGACCTTTAACCAAGACAAATTATTCTCTGTTCTGCAACTTTTTAATCTCTATGTGAATGGAAAACTGTTAGACCCTTAAAGGTCAGAGCCTTGAAAATGAGCTATCCTGTATATCTGAGGCTATGAGAAACAACATTCTTTAACAAAAGGGGCAGAACAAGTATGACTAAGCAAGGAAACAGAGCACAGGGAACAGATCTAATATGGAGTCAGATCTGTTCTTTCCTATTACATTCCATCTAAAATAATCTCTTTCTATAGCTATGGCAAGTAAGTAAATTGTACACAATTTCTAAACGTGGCCGACCTACAAATAATTGACAATTGTATTTCCTGTTAAAATACAAAGCACTCAATATGTCTAACTACAAAACTCATCATCTTTCTTTCCCAAAAAGAAACTAAACTGAACTCTTTCTTAACTTCCCATTTTAAGTAATGACACTGTTGTTGGCTTAAAATTTCTTATATTAGTAATAGTTTTTATACCTCTTCCTAGTGTGAGAAATACATTCCCAATTAAATTTTAATTTGTTGTTATAATAAATGAACAGTGATCAATTGAATTTAATTATAAAGAAGATTAGAAAATTTTTAGAGAATAATGTTTTACAGAAAAAAACCTCACATTTTTCTCTTATTACTATTTAAAAATACCAAAGGAAGCAACTAGTAAGCAGTCTAACATTTCTGAAAATCCGCAGGGCCATTTAAATGTTATAATGTACACAGATAAACATATATAAATATCAGTCACAACTTTTGCCTAAAAATTCTTAATAAAATCACTGTAAGACATTATTGTTTTGATGCTATAAGTTAGTGAAAACTTAACCACACAGGCCAAACAGGAACTTTGTCCAAGTTCCAAAAATACATAAAGGAAAAGATTGGGGTAAAAAATTAACAGTAAGATTCAGAATTCCTCATTCTACCTTGATTTCCATACCATTAGATCACCTAAGAGGTGTTTTTAAAAAGCACATCATTGATCCTGCCTAGAGTTCTGCTGAGTTTGGAGTCTCATTGTTTCTTCAGTGTGAAAAATGATAGGAGAAAAGCCAAATTAAATGTGACAGAAAGTTGGTAATGCACTCATTACCATTTATTCTGACAGTGATTTATTCTTGAATCTGTAATACAAAAATATAATGAGACTTTCCCAGAATTAAAAGCAAAAGTTTTCTGAGACAGAAAATATGTGCATTTACTTCCTCTCTAATTAACAAGAGGAAAAGAAATGCAGAATCTGGGAAATGAGCATGTTCAAATACTGCTATGTAAATAATACTATTCAAATATACTGTTCCTATTCCTCCATGGCTTACAGTTTATTCCGTGGGAAGCTAAGATATGTACACAAATAAATGGGATGCCAGGCAGTAGAAATTGTAGTAAAAATGCTTCCAAAGAAAAGCATCCCAGGAAGTCACTGAAGAAGTCCACTGGCAGCTGGGCAATCAGAACTGCTCCCTGTGAGCATCCAAGCCAAAAAGCAATGTGGCATTTGAATTAGTAGATCTGTGGGAGCAAAACAATAGATGTGCATGAGATGGAAATATGTAAAACAAGGTCACCACCACGTGGGGTTTCAGGACAAACAAACAGGCAATGATAAGTTGGATCAATGAGCAGAAAGAGAATCTGAAATTGAGGTTAGGATTTAATAAGGTACTAAATGGAGCGTACATAGCAGAGCTTCAGTAATAATTGCTGTGTTCTAAATGGGAAGCAAGGGTGTATTCCATTTTTGCTAGTCTGAGAATAATCACTTGCCCTTGTTGAAGTGGCCCCTGGTCTGCAATGTTTGAGAATCACCATCACAGAAAATAATTCAGAATCATTTATAAATATGATTTGTGGGATCAAATCAGTAAAATGTAAAATTCATAAATCAGGATGGTCTTGCTCTCTCCATTACAATGGTGTGTGAATATCGTGTTTCTTATCAGCATCTATTTTGAGGAATGCGCACAGATCTGAATAGCTTCTTGCTAAGATGAAAAAACAAAATGCCCCATCTGAATCACTGGATTTGCTTGGAAATTTTATAATATCATTAAGTCCAATTTAAAGAGGATACCCTGAAACCATGCCAGGTTTTTAAGGAGCAGCATGTGTGATGACGCACATTTCCTCCCTGGATAGAGTCTCAAGCCAACATCGAGCACCACAAGGAACGACCCTCGCAGTTATAGCAGTATACCATGATGCAAATGCAAAGATGTGGCACTGGACTCTTCACTTTCTTTTTATCCATTTGTTTTTGTAGACATATCAATGAATATATAAGAAACCTTTTGGGAAAAAATCATTCAGCTAAACCCTTATATAGTTCCTTTCCAGCTGCAGAAATATTTTTGACACGAATTATCTCATTTTAGTTGGGTTGTTTAATTTTTACCTCATTGTTAATGATGAATGGTAGAAAAATATTATATATGCTTAAATAATACACAAACACTTAAAATACTTAAAAATCTCAGAATATGAAAGTCTAAACACACTTTATAATTACATGTTTTCATTTTGATGAATTTATACATGTATAAATGTATACATTTTGATGACTTTACACTTGTATAAAGTCTTGTTGGCACCTACTAAGTGCATTTATTGAATAATGAACCAGTGCTTTACATGTACTATCACTCATCTTGAAGCAATACTGCATGCTAGATGTTTTTAATTTATTCTGCAGATGAGGAGACTAAATCCAGAGAGGTAATTTGCCCAAGGTTATAATGCTGGTACAAGGAGAAGCTAAAATTTTAAAGGTCTCTGGCTGTAAAACGTGTGGGGTTTTTTCTTGTTATTTTAAAGGCACTGCTAATTGAATTCTTAGTATGTGTAGGTTGTTAAGATTTTACATGTTGATTTCATCTAATCCTTAAAAAACTCTATATGGTACACGATACTATGGAACCTGTTCTACAAAGTGAAAACCGAGGGAGAAAAAGTCTAAATAAGTTATCCACATTCACAGGGTGGTAAGCAGCATGTCTGTATGTCATTCAATAGGCCAAAGTTATAAATTCATTTTTCTATATGAAATGTAGAACAGCTTTTGTTTCCTAGATTAATTTAACTCAATACCACTATTGTTGTTACGATATGGTCTTTTAATGCTTTGGGATCTAAGTATCATCATGCTCCCAGTAGGTCATAGACCTTAGGTGGATGTTTTTCTTTGCATTTTATGCTGCGTCTATTTTGAAACATCCTTCTGAAGTCTATGGTCCACTGGAATAGGCTCTAATGGGGGGAAAAAAAGCCTGGTAGAGGTCAGTTATTAAACTAGGACAAGATAAATATAGTATAAGATTTCCCTACCATTTGCTAATCTGCATGTGGTTTATCATCTCACGTACAACAAACATTGATTCTCTGTTCATTTTAAAATATAAAATACCTGAACTTCACTCACTGTATTTGAAAGAAACTGAATAGCTCTATCAATGTAAAAATGCCTTATTTTGTTCAAAAACCGAAAAAGCTTAGCAATTACATAATTCTTGATTAGTCATTACTTTTAAGTCTGACACATTGATTATTATCTCTCCCCCCTCCCACTCTGACTCACTGAAAAGGAAAGAAAAATATGCTTGGATGGGTTCTACTTTGTACTTAAAACTAGACGTTTTAAGCTAGATACTGAATTTGTGCTGTCTTTCTTACCTACATGCAAAGTTCTTACTTATTTTGAAGAATCTAAAATATGGTAGATGACTTTGTGGTTACAAAGTCCTGCGATTAGTCCAGCACTAAGCAAAGAGGGCACACGGTGGAACTGCCTTGTCTGTGTGGTGCCCCCTCCACTATGAGCAATTTAATAGAATGAGAGCAGTCTTTGTCCGTGTCTGAGTGTGGTCTGAGCATTGTCTGAGCTTGGCCTTCACAGGAACAGATGCCTTACAGTGGTGCTGTACAACCAAATATCTTATCTACAGGGTGATCTTTGTTTTTTTTTTTTTTAAGGTTATACTCCATTTATACTTACTATAAAATACTGACTATATTCACCACATTGTACAATATATCCTGTGGCTTATTTTATACCTGATAGTTTGTACTTCTTACTCCTCTACCTCTATGTTTCCTCTTCCCTCTTCCCCCTCCGCACTGGTAACCACTAGTTTGTACTCTGTAACTGTGAGTCTGCTTCTTTTTTGTTATATTCACTAATTTGTTGTATTTTTTGTATTCCACATGTAACTGATATATAGTGTTTGTCTTTCTCTGTCTGACTTGTTTCGCTTAGCATAATGCCCTCCAAGTCCATCCATGTTGCTGCAGATGGCAAAATTTCATTATTTTTTATGGCTGAGTAGTATTTCATTGTATATCTATATCACATCTTCTTTATCCAATCACCTGTTGATGGCCACTTGCTTTCATATCTTGGCAATCGTAAATAATGCTACTATGAACATTGAGATGCATGTATCTTTTCAAATTAGTGGGGTTTGGAGGGGAGGGGTATATATACCCAGGAGTGACCTATATTTTTGACAGTCCAAGCTTGTTCCTAATCATCCCCCCTTGCATGTGTCATATAGAGAGAGGGTAGATTTTTCTTCAGACTAGTTGATGTTGCTCTCCATTTTCCATTTACAGCCAGTCTGAGAACCAGATGAGCCAGTACTGCCCATAGAGACAGCTCAGGCTTGCTGTGATTGCACACTGTCATAAATGTAGCCAGAGCACTCGGGAAGTGGTGTGTTCTTACACCGATCAGAGAGTCGCAGAAACTTAGAGCCATGAGACCTCTTTTAGCTCATCTAGACCAGCTCCTTCATTTCTCAGCGAAGGAAACTCAATCCCAGAGAAGTGGAGGGGCCTTCCTTACCCCACCAGTGAGTGAGGAGCAGAGTGGGGGCTAGAGTTCATGTTTTCCGACTGAGCGTCCTTTCCTGTCAGTTCCAGCTGCCTCCCCCTTTCTGCATGATGTCACCAGGGAAGAATGTTTAGAGATAGCAGGCGCCACTTTCTCCTCCTTTCCAATGCATTGTGACAGTTCCGGAACAAGTGGGGACCACTGGGGGAGTGAGACAATGGTGCATTCTGACTCCCTTTTGCTGAAGCATGTCACCCATTTCCCACTTTGGGGGTGCCCCCTCTCTCTCCCCGTTCTAGTCTTCCAGTTTATACTAAGCTGACAGTGCTTCTCTCAGGCCAAGAATTGGCTAAACAAGAATACAGAAGAGGGTTGGTATTTCTGTCTGTTTGCCCTTGCTCTAAAGTTTAGGCCATGTAGGGGTCATTCTGAATGTGAGCGGATATTAGACTGAAATGTGAGAGCAGGAGAACACTTTTCCAGATGAATCTGTATTTAATTAGGCAGTCAAGCCAATCTAATTCTGACATTTGACAGCTTAACTTTCTGATATTGAAAGGCAATTTGTGAGGTACAGCATTTATTAAAAATAAACATAAAGGCCAAACTAAGACGTTAACATTCAAGGCGATGGACAGTATATTGTGGAATCTAATCCCAATAGCATTACACTTATCATTCTAATTATGCCAACTTCATCACCTTAACTTTTCTCAGCACTTAGAAAGGCTGTTATAATAGAAAATTCCATGGATGATTTTAAATAAAAGGAAATTATACCCCAAAATATCATCATTTGAAGTTGGACTAGAAAATTGCATAGAAAAGTTTTTTTAAATATAAGGATGAATTCAAGGCAAGAATCCCACTAATTTATATAATTTAATAATATTTATTTACTATATATATGGTTGTTTTAGCATTCATTTAACTGTTTAGAATTTCACCTTTTGTATCAGAATGTTTATATTGACATGTTTAATGTAAAAGGAGGCCAGTATCACTTCACACAGTAGGAGACACTGTTAGTTTCTTTTTGTCGATAGTTATCAAGTAAGTGGAAATTAAAACAATGAAGTGACATTTTATATCTGTGAAATTCATATAAATATTCTGCTTAGTGTATGTTGAAATTGTTATACTTCAAAACAGGTGGTTAATTGTAACGTCATTAAGCCCTAAAAGCTTTACATTGAGCCCTAAAAATCTTTAGCTCTCTTTAACCTACTAATATCATCTAGTTTTGGTGAAACTATATACATAAGTTTCTTATTATAAAATTCTTTCTGACATCAAAAATCTGGATATTGCTAACTGTCTAGAAATTTTGGAACTAGTTAAATTGTGGCAAAGCAACTGTTGGCATGCTCTATAGCCATTAAAAATATAATTTTAAAGAGCAAGTATAATATGAAAAAGCGTTTATGTTTTAACATTATGTTAAAAAGTGGAACACACAGTGCTGTTAGCAGTATGTCTGCTTCAGCACGTGGGGAACACAGAAGTAAAAGAAAATGCAAACTGCTGACTTCTGCTACTTGGCTTTTTGTTTCTCTTGTTTTCTGGCTTATTTCAGTTAAAAACATGTTGAGTCTGATATCACAAAGAAGATGTAAGATATGAAATAAAAGTTAATGTTAAAAAAAAAACATCAGGAATTTCTCTAAGAAATGAAACAGATTAAAACAATCACTTCCAAAACCATGGAAGACAGAGTGAATCCCTATAAAAAGACAAATAACATAAGCAAAGTCATAAATTTAAAAAGTGAAAAATGCACCATGGAACAAATGATGCAATATTTTGATTTTTTAAGAATGCCACTGACATTTTTATAGGTGGAAAATATTATTTAAATGGTTGTAAACCAACACTTGCATATTCAATTTGTGTGTGAAATTTCATGTCTCATCTCTCTATCCTCAAGCCATTTTAGAAAAATACTTTGAGTTAAACCAACTGATTAATCCTTAGATTGTTATCCCCCCAGCATATAACTTTCTATCTTTAAACTGTGATGAAATCATTGAAGTATTTAGAGTGAAGCTTTATAGAATCTGTTTAACAAATTAAAAATTCATGTTCACATGGCAACAAATATTTAGCTATCCTCTTCAAAAAGATGTTCTTAAAAAGTACTTGTTGCAATTAAAATTTAGTTAGAGGAAGGTGTTTACTAATGTCCAGCACATATTACAAATAAAGGTTAGTGTAACACATTGCTAGGTAGCCTTTGAAGCTGATGTTAAATGCAAAACAACTTTCTAAGATAGCATTTTAGTAGAAATACCAAGGGTTTTGTGGGATTTGAGAATAAAAGGAATCTGTGCATTACTTACGAGCTAGACATCCAAGAAAATGAGGCAAGACTCCAAAGAGGAAATGACTGTAGGTTATGTAGGTATCTAGTCTCGTGGGACCTCAGACAAGTTCATGGGGATTTCCTGCGCCCCAGGAGCTGGAGATGCTGATGGTCCCAGGAGTGGACAGAGGGAAAACAAGGAAAGCAGTGATCAACTTTTGAGGGAACCAAGATACCAAGAATGAATGACATCTTACTGGTAACATTTGAGGACTGATGACTGAGCTCCAAATAAGCCTCCAAAGATGCTAATTTAAATAGATATCTCTGAGAGCCAGATAGACATCTATTCCTTAGTTCCTGCAACACTCAAAACTGAGGAAGAACCTAGAAAAAATAGATAGGATCCTCAGATTGACTGAGGTTAAGTTGTTGTTGCCTTGACAGTGCACAGTAAATGTTTGCTAAGTGATGAAAGCCTGCAGATGCCCTGTCTTGCTTTAATAAGTTAATTCAACCTTATTGTTAATTAGGGGGAAATTTCTGCCAAAAGTCTGCAGAAAATCTGTAACATGGTACTTAAAAGAAAGATTGTAGCATCCTTGTTAGAGATTTTTAAGGATAAATGATCAGATTTTAAAAGCACAGATGTAAGGAAAAACTCTTCCAACAAGAAAAAGGGGAAAAAAAGTCAAAATTAAAGCAACCCACAATTTTAAAAAAAGAGATTAAAAAAAAGGAAGACGTGCGCAGTTCAAATAAAAATCTACCTTCTAATTACTTGATATTATATTTCATAGAAGATGCCAAATTCAGTATCATTTTTATTTTAAAGGAATAATTTTTTCTTCCTTCCACCATTTCTGCTCCAAGTTCCATAGCTTCAGTTAAAATATTTAATGATCTGAGAAATATGAAGGGAATCATAGACCTTCTCTATTAGAACGACTGTTGGTGTTGTTCAACTCTGTTCCCAACTTTCCAATGATAAGAGTCATCTGGAGGTTCTGTCAAACCCGTGATTCCCCGGCCCTCTCCTGAGAATTCAGATCAAGTGGGTTTGGAAGGAGTTGGGGAATTTGTACTTTGAGCAAGTACAAGTACTTCAGGTGATCCTTATCATTGCAAAAATTTGGAAACTATGGAAACCTTTAGCACAGCTCCATTTCTTCAGAGAGGAAGAGGATGAATCCAAAGGTCACATGGTCAGTTAGACAGTCCAGATGTGCAGCTCCTGGGACTTCTTTTTCCTAACTTCTTCAGAGCTTTCAACTATGGGGTGAGTAAGAGTTCCAGATGGTTTCAACAAACAGACCAGACACATTGATAAATAATAATAATAAAAAAAAGCACATGGATTTTTCATTTACAAAAATCTATATTGAAACATATATTTTACAAGGCAGTTCACTGCTTACATGCCTGTATTGTATTATCATATCATAATCAAGTTACTTAGTTAAAAAAGTATTTATATGTATATTTTTTTCAATTACTAGGGCATTTAGTTCAAAGTCAGACATCTGAGACCTCAGCTCTTAGATCCCCTAGAGTTTCATGGGAGAGGGAGTTGGAGTATGGAAAAGGACAGGGCAAGAGGTTGCAGGATGGAGATCCTTGATAGACTAGTTTGCCACAAAATTTTCCACTTTTATGTATTTTATATATCAGTCCTTATCAAAATTTCATGTAAATAAATTCTGCTTGGCCGAAATCTATCAGGAACTTTTGCATCTAAGACAGGTTAACCACACAGAGACAGATATTCCAATCTTCAGTAGCTAAATCCAAAGCAATTTACCTTTCTCATAAATTCAGGTAAGCAGTAGACTGGAGGGATATAGTCATATTCTCCCCAAATTAGAATATTTTAACAGAGGATTTCTATGCAAGGAAAATCCAAAACCAAAGCCAAAAGAAATGACGAAAGCCAATCTAATAATCTAGGTTACATACTCATCACTTTTTACTACTCTGTACATGCCTAACACCTGTCTCTTACTGCCTGGAATTAAGTTTTGTGGATTTGTTCGTTGACTAGAGAAGAATGATGAAGCAGGGCTATTGAATTAAAGCTATTTTCTTTAGTCTGTGAAGCAAATAACTATGCTAACAGGCACTATATGATAATGAGTTTTCTAAGGAAGGTCCCCAACACTGCTTTACATCAGCATAGTACAACTTAATGACCACATCCAGGTGGAAGTTGGTAGTCAGCACAATGAGCCAAACACAAAGCCAAAAACCTCACTCTTCAACCAAATAGTTTTTATAACTTAAAATCAACTTTCTAAGGGATTGCACATTTTGAATCTTACACATACCAGAGATTCTGAAATGATAGTCTGATACACCTATTTGGATCCCACTTCTTTCCTGTTTTCTTGTTCTATTACTATTCTTTATCTTTTCCTCCCCCTGAGGTCGTCAAGACTTGCTGTCAATTAGCTCCAAGAATCATAACAAAAGTTCTGTAAGAGAAGATTGACAATACTAATTATTAGAAATAATTTTTGGATTTCTGGTTGCCTTGTCAGATCTTACAGTGCCATCTTAAATGACTGTTTTTTTTTTTTTTCAGGCATATGTGGTGATTTTATAAGTCAAACTGATTAGTGTAGATTTGATTTTCTATGTAATACAAAGATAGGTGGTTTTTGAGTGAACCTAGTGCAGAAACCCAGCTTAGGGTTTCTGGTTGCAAACAACAGAAGATGACTCTGGTTAATTTAAGTCCCAAAAGAATTTATTGAAACTAAAACACAGGTGCTCATAGGATGGACTGACATTTCTCATTAGACTTCTTTTCTGAATGTAAGTGATCAGACCTCAGGTCAACAGAAAACTAAAAAAGTATAGCATGCCTTTGTGGACTGCTAATTGAATTTACTTCAAATAATCTGAAAAGAAAAAAAAGTATCATCTCTTTTTGCTATTCTGTTCAACAAACCTCAGGTGTTTAATGAGTGTTTACTATGAGTTACTTTATTCTTTATAAAATTAAAATTTGATACATTAAACATTATTTCAAAAAGACTTCTTTACTTATGTTATCTCTAGAGAAACATGGAATAACATTGATTGGATGAATGCATACTTTTTTTTCATAACTTTTGAATTGCTCCATCTTAAACAAACTGAAACATTACTCTGGTAGAAAGATGAACTATAGAGTCCAGATCAAGTGCAGCAGAATGGCATTGACTTAGGTCCAAGACAATTGCTCTCTTCCACTGTAGCATGCTGCCTTCCCATTCGTGAGGTAAAGGGTAATTCCATATTGGAGAGGACTGAATTCACATAGGGACTTAAAGAATGGAGGAATTTTCAGGAAGTGGTTTGGCAGAGGAAGAGAGAACAAGCCACTTGTCACAAGAATGTTTTTGGGAGGATGACAGCAGTATGACTGTAGTATGGTTTTGTAGTATGTAGTATGGTTTTGTAGAGGGGTATAATTAGAGATAAGTCTGGAAAAGCAGGTAGAGACCAAATTCTGGTGGGTCACCTTTAAGTCACAAACGAATTTATTGGAAGAATGTCACAGATTCTCATAGAATGGGTAATAATGTTGTAAACAGGTTCAGAAATGTTCTGTAACCAAGAAAGTCTGGACAAAAGAAATCAGCAAGGAAATGTCAAATATAAAACAAAACAGTGTCATGTGGGAGATGCTGGCAGTCCAAAATTACTCCTTCTGGTTACTTGATGTTGGTCACTAAACTACAATTCCACAGTGTATAATTTCTAAATGGCCTCTGCTTTTTCACATCACTTGCTCAAGATTTGAAGTAGTAAGTAAGAACATCTGGTTAGCAGAATGTAGGTTACTGCCCTGTTCTATAGCTGCCTGGGGAAGGGAAGAGAGATTACCTTTCCATGTATTTTCTAGACGAGACAACATCCAGCCTGCTGCTAAAGGTCACGTAATGTGAGATTCCTTCAAAATATCGTGGGTTTAACTACTGTACAGTCAAAACTAACTTATTATATCTGAGATAGGGAATGAAATCTATTAACCAGAGTTAGCTTTATTTAAGGTACATTGAAGAAGGGAGAAATGATGTCATGTAGCACAGAACTGGTCAGATGCTCAGGATCCAAGAGATTGTTGAGGTATGTTGGTTGAATTGGATTGAGTTGGACTTTCAAGAGGTTATTTATATTTTCATACATACCACTCTTCAGTGATATTTTGGACTTTGAAGTTCATTATCAATTAAGGTCAATACATTTTTCTATTACTCAAATGTTGATATTTTATTTAAGTAATAAGAATTAGGTCCAACATCTACATCCTGACCTTTTTTCAGCTTCAATTTTTTATTATGACCTCAGGTTAGGACACACACAAAAAGATGAAGAGATGAGACATTACAGCTGGCCCCAAAGGCAGTTCCAATTTTGGAAATCTACATTTATTTTAAAATTCATTCACTGGAGAGATCTTTTTTGTATATAACTGTGACACTGGGTATAAACTATTTCAGTCATTGGTCAGTTTTAGGAGAAATTTAGTCGCTAAGAAATTTTATTCATTATTCATTTAAACAAGTATCTCCTGGTAGAGGGTAAAAGGCTTGTGTTCAAATTGATGTTACCACATCTGAAAGTTTCTGCATTTCTGATAATACACAATTAAGCCCTAATACGAAGATGACATCATCATTTGTAACTATTTGATATTGTTTACCATAAAAATTATTTATAATAATAGCTAATAATTATTGAATATAAACTCAAATGACTAATCTTCTACTTGATAAGACTTTTAATTGCATTATTTCATTTAATAACCTTGACAATAACCTTGACATACTATATGAAAAAGTATTATCATTGTTTCCATTTCAAAGATAAGGAAATGCAAGCATGGTAGTTTAAATAACTTACCCAAGGTCTCACAGCCAATAAACCCTGGTTAGGCTGTGCTCCTAACTGCTGCAGAAACACATCCATATAGAAAGGCTACAGGAAACAGCCTTTGTCACCACTGTTTTAGACCCCAGACTACACTAATGTGAGGTAGATTTGCATTGGATATGTCATGAATACTTTCACACAAGTTTTCTTACATATTTCACCACCTCTTGACTGCTGCAATGGCCATGCTAAAAGGAGATTCTTCCACTAGCTTTGGTAAATAGCTAATTATTTATCCTGATTATTTATGAATATAAATTGTTTTAACTCATTTTCAGTAAATGAAGCCTGGTAGCTCAATACATGTTTGAAAATAATCTTATTAGCTTGAGTCGTGTGGCAAATCTTACAGTACAGTCTAATTAAGCTACTTTTAGAACACAAGCACGTCTTCGTTGTCACTGGAACTGCTGATTAGTGGTAAATCACTCTTTTACATAATGAAACTTGGGTTTTCTGTACAGGGCTGAGAGAATCTGAAAGGAGCTAATGGGAAACCCAGCCAGCTAAAGTGCTTTAATGGCTTTATTTCTAACAAAATCTATAATTACATTCACTCTTATTTGAAGGAAAACAGTTCTTTTTTTTTTTTAATCTGGGACTTTACGAATGGCCTGATTTCTAACAAAAAGAGCATTAGCTGTTTAGTAATCTTCCCATTGGCTAACTATATTTTCCTGAGCTAATTCAAAACTTATTTCAAACATCTGGATAAACCTAGAAAAGAATACATGCTAAGCAAGGCTTCAGTTCATTAGCTCATCTCGTGACAGATGAAAACAGGAAATGTATACACAATATATTTATTACTTGCTTAAAATTACTGTCTTCCAAGGAGTGTTTTCCAAACTTGTGTAATTGCTCATCCCATCTCTAAACATATTTTTAGTTTGTGCCTTTAATATATGTAATTTTCAGATTTCTTTATAAATCATAGACATGTTCAATTGTATGGAAAATTTTGTTCGTTATAAAACCTGCATAAACATGGAATTTTATATGGATGAAATAAATCTAGTATGAATAATTACTTATTTTAATTTAATTATACGAAGAAAAAACCTTTTGGTTGTCACTAAAAATAGCTTTGGATGCCCAGATTTAAAACGTTTGCCAATCAAGTTGTCTACTTAACATCATTAACTGATGTAAAAGACAAAGCATGCACTTAGGATGAGATGTGTTCATTAACAGTGGTGGATAAAATTTCTATTTCAATGGTCTTCTTGATGATTTCAGCTTTTTGGCTGACACCTTGACACATATCATTAGGTCATCATTGTTACTTCATGATATTTCTGAGGAAGAGCTTCTTCAAGGAGTGGAAGAGATGTTTGCTCTGCCATTTTCTTGTATTTTGCTTTTGTTTACATTATTAGTATTGTCTTCCATCTGCAGCTTCCTGCAAGGAGGCTCTTTAATTCACAAGTCCACTTGGTGAGAGCTAGTTCAGTTTTAACTAGATAGTACAATTTTCAAATCTGTTTACCAGACACACAAACATGAGACATTATTATAGGCAGAGGAAGAGGAGAAATGTCACTTTCCAACCCTTGGCACCAAAATGACGTCTGTTTCAGTACTTTGGTTTGTGATGTGCACACATATGTGACACGTATATGTACAAACTGACAACGCATAGAAGGTGCCGTGGAGGACCTTGTTATACTACTGCAGTTGTCCCATTCCATGCAATTCAGTTACATTCAAGAAGTATCTGTCGGCCTCTATCTATATGCATCTGCTAGTCATGTATTTCTAGTTAGTAAAATACCTCTCCCCTAGAGAACGTTACTTATCATAATTCCACTCATCTTCAGAATTCTTTTCCTTCATAAATTCTTTCCAAGACTTTCTAAACCTCTGATATACTCCAAATCTCCATACCCTTTGACCTTTTGAAAATGCTCTGTTTGAAACACCTAGAACAGCAGTTAGCAGAGAATAGGAACTCAAGAAACATTTGTTGAATGAATAAATAAGTAAGTGAGTTAGAGAACAAAGCATATTCTATCCTCTCTTTGCAATTAACAGGGAGTATTTTCATATGAAACACTCTGAGAAGTCCTGCCGTAAGGACACTTATTTTACTCTGCCTTTCCCACGCTTATCCTTTCCTCTCTTAACATATTATGCAAAACACTTTCTGGGAAGCATGCTTCGGGGAATGCAAAGATAGGAAATGGGCTACTGATGCACCAGAAAATTCAATATTTAAGAAGAGTGGCCACTTAGTAATTTTAAAGCTCAGTCAAAATAGTGATGACCCAGGACTTTTGTTACATTCTGTATATCATCATGAAAATATTTATAAAATCTAAACACCTATGCTTTCTTTTCTATGCACATGATGCATTAGTGGTGTAAGATAAGAAGAAAATATACATTTCTCTGTACTGTTTTAGGAGTGAATTCCCAGTATGTTAAATGATCAGTCATTAGGAGCGGTTGAAGGAGGCCAAATAAGAATCGATTTGGAGTTATATAACCAAAGCAAGACAATCACTCCAAACTCTCATTCAATTATATCTATAGTGTAGAGGCAGCAGAAATTGAAGACATTTCAAGATGATCATGATTCATTACTTTCAGCTTTTAAAGTAAGATTTCCTGGCTAAGCATTCACATGAAATTCTGAGTTGCTCTGTCCTACAATTGAAGGGGGAAAAAGAAGTTGTAAAGAAAAAGAAAAAAAAAAGGAGAAGAAATAAAAGATTTGCGATTTTCAATGTCATTATTCCTTTAGAGCAGGAGTCAGCAAATTTTTTCTAAAAAGGGCCAGATAATAAATATTTGGGGCTTTGTGGGCTGCATGGTCTCCATGGTAGCTCCTGGACTCTGCCATCGTACCGTGAAAGCAGGCCATGCTCTAAAGAAAGGAATAACGTGAAAGTATTCCTGTAAAACCTCATCTGCAAAAACAGGCAGTGGACTGGATTTGGTCCACGGTAACGGTTTACTGACCCCTGCTATGCAGAACAAAAGCTCCCCACTCCATAGTTCTAACCATGTGTAATAGAGCGTATGACTTCTAGTATGTTGGGATTTAGGAGGCTTCTCAAGGTCAAGTATTTTCCTGCATTTTATCAATCTTAGCGCTCTAAGCTCTCACTGTGGTCTTATTTTAGCCATTTCTTTGATTTAACACATAAAGGCTCTTCTTAAACCCAGTACTAATAGATGAATACTCAGTAAGTCATTCATCTACTCATTCATGTTGGGGAGAGCATTAGTGGGTGGCCTATAGATCAGTGTTATTTGGGGACTTGTTGGAAGAGTGAAGCAGGGAAAGGGCGGTCAGGGGGCTTCCAGGCCCCTCTTGAAATTTCAGGCTGCCTGGAAAAGAACCAAGTAAGGGGAGCAAAGGAGACATAGGGCTTTTGCCAAAATCAGACCTCACTGGTTCAGCTTCCCACAGGCTGTCCCTGGCCTTCCAGTAAGATGTGACTTGGGCTCAGTTCTGTGTCTGTACCCAGAGAGATGGAACGCTGTTTGTGAAGTGTGTTTCGGGGGGTGAGAGAGGACAGAGAGGAGAGTAGGAACTGATGCTCCATATTTTGGCACATAGGGGCTTTTTTCTTATTATCGTATGTATGGATGTCATTACATAAATGTAGGTGCTTTCCATTATTTCACCTCCACTTATAAAGAGTTGAAAATATCTCCAAGGTCTTTCCTGGCCTTTCCTAGAGCTTGTGATCTACTCCTATTTTATCATTTTCTTTTCTGGGTCTTGCTCCTTCCTTCTAATGAACAAAGTGGGAGAAGGACGGGAGAAAGAGGAAGAGGAAGGTGGTAGGATACTGCTTAGTTTTGCGGGACTGAGATGCGGGAGCAAGGAGAGGACCATTTTGGTAATCTCAATCTCTCTCCTGACATGAAACATCGAGACTTCTACAAAAACGAACAAGTTTACTTTAAAATATCTCAGCAAGCACTGTCTTAAACATCAGAAAATAATATTATTTTTTGGTTTATCTAATTTGAAGAAAGGAAAGGAGCACTCTGATATAAAGGTAGAATAACTAATTTTAATGTAATTTTAATACACATAAAAAGATGTGAAATCCATCTACTTTGACAACATTTACTGTAACACATCCATTAGTCATTTAAAGTATTATGTATTTTTGTCTAAACATGTCACCAGTGTAAATCCTATCTTTCCAACAAATGGAAATTGCATTTGATTCAACTTCTCAACCATTAAATTTTATTATTATTCATCTGAATTTGCAAGTTTTCTTTTTAAAGATACCATGTCTTTTTGTGAGCAAAGTAAACTAAATACGGACACCCATGAACCATGTAAGTTAATGAATAAGTTTCTGATATAAAATATATATCATAGCAATTCAAATTCATCTTGCCTGACCAAAGAAAACATAAAGGATGTTTAGTTAATAAAACATCCTGTAAGAAAATGAGTCATTTATTTTTAAAACTGGTCTGACTTTATGGACATAATCATATATTTATAAATACTTCAGAAATGAAGTCATTTGCTCAGCACTTCATATCGAAAATTACATTAAACTGCATTCAGTGAATATAAGTATTATTAATAATATGAACAAATCATGAAAGGTTCATCTAAAATGCCAATGAAAATATGCGTCATAATTCTATTTTTCTTACTTTTTAGTTTCTTGAGTTACAAATATCTAGTACTAGAAACAATACAAGTTGTCCCTGAAAGTTAGTCCAGATTTTTTTTATCAACTATGAATCCCTTTTCAATTGCTGACATATGTTTCTGTTTTATTTTTAATATATTTCTCCAGAATGAATTTTGGACTTCTCCCTCCCCACTTCTACACAATGTCACATTTACTAATAGGCTAAAAGAATCCACATACTAAATACAGTAACCAATCTGAGTTAATTACCCTGTAATGCTCCTGATATGGCTGGCATGATTGAAATATTTTCACTTGCTGCACACTTTTGCTGCAGTGACTCAGACGGCAGGCAGCACCACTGAACTTGTGAGATGAGAGACCTCACTTTCTCTTCAAATGGTAAAGAATTCCTAAGTGGATAGAAAGGTCATCTGGCCCTTCCTCTGGTATAATGACACATAAAGTTAATCATCAGATGCATCCCAGAAGATGCTCTTCTCCAAGAAAACAATCCAGACAGTGTTTATATGTGTATATTTAAAGCCAAGAAAAGAGAAGCAATGAATATTAATAGACGTCTGTTACATCTTTCAATCTGGTCTCACTAGCCAGACCCCAAGAGCATCAACAAACAGGCCATGAACATGCTCCTCTAATGGCCTGATTCACCACTGTCAACAAAGGTGACACTGAAATCAGGTCAGCATTCCTATATCCTAACACCAGTGGTTTAAAAAAAAAAATCCCCTTCTCTTCTGCAGTGATCTGTTTGATTCTGTGTACAGCTTCGTACAGGCTGGGAACATTTTCACTCTTGTAACATTGTATTGCTCATGGAGCTCACCTAGTTTCTCTCACTTCTTTGGTTACTCAATCCTCTTAATATTCTAAAGCCTCACAAATCCACCCTGATTCATGAGATCACCCTACCCTGAAGTGGCTTTCTCTTTCTCAATCTTCTAGAACATTTACTGTAACACACACATTAGTCCCTAAAATAATATGTATTTTAGTCTAAACATTTCACCAGTGAAAATCTTCACTTTCCAACAAATGGAAATTGCATTTGATTCAAGTTTCTGTCTTGAAGCATATACAGGTTTTGAATTAGAATTTTTTTTTTTCAGTGGTTAAAGAATAATGTTTTAAACTGGCAATTTAAAGGGAAAAAAGGAGAAGGAAATTTTTGTAGTAATGGTTACTTGTTTTAATTCCTTTATAAGCGTTTGGTATCAGATTCAGGCTGTCTGATGGAATGAAGCTATATATGAATCACTATATTTAGAGGAAGTTGTACAAAGGAAAAAATGCTGAAGAATTCTCAGAACAACTTCCTGTTTCATAGGTTTTTGTGTTTTTTTTTTTTTTTGTCTCTGTAAGTGTTTAGGGTTTTGTTTCCCTTCCTTGCTTTTGATGTTTGACTTGTATTAAGTTTCAATCTTTGTTGTTTAACATTTAGACATTTTGAACATTATTATATTGGTAACTTTGTAAAGAGAGTTATATTTAATTTTAACTTAAACCGAACTTCTAATTATTATTTCCCATTTTTCACATCAAAACCCCATGGACTAAAATGATTGATCATCAACCTTTTAGTGGTGCACCCATCTCTATTATGGAGAGAAATATTTGAAAGTACAATATTTTCACAGATCCTTTCATCAAAAATACAAAACAATCAACAGCTTGATCTCTCAGGTTTCCAATTTGCAGGTTCTAGGAACAAAGTATTCCTAGGAATGCTTAACTTTAATAAGTGTACTCTTTAGTTTGCTAAAAACTAAGCCCTGAATTTACAGATTATCAATCGACTTTACAAAGAGTTGACCTCACAAGGGTTGGCACTCCCGTTATTCAGAAGCAAATTCTTTCCTGCACATAAGGACGCACTTTTCACCAGAGGGGAAAAAAATGAGTAAACGTGCTGTGCAAGTCCTATATCTCTCCATTCACCCAGCATTTGTGGAGCATTCATGTCTTTCACCCAAAGGATATAAATGCATTTAGCTGGATTCTATAATCCATGCAGGTGAATACTGTGCCGTATCTGACATGGAACAGGTTTGAGTTTAGAGTTCAGTTCATTCATTTTCAAATATTTATTGTGAATCTGCTCAATTCAAGGCTGTGTCAGATGTGTTGAGAATGCCATGCTGAACAAGAGGAACCCAAAATTGCCCTCTTTGAACTTAAAGTTCATGGTAGAGGAGGAGACTAAAACCTGAAGGACAAAAAGCAACTAACCATGCAGAGATGTTGGGGCAGGACATTGCTAGCAAAGGGACAGTAGGGGTAGGAAATGAAGCTACCCTCTAGAGTAGGGCTAAGGTAGGAGTGATCACAGTATGTTTGAACAACAGAAAGAAGCCCTGACCACAGAGAACAATCAAAAAGTTTATTCTACTCAGATTGTAGTGGGTAAAACAAAGGATGAGAGTGGTGGGTAGAGAGGATACTGGGGACAGGAAGGCTTCCATAAAAGAAATTTCATAAAGTGGAACTTCATTAAATGAAAGGTGAGCAGACAGAGGATAATAGAAGGGAGAGGACATTCAGATGGAAGTGCTACTGGACACAGGCAGAAACACGTGAGACAGAGAGATACATCTCAGGACATGTAAATTGCTTTACATGGCTAGAGCGTAGAGTGGTAACAAGTGTAGCAGAGTAAGGTACAGAGGAGGGGAGGCAGGCATAAATTAGAATCATCGATAATGGCTGCAAATAACAAGAATGTGAACAACAGTGGCTTAAATAATTTGGAATTTCATTTTCTATCAACAAGTTTTGTGGTAAGCCCTTGCCAGCTTTGATCCAGCAGCTTAGTTTTATCAGGGCTAAGGGTAGTGTCCAGGGCTTCCCCTCACAGGATCAATATGGCTGCAGCAGCTCCATCATGTCATCCCTACCCCATGTATCCCCAGTCCCTGGTGCAAGGAACAAGGGGTTGAATCACACAGAGAAGAACCTGTTATTTTAGAGTACTTCTTTCTTATCAGGGAGAAAAATTCTTTCCCAGAGACTCTCCAGAAAACTCCCCCTTATAGCTGGGTAACATGCCCACCTGAGATGAGGAATCAATTTTCCTAAGGTCTATTAAGTCAAGATTTCCTTAGCAAAGAAGAGGGAGGGGAAATACTTATTGTGGTGGTAGCCATGGTGTTTGCCAGAGCAGGAGTGGATGATGGAAAGTGGAAGCCACGGACTACCTTCAGTGGACAATGGTCCTCTGGCTGAAACCTCAGGTTATGACAGCTTAATGGTCATCCCATTTTTTGTTTCCTTAAATTTCCCATTTAAAGCGTTTTTGTTGTCATTTGTCCATGGCTTCATTTTCCCCCCCTACTTTTGCCATCTTTCTGTCTGTGAGTTTTGTGGATGAATTAAGTATTGCCTTAATTCTTTTATTGGTTTTTAAGCTAATAATTCAGATCCAAACAATAAGATCCACCAGAATAGAATTCTTTCTAAGCAGTGTTATAATACAGCTTTCTAAGAGACTCTTCTCTTGGGTCACAAATGTAGACAGAAATATCACTATATTACCTTATTAATTATTATGTACACAATGAGTCATATACATATTTATTTTTCTTTCAGGAAAAGTAAAAATGGCTCTCATAAGACAACATAGAAAATATAAAGATTGATATCTTAGTTTGCTTTCATAAGCAACATACCTAATGACCTACATTTCTCAGTCAACCAGAAAAAAAAAAAAAGATATAAGACTAACAAGTTCACTGATGATGGAAATCATTTCCTGCATTTCATTAGCATTGTACTTTTATGCCACATTAAATGAAGGAGTCTAAATACATTCCTGTCTGCTCAGAAAGATCCCTCAACTTATGTTACAGGCAATTTAGTTTGGTGCTTGCTTTTTTTGCCTTAAGGAAGAAAAAAAGTGATAAATTCTTATTTCAGAGTTCCTTCTGCAGTTGAGTATGTTGTCCATTTACTACTTGTAGTTAAGATAGTACTTTTTTTGAAGTATGGACTATAGAAAGACACTGTGCTTATTAACTGAGGTCCATTATGAATATGCAAGTGAAAGGCTGAATAATGTCCTCTATGAAGTTCTAGCTTGTGGCAGAAACTACAGGAAATGGCTTTGCAACAGTGGGAGTCTGTAATTGACCACTTTATTCCCTTTACCATCTAGATTCTACCAAAGATTTCTGGATTCTCCTCTGGTGACCCTTCACTGAGAACATCCACATGACTAGGAATTTCTTAACTTTTTCAGTGTGAGGACTTTTTCCTCAGATACCTATACAATGTTCATTTAGTATATATGGGTAAGTAAATACAAAATAAGAGGTTGACGTACATCTAGTAGTATTTTTAACTGTATTTGCGAACTTTGGGTTAAATGTGGCGATATGACCATAGGTGATTATCTCCTCTTCCTCCCAAACACCAGAAAATGGCTTTAAAAACTTAAAAAAACAAAAACAAAAACAAAAACAAAAGCCTAAAAAGGATGAAGAGAAAAACAGAAAATGTAATCTCAGAAAAACCACTAGAGTAATTTTTAGGAAGTAGACTATGATGGAGGAGGAATCACTGACAGCAGAGCAGAGAATGCCAAAAGCTAATTGACCACACGAGGGTGTTTTGATGAGGAACGAGCTTGTCTACCTCACAAATCCCATGAGAGTGTCTGTATGTGGGGAAGCAGGTAACATGAAAAGTGGAAGTCAGTCTAAAGATTCAACACTCAGAGATTGTTTTAAGTCTCTTAACTCCTCCACAAATGCACACTAGGAGAAAAAAAATTGTCTCTGGAGAACTTTATTCAGGAACCAGTGAACACAAAGTAACATGGAGAATTTAGGATGAAAACAGGGGATAAAATTAGTCTACATGAATCCCCTACTCTACCTGTAGCTCCTTTCCTCAGCCCTGCTTCCAGAATACTTGTTGCTATGTTTATATTTGCCTGGCAGAAAATTGGGGAAAAAAAAGGTAAAACTTCTAGATGTTTGGGAGTTTCCTACAGACATGTAGGGGTTTACACTAAGTGAATAAACTAGTTGAGTCCTATTCCACTGCCCCAGGGGTCTCCTCTACCACCCAGAGCTTCTAATAAGCTTTCTGCACTTGGATCATACATATATCAGTGTTTACTGAAGGAGTAACATACATGAGAAGAAATCCTTTCCCATGACAAAGAGAGACCAAAGCAAACAAATATTTCAAAAAAAAATCGAACCCAGTTAAAACAGACAAATAGACCAAATAATATCACATTCATAAAATAAGAACAGGAAACAATTCTTTGAAAAGCAGTCAGAGAAAAATAAACTGGTAATTAAAGTACCATAAAAAATTATTAGAAGATTTTATAGAAAATCTATAAGATTTTGTGCTGTTACACACAAGATTTGTTGTGTAACAACAAAGAGATAGAAAATAATAATAAAAAATTTTGAAGTGCAAGGATTAGTTTAGGTGGCTCAACATACAATTAGGAGAAATTCTAGAGAAAGAGGGAAAAAGAAGAGAGGAAATAGTCAAAGAAATATAGCCCCCCCAAAATTCCCAAACTGAAAGGCTTGTATTCCCAAACTCAAAGAGCCCATTGAATGTCCAGTAAAATCAATGACATAAAATAATCACACAAAGGCTTTTTATTATGAAATTTCAGTATGCCTGAGCTGAAGGGGAAGACTTTAAAACACTCACAAAATAAATATTAATCTGACCAGTTCTAATGTTAGAATCCAAAAGAGTGTAACAAAAGTATTAAAAATTCTAATGAAATATTGTTTTCAACCTATAATTTTATACCCAGCCAAGGTACTAAGTCAAATGTGAACACTGAATAAAGACACTTCCAGATATGCAATAATTTTTTTAAATGTATCTTTCTTTCTTAGGAAGCTATCTAAGTTGACAATTCATGAAAAATGAGATATTAAAGCAGGAAACAGAAGAAGAGGGGATTCAGGGACCAGTGCCTTTGTGATAGGAGAGGAAAAAGGGATCTTTGGGCATGACAAATGTGCTTTAAAAAGATATTAGTTTGTATTGAAGCAAGAAATAGATACCTGTAGGCAGCAGATCATCAGTTAAAACAAGAAAATAAAGCAAAAATTAAATACCAGGGGATTGTTAGATGCTTTCAAGTATTTGAGCTTTTGAAAAAAATATTGCTTGGTGTTTGACAGATCTATTAGAACACTTGCAAGAAATAATCAGTGATAACTATTAAAAAGATAAGCAGGTTTAAATATAATGAAGTAATAATTACCTTTAATATAAAAAATCATGTAAGAATGACGCCTGATAAACATACACTGTTGTTACAACAGTAATATTTATTTAATGCTATGGTCTGAATGTTTGTGTCCTCTGAAATTTATATGTTGAAATCCTCATGCCCAATATCATGGTATTAGGAGGTGGAGCCTTTGAGGGGTGATTAGGACTTGAGGGTGAAACCTTTATGAATGCAATTAATTCCCTTATAAAAGAGGAAGAGAGAGATCCCTGGTTCCTTCTATTATGTGAGGCTGTAGAGAGAAGTTGTCAGTCGGCATCCCAAAAGGGGACCTTCTAGTAACCTAGCCATGTTAGCATCTTGGACTTCCGGTCTCCAGAACTGGGAGAAGTAAATTCTGTCTTTTGTAGTCTCACCAGTATGTAGTATATTGTTACAGCAGCCTGAACAGACTAAGAAGTATAATAAAAAAAAATAATGCAAAGGCTGGCTACTGGTTTTTCACAAGTGGAAAAAAGGAAGAGTGAGACTGATTAAGAGAACCAAATTCTCAATTACTCTCAATACCCTCAAATGCCTCCAGTTTTCTTAATCCCCTTTTGCTTAGTATAATAATTCCATCCCCAGCTATGTTCAGAGACCCTCTATTAAATAAGCCTCCAGAATTCTGCTGAAAATCTTCCTAATACACAGAGAGAGGAAGGATTCTGAGAGTCTGTCAGTTTCTTAAGCAGACCTTCACCAAATCCTACTGTTTTTTTTAATAACTATATGCCTTATAACCTTCACAGGTATTTGGTGTGATCACTTGCTAATTTTTTTTTGGAGGGGGTAGATCTGAAGCAAACATTGGGTTGCTATTCTGTGAGCTTAAGCTTTAGCTCTGTTGTGACTAAGCCAGATACTCTTCAGTCACTTCCTTTCCAAATTCTTAAATTTTTTGTTGCTCTCCTCTATAGTTTGTTTTTCTGTGCTCTTATATGTCAATATCTTTTTTATTTCTAAATAATTATAGATTAACAGGAGGTTGCAAAGAAATGTACAGGCAAGTCCTGCGCACACTTCTGCGAGCCTCCCCCAATGTTCACATCTTATGCAACTGTAATACAATATCAAAACCAAGAAGTTGGCACTGGCACCATCGATAGAGCTTGTTCAGAACCCATCAGTAATACATGCACCTGTGTGTGTTCCTGTGTATCTGTGCAATTTATCACGTTTATAGGCTTGTGTAACTACCACAATCAAAATATGCAGCTGTACCATCACAGGACTCTCTTGTTATACCCCTTTATAGCCACATTCATCCCCTCTCCTCCCACTCCTAAACCCTGACAACTAATTTGCTATTCATCTCCATAGTTTTGTTATTTCATGAATATTATTTAAATGGAAACATGTAGTAAGTATCCTTTTGAGATTGGGTTCTTTTTACTCAGCATAATTTCCTCGAGGTTCCTCCAAAAAAGTTGTTGCATGTGTTAATTATACCTTACTTTTTATTGCTGAGTAGTATTCCATGTTATGGATGTACCACAATTTATTTAACCAGTCATCCATACGCAGAACATTAGAGGAGGCTCCAGGTTTTGGCTATTACCAGTAATGCTCCTATAAATATTTGTGTACAGATCCCTGTGTGAAGGTAAGTCTTCATTTCTCTGGGATAAATGCCCAAGAGTATAATTGCTGGATTATATGATACCATTTTTAGGTTTGAAGGAAAGTATGGAACTATTTTACAGAATGGCCATACTAAATTTCTCCACCTCCTCACCAGCATTTGGTATTGTCACTGCTTTTTTTTTTAACTTTAGCCATTGTGATAAATGTGTAGTGATATCTCTTTATAGTTTTAATTTACATTGATCAAATTGCTAAATAGTCCAAACATGTTTTTGTGTGTTTATTTGCCATGTTTATTCTCTTTAATGAAATGTCTGTACATGTCTTTTTTTTTTTTTTTGCTCATTTTCTAATTAGCTGGCTTTTCTTTTCATGCTGAATGTTGAGAGTTCTTTATATATTCTAGATATAAAGTCTCTGTTGGATAAAATACTTGCAATTTTTTTTCAAGTCTGTAATTTTTATTTTCATCCTTACAACAAAGTGTCTTGCAGAGCAAAAGTTTTTAATTTTGAAGTGGTCTTATTTATCAAGTTTCCCTTTCATGGATCATGCTTTTGGTGTCAAGTCTAAGAACTCTTTGCTAGTCTTAACATTTTGAGGATTTTTCTCCTATGTTCTTTCGTAGAAGTTTTATAGTTTTATGTTTTACATTAAAGTCTGTGATCAATTTTTATTAAAGTTTGTATTAAGTATCAAGTATAGGTCAGGGCTATTTTTTTTTTCTAATAGATGCCCAGTTGCTCCAAAATCATTCACTGAAAAGGATTTCCCTCTTTTATTGAATTGCTTTTGCTTCTTTGTCAAAAATTATTTGGGAATATTTGTGGACCTCTTCTGGGTCCTCTGTTCTCTTCCACTGATTTATGTGTCTGTCTCTCCATGGGTGTCACGCTGTTTTGATTAGTGTGTCAATGCTTTTTAACATTTCTTTCCTGTTTTTTAGCAGGAATTCAAGAGATATTAGAAGTAAATGCATACATTTGTTGATTTCATTGAAACTACTTTTTAAATATCTTTTTAAATTTATTTTTCACTAGCTGTGATAAATGTGTTAATTTTGTATAATTTAAAAATAATTTATTAGTATTTAGTTACCAAAACAATCTATAATCTACATATATTTGAAAAATAATATATAGGTCTGTGACATGAATACAAGCATAAAATAAGCCAAATCAGAGAGGGAAGAATAAATTTTGCTAGAGGTGAGGTGGAGGATGGGGTAAAAGGAGGATTAGGGAGAGTTAACCAGAAGCTGTAACAAGGGGGCTGGGTCTTCCCATATGTAGAGAAAGTGTGAATGAAGGAATCAGTAGTTGGTTCAAAATATTAATTTCAAACATGGCCTCAGAGGACTTTCACTTCAAGTCAAGACGGAAAAAGAGAAATTGGATTTACTCTCCTGCCAAGAAACAACTAGAGATGAAAAAAAAAATGCATGAAACAGTGGCACACACAATATTGGACATCAGCAACCAAGGACAGTGATCTGTTGGAACTGAGAAAAAAATGAGTTGAGCCCTAAAATTGCCCTGGCTTCTTGCCTGAAGATTAGGCATAAGGGAGAGGAAACCCAGGCAGAGCCAGTGGTCCCCCTAAATGGAGGAGATGGAATGGTGAGTCCAGGGAAGCAAAGGCAGCTGGATTTAACAAGGCAGAATCCTGGACATGAGTAATGAGAGTTGCAGGGAGAGAAAATTCCAGGCATCCGTAGAGCGTTCCCCTCACGGGTTCAACAGATAGCAATCCTCATGTGAGTGGGAGTTCAAGGGAAGAGCCATGCAGGAGGATTAGGAGTGGGACTGACAGACCATACAGGACCAGAGATAGTGCCTCTACCTGAAGTAGAGAACCTCAAAATTTAGGGGACATTGGCTGGAGTTCTAAACATGTCTTGCCTCATTGTTGGGGAAATATTCAGCTTAGTTCTCATTCCATCTAACAAAATAAGGCCCGAGAGGATCAGACTATGTCTAGATAACCACATGTAGAACAAAAGTCAAGAATATTTATAGGACTATAAAAATACTTAGACACAAAAAGGTTAAATTCACAATATCTGGCAACATCCACCCCCCCTGAAAAAAAATAGAAGGCATACAAAGAAGCATGAAAATATAACTCACTAGGAGAAAAATCAATCCACTGATCCAAAAATGAAATTAAGTGGTATAATACCACCGCCTTACTTCGGTGGTACCCTGAAATATTGAAAGGACTCATGGTAGTTTTCAGTGGGGTGACTAAGCACGGAAATGGTGATAAAATGTAAATGTATGGAATTCAGTGGAAGCAAAAGCTTAGTACCTTTAAGCCATCCCAGATATTTGGTAGGATGCTGGTTTTTGTACCTTACCATGAGAAGGGGTTGGGAGAAAATTTATTAAAATCTTAAAGCATATGGTAGCCTTGGGAGGCTGGAAGATTTAAGTATGCTGGCAGTTGACTTTTGGTTTCTGCTAGCAAAAATAATTTAATTTTAGCATGAGGAATACTTTAGTGTGAATAGAGACATGGCACTCGGATTTTGTACCAAGGACTCTAGGGTGATTTAGGGTTTTTTGAGGAGTCCTGAGACTCCATCTGAGCCCAAATCAATACTGGACACAATTACATTGTGCTTACAAGTGTCCAAGTAATCTCCTTTTCCTCTCTCTTTGCCTTCATTTAAGAAATAAAGAGATAAAATAGGCAATTTTGTTGAATCCAGTCCCTGTTCATTACAGGAAAGACATAAGCAGACATAAACGTGTTGCTTGGAAACTGAGACATAGCCCAGCCTCCCGTCTACCCAGCTCCATTGGTTGGAAATGGTGGTGTTGAAACTGAAAAGATGCAGCCACTAAGCTTCCTGTGCTTTTACACGGGCTTTGACCTTTGCTGTCTCACTGTCCTAGCCTGCTCTTGCGGTGTCTGTCAAGGCACCAGCACTCCAGCTGTCATTGCTGCTTTGCCTTTGTGCTCCTATCAGCACCGACTGCAGGATGGAGCCCCTCACACCACCCAGCACAGCTGGTCTGTAGGATTGTTTAAAGCTCCTCAGTAAACACCCTAGAGGCCACCTAAAACCCACCCAGTAAAGCAAATGGAATGCAAAACAAAACAAGTGAAACAAACCGCAACAGACTCTGACTGATTCACACATTATCCAACCTGTCCTTAAGTAAACAGTTTTCTTGCATTTTAAATGTTAATTTAAAATTTGGGGGAAAAAACACAGTTTTTATCTTTTTTTTTTTTCTTGAAGCTTGAGTTCTGTCCATGATGATAATAAAATTTACGGTTATTTTGAAGGGCTAATTTAACTAGCCAAGTTGAAAGATTTGATTCAATTGTTAGCAGCTAAGAAATATCGTTTTAGGCCAGAACCACAACATTCTCCCCTTTTCTAAGTAATAGCAGGTAGAGCTGTGAGGTCTTGGCCAGGCTGGATTAAGGGGCCAGCCAGCTGAGTCCTGGCCCAGGGCACCCACCAGTGAGGGCACAGAACAATCACTGTCCCTGCTGGAGAAGGTGTATTTATAGAATGCCCCTCTGTGTGAACGTAATGTAAGGTTGAAAGGACTATTTTGTTAAGTTACTTGGGAGAGGACAGGTGAGATCCCACAAGGTATTCCTAAGAAGCCTGGCAAAAAGTAAAAGCAAAGCTTTCATTTTGCCCAGCTGGGGTCCAAGTTTGGAGGCTGAATGTAATTGGAATTGCACCTGACAATGGACTAGAGACAGCCTCCCAGTAGCTGTCTTTTCTCAGTTTTGTTTCCTCTAAGGAACCTAGCCTCAGCCTTTAGTTCTGTTGAACAAATATGTAAAGAAAAACGGTGTAAGAAGGTGTGTAATGTCTATCGACTGAAGCACAATACTGTTAAGCCACATATCTTGGTCTTAACACTGGCCTTAAGGAACTCCAACTTTGTATATCCAGCCTTGTATGACGGAAAGACAGAAATACAGGCAAGGTAATATTTAAGTGACTAGATCTTCAGATATGAAACCTAATGAATAGTACAAAATCCTGTCTTAGCATAAACAACACAGTGCAGGTGCTCAGTATTTACCTTCTCAATAGGCTCATTCCACCTGTTCTAACAGCCTGCCTAATCCAACTGATACAGAGTAGTAAAATGTTGCCCGATGCGTTTCAACACATCGCCTAACTGCTAGTCATGGTTTATTTGCAAATGGAGAAATATCTTTGAGGCAGGAAGTTAGTGAAGAAGTTAGGAAAACCAGAGGCCTCTTTTCTACAGAAATCAGAAGGAAAATAAGTTCCAAAATTCATGGATTGTCTTAGAGTCCAGGAAGGGATAGGCTGTGCTGCAACAAAGAGCAGGACCTACGCGTGTACTTACTCACTCACCTAACACGTGCAGCCAGCCCTCCCAATCTGAAGCTTCTGCATCCTCAGAGTCAACAACCATAAATCAAAAATGTTGGGAAAAAAATTCCAAAAAAGTCACAAAAAGCAAAACTTGAACTTGCTGCACACAGGCAACAATGTACATAGCGTTTACATCATATGTATAATTATTTGAATAGAATGTACATTGTATTAGGTATTATAAGTAATCTAGAGAAGATTTAAAGTATATGGGAGGAAACAACAAGGTCCTACTGTATAGCACAGGGAACTATATTCAATTTCTTGTAATAACCTATAATGAAAAAGAATATATATATGTATAAATGAATCACTATGTTGTACACCAGAAATGAACACAACATTGTAAGTCAACTCTACTTCAATTAAAAAAATATTAAGTATATGGGAGGATGTAAGGAGGTTATATGCAAATACAACCCCATTTTATATGAGGGACTTGAGCATCCATGGATTTTGGTATCCATGGAAATCCTGAATCAATTTCCTAAGATACCAAGGGATGCCTATAGCACTAAGCACCAAAAGTCTGTATTCCAGACATTGTTCTCGGCGCTGGGGAAAGGACACAGCAAAGAACAAAACACAGTCCTGCACCATGGGGATGTCATTCTAGAGAAAGAGAAACAGTCATCTGTTAGCTTTATATAGTATGTCAGATAGTGGTGACTGTGGAGGATGATAAAGCAGAGTCAGGAACGAGCATGCTGGATGAGGGGACTGGTTGATTTGCTATTTTATTTTACATTGAGTGATCTGGGAAGGCATCATTAAGGTGAAATTTAAGCAGTGATCTGTAAGATGTGAAGGAGTGAGCCCTCAGTCTCTCCAGGGGAATGGTTTCAGGAAAAAGAAACAGCAAACACAGGAACTGGAGTTGTTAGTGGATTCAGCTAAATGGAAGGAGGCCAACGAGAGCAAGGGGGAAGAGTGGCAGGAGAAGAGGTTGGAGAGGTAGCAGAGAGCCCAGGTTGCTTAAGTCTCACTGTTTATTGCGGGGACTTTGGACTAGGACAGTGAGAAGCAGCCATGACTTGGATGTGTGGTGAAGGCAGAGACCACATGATGTGTTGTTGACAGTTTAGACATGTGGTCGAAGGGGAAGTGAGGAGAGAGGAGGAAGGACTTCCAGCAGCAGGGGAGGATGGCTTGTCCTCATGGAAGATGTTTCAGATGTGATCACTACCAGTTTATTTAAAGCCTTCCTGATAAAAAGCATGCATTTCTGGGGCAGGTTCTTCTTCAGAAAGATCCATGAAATTATTATGTAGTGAGATATCGTTGGGGGAAATAAATTTGAAGTGAGTTCCTCCACCAAATAAATTTATAGCAGCAGTTCAATGTCCACAAATCTTGAGACTTCTTGGGGAGTATTATTTACATGATTTCAGTAATGTGCAATCACACGCCAAGCGTTTGACTAAAGGAACATTAATCTAAGATGATATACATACAAGAAAGAAAATCAATTTTTTACAGATTTGGTTAAAATTATGTGCAAAGAGGCAAAAGTAAACTTTTTTTTAAAGCACCATGAATTCAAAATTGTTAGGAAATCTGTATTCTGACTCCTTTTAATGTTCAAATGTATGTTTTAAAGATTAATTTTATCTTTTATATATGATAAGAACTGGCCAAGGGGATTAATAGAGGATTGTGGAACCAGCCAGGAATTTTGATATCTGCCAAGAAAAGTGAGAGATTCTGCTTTATTAGAATTTTTTTGTTTTAAAAAATGTTTTAATAACTTGCAAACACTTTGATGCAATGATGCTGGAGAAAACTAAAATTATAAGGAAAATTAAAAATGGGGTCTATGTACAAGCCAACAAGAACATGTGTTGGACCGGGCTAATAGAGGAAAGTCTGTAGTCAGTTCAAGGCTAAATTTACAATCGTTCTTTCTTTTGTCAGGAAAGATACGTAAGTAGAGATCACTAATATTGGCCTTAACTAAAACAAAGCAGGGAACAAAGCAGAAACTTCCACATGGTAGCAAAGAGTATTTGTTTTCTCTTGGCCGTAAGAAATTAATTTGGGGAAGCAAAATAAATGGCAAAAGCCAGGCGAGAGCCTGTGGATGAAAACTCAAGCTTAAATGCAGACGGTAGGTAGAGGGAATGAATGCTGAAATTCCAACAAGAGAGGCAGGCGTCGTGTTTATCTAATCTGCCAAATCTTTGCTAGAACCTAAAGTTCCAAAGATTTCGACAAGGGCAGATTTAATAGATATTAATGTGTATCTATGATTTGTTGGTCCACGGAGTAAAAGCCAAACATAATAAGTTAATCTGGGTAATGCACAACTTTCATGGGCCACGATGGGTTAAACACATTACAGACATTATCAAGTTCAGTTTTGAGTGAATGCATTATTTATTTCACTGTCAAGTTAGCCAAAGTTCAGAAAATCCAAATATTTGCACACTTATACAGGAAATAAATGCCCAGACTGGTGTTTGAGCACCATGCTCTTTCCTCTAGCACAGGGTGCTTTTTGATACAACAGGCAACCTTCCAATGTTAGGGTTTAATTACTATCTTTAAGTCCAAAGAGCTTTTTAAAAGGAATTAATAGAGACTTGTCTGCATTTCTAGCTCTCGCTCTCAGTCCTCCACTGTCTTCTTTATCTCTTCATAGCTCTAGCTGATCCAGTTTTTAAAAAAAAAAAAAACTGCTTGCAATAAAATATAGACTGAACTATAACCCATAGAATAAGAGTAAGCTGATAGATCAAAGTAATGAAAGAAGCAAGATGTGTAGGACGATTATATGACCGTCTAGGGCAAAGGAAACGTATAAAGTACAAAAGTAGGCACAGAGCTTCCTAGTAAACAGAATTAAAAGGGAAATGCACTATTGTGCGTGTCTAATTATCTAACAAAAAGATAAATGCAAGATCATTAAGACTCTATTTTCTAAGAAGAATTTGGAGCAAGAAGAAAATTTTCACGTTGTGACAGTAAACAAATTTAATAAGTATGCAATATTGATAGTGAAACAAAAAAATAATGTTTTCCTTGAGATGCTATTTATTTAAAAAAAAAAAAAAAGGAACTGTTTCTTAAATAAGCTTACCAGTCAAACGCTTTTGTCAATAGAAGGAAAATGTCAGGTGCTAAATTGGTAACCCTTTATGAAATGCCTTCTGAGAATCACTGAAACATTTTCTCAGATTTTATGGGTTAGGTTTTAAAAGTAATGCTCCTTTTGGTGAGCTTCATACTCTAGCTCCTCATACTTTAGTTTATTTTTTATTTGAACATGACAGTAACAGATTACGCTTTTTTTCCCTCCTACATGCACAAATGAAGCTATTTTTCTATAGTTTCCTTGATTTATTTTCTACTGAAGCAAATAAGCAACTACAACTAAATTCCAGGGATCAGTAATTGTAAACACTCTAGATCAAATTTGGCAAAAATTAGAATGTCTGAGAGAAAGACATATATTTGTACACATTCCTAAGATTGTATTATCTCACTGGAGTCACTGTAGGATAAAGACCTGGCATCTGCAAATGTGATGAAGAGGTGGTAGCGGAGACCTGAATGTTGTGTTCTGGCCAGGAGTGGAAGGAATCACATCACGTCTCTTACTCATGATGTCAGTATTTGTGTAGACTGTTTGTGACACAAGCTTGAGTACTTTTAGTCACATTTGTATCATTCTTTGAAGTCATTTGTTATCTGTTTATTTTGTGTCCTACAGTGACTACAGGATAGAAAGAGATTTCCAGCCAAAGTAAAACCCCCCCATCTGAGGCTTTTTGCCAGGTCCTTGAAGTGCAAAAGTTGAATTTTGCATTGTTCCACAGGAAAAGCACAATTTGTTGCAATTAATAGTTGCTTTTTCCTGCGATGACTACCACAGTGAGTAACTCATTTCCCAGAATGTGCCACTGTGCTCTTCCAGTAGAAACAGACTTTCACCAGTCATTTTGAATACCTCGCTTCTCAATCAAAGAATAATCAATTCCTTCTTTATTGTTGGATTCTAGCCTCAGTAAAACAATGTATTATAGAAATGATAGTTCTATTCTTTGAGAAAAATAGTCTTCTCAAAGAATAGATCTATCTATTCTGTTCTTTGAGAAAAATACTCTCCAAACACACTGTGAGAAAGAAAATATTGGTGAAGATAATAAATGATTTTGCTTACAGAAAATCAAAGTTTTAACTGAGCCCTGGCTTATGTTTCAACTTTGTACTTAAAATGCTCAAAGTCTTGAAATAACACCATTTGTTAACTAGCCACCAGGAAAAGAAAAGTTATGATGATTTAACTGCCTTTAAATTATAGAAAAAAATTTAGGACTAATTAAAACTAGCCTCTAAATTGATACAGGTAAGCTGATTGATAAAGATCTGTAAAAATAGCATTGCTCATGGGAATGGGTGCTATTATTATTTATTCTTAGAAGCTTTATGGTATTAAAAGATAAAATGAGAATACAGAAGCAAGGGACTTTTGTGCATCACATGTATGGTAGGTAACCCAAGAGCACTAGAAGCAGCGTGCACGACACTTGAAACCCTATCTCAAGCTCTGCTTCTGGGAAATCCAATCTAGACATACACATTTTAGTTAAAATCCTTCTGTTCTTTACTAAATAGTAAGTTTAAAAAAGCCAGTTCAACACGTATCACTTCACACAGGTTCTTGGCTTGTGTATGTACACATTTGTTTGTGCTAAATATTAATCTTTGTTGTAAACGATTTTGACCTGCTAATGTTTATTTTGTTTCCATCCTCCACCATCTTTTCCTTTAAGTTGCTGTTATATGGCAAATTAGAAACCCACGTGGGCATGAAGTCCTTTTAGGAGAGCAAGTTGATAAATAGATAACATTTTAAAATACCAATTTACTAACAATAAATCTCTCTTTGCACCTTTATTTAACTGGCATCCCAGTTATTCTCTGTAGGTAGACACTTGGTCACTTAAAACTTTTATTTACCTAGATACTTTCACTACAAGTTGATTTAAGTTTCTAGAATATATTTCGAGCGATAATTTTAAGCACAAAAATTTTTAAATTCTTCCCATTTTGTCATTTTTACAATATGCATAACTTTAAATCCAGTAATTTCAGTTTAGAGTATTTTATAGAAATAGTTTTCAGTGTACATGAAAATTCATGTATCAAATGATCATTGCAGCACTATTCATATGATGGAAAGATCTCTGAGATGTATTTTCTAGTAAAAGAATCAAGACGTAGAACATTGCAACAGAAAATATGAACAAAATTGTATAAAATAAGAATCATTGCTGTATAATTAAATACTTACCCATATCACACATGTTAAATGTAAAGGGAAAGGTTTAGGTGAAATGCACATTTGATTTGTTAAGATTAGTTATTTTTGATGAAGAGAATGGAATCTGGAGAGTCTGGTGAAAGGAAGGTTTTATTAATTTGACCATACATGTATTGCTCGAATTTTTTTTTTTTACAAAGAGAGATTATTTGTGTAGTATTTGTTTTTAAAAAAAAACTTCAAATACATAGCTATAGGGAAAAACATTGAAAATTACCTTAAAGGAAAAAGAAACTAACCACAATGCATCACCCATTTCAAATATTGCTGCCCCCAAAAGCCTTCCCTTTCCCTCCTCTGCATCCCCCTGCACTTGAATCTGTATCATTCTTCCGGTATTTATTCAAATCAACAATATTTATTAAAGCTCTACTGAGATTCAGTTATGAAAAAGATAGTATCCCTATTCTCAAGGAACTCACAACTGAGAGAAATGAAGAAATGCAGCAACAGTGAGGCAACGAGCAGACGGCTGAATTACAAGTATGAACAAAAATGTTACGGGCTTTGCAGGAGGCAGGATTCTAAGACGGACCCCAAAATTCTCGGCTGGTTTGTTACTGGCTTTAGCCTTTGGGAAGCACAAGCAGGGGATGGGAGCCTGGGAGGAAATTTTCTGGGATTTCTTCTGCGTTTTCTTTCTGTTTAATCACCCTGCTGTTGAGCGCATACTACATGCGAGGCACTGCCCTAAGAATTATTACATTTTCACCTCATTGAATCCTCACCATCTACCTTTGAAGTTGAAATTATTATTATCCCCACTTAAAAATGATGTTAGATAAATTGCTAAGGGTCACCTGAGGGAAAAAAATGGTGGAGCCAGAATTCTAACACAGGCAACCTGACTCCAGAGCCCAGACCTTGGCTTTTATCATATACTTTGCTCATCTTGGGTAACCTGAATCTATCGCTTCAGGGAGAAAATACAACGAAAGCCTTACTCTTTATTGTATGTATTAGGGTTTCTTGAAAAATATCAAATGGCTCTAGCATTAATGTTGGATCTGATATTTTTCCCCACATGACAATCTTCTGTACTTGTCACAGAAAGAAAGACATGATCTTATTAAGTATATTTTAAAACCTTACTTACTACTGCAGTACAACATGGAAATTGGATGAGGGCTCTATTTGCCTCTATTTCTGACTTACACATTTTTCAGTGAGTATATCTGTGTCCTAGCTTCTAACACGGTGCTGAAAAGTGGCCTGTGATAAATAACAGACTGTAATTTCTTATGATGATTTAACTCTCTAGAACCATCTCAAGAGATTCAACCCACACTTGTTGCCTTCTCTGATATATCACCATTGTGACCGTGACTCAGGTTTCTAGTTTAAAATAAAAATAAGATACTAACAGTGATGTGGAACTTGGTTCTTGGTTTGGGCTTCCTACTGTCAAGATTTTTGGCCATCTTACAGCAAGATTACACATGATCTCTTCCCTCTCATTGGTGGTGTTTTATAACTTGTGTTATCACCGATGTTAATTTTTAAAATACTGTGCATTAATAATTGAAATGGTGATATATGTTTGAAAATGCATCCAAACGTTGTGGTTTGGATGTATGTCAAAAGTCCATTAAGTTAACCATAAATGCCAAAAGTTTGAATTGCCCTACTGTGGGCCAATTGATGTTTTGTTTTTTTTTAAAAGCCTTTCCCATAAGTAAGCTACAGTTTGCACAGTGTGCAGAGGCTAGTTCTTATGATATTAGAAGAATTATTTAATTAATTAAAAACCTACTGTGGACCATCTAGCTTGCCAGTTCGTGGGAATAAAAAGAAGTGTCACATCAGAAAATCCCTAGTCTAGTGGGAATTAGACAATTGGGACGTCTATTTGAGTATAGTTGAGGTTATGTACACAGACAAGCAGATAGAGTAAGCATGCTCTGGAAAGCCCCACAATGAACACAATGACAAAAATGGAAATAGATGCTGGATCTTGAAGGACAAGGAGAAGTTTCATAGGAAAGGGAAGAAATTTGTGTTTTAGGCAAAGTTACAGTCTGTGCAGAAGTAGAGAGATGATTGAGAAAGTAGGATGCTTTTGTGGAACAGTAAGGATTTCTTTTCTTTTTTTTTATTGAACTATAATCAGCTACAATGTGTCAATTTCTGGTGTACAGCATAATGTTCCAGTTATGTGAATATATATATATTCATTTTCATATTCTTTTTCATTAAAGGTTATTATAAGACATTGAGTACAGTTTCCTGTGCTATACAGTTTATTTTTTTTCTATTTTTTTATATAGGGGTTAACATTTGCACATCTTAAACTCCCAAATTTACCCCTTCCCACCCCCTTTCCCCAGTAACTATAAGATTATTCAGTAAGGATTTCTTGATGACTGGACTGTGGATCATGAGGTAAGATGTGACAAGTGAAATGGACAAGCTTGAGTTAGAGTGGAAAGAACCTTATATTAAACAGTATGCTGTTTATCCTAGAAGACCCTGGGAACCTTTGGTATAAGTAGTAGAATAACATAAGTATATATTCTATTAATATCATATAATTGTAACACAGAATTCTTTTGTATTAGAACACTTATGCTGACAACTCATTAACTTGTGCACACCACTTTGTGATAAAAACACTCAAACTAGAAATAAAAGGGAACTTCCTTAACAGCACCTAGGAAAAACATCACACTTAATGGTGAAAGATGGGAAAGCTTTCCCTCTTAAGATTAGGGACAGGACAGGATATCCACTCTTACCATTTTTATTCAGCATTGTACTGGAGGCTCTAGCTAAGACAATTAGACAAGAAAGAAAAAGAAAAAGAAAGGAAGGAAGGAAAGGAAAAGAAAGGAAGGAAGGGAGGGAGGAAGGAGAGGAGAAAGGAAGGATATCCAGATTTGAAAGGAAGAAGTAAAAGTGTCTCTAACTACAGAGGATGTGATCTCCTGTACAGAAAATGCTAAGCACCATCAACAACAACAAGCTATTAAAGCTAATAAATGAGCTCATCAAGGTTGCAGGACACAGGATCAATATAGAAAAGTCAATTGTATTTTTATACATTTATACGTTAGCAGTGAACAACCTAAAAATAAAATTAAGGAAACAATTCCATTAAAATAATATTAAAAATATTAAAATACTTCAGGAATATATTTAGTAAAACATATACCACATTTGTACACTGAAAACTGCAAAACACCATCGAAAGAAAGTTTAAAAGCCTTAAATCAATGGAAAGCTACCTCATGTTCTTAGATTAGAAGACTTGATATTGTTAAGATGGCAGTAATCCACAAATTGATCTACTGATTCAGTGTACTCTCTGTCAAAATCCTATCTGCCATTTTTTTGCAGAAGTTGATAAGCTCTTCCTAAAATTCATATGGAAGTACAAAGGACTCAGAATAGCCAAAACAACCTTGAAAAAGAACAACAAATTTGTGGGAATCACTCTTCCTAATTTCAAAACTTAATACAAAGCTACTGTAATCAAGACTGTGGTATTAACATAAGGAAACACACCTAGATTAATGGAATAGAACTGAGATCAGAAATGAACCCATACCTTTATGGGCAACTGATTTAGAAAAATTTTTGAGTTGAATTATAGTTGATTTACAGTGTTATGTGATGGGCAACAGATTTTTGACCAGGGTGCCAAACAATTCAATGGGGAAAAGCATAGTCACTTCAACAAATAGTGCTGGGAAAACTAGATATCTTTATGCAAAACAATGAAGTTTTACTCCTAACACCATATACAAAAATTAACTCAACATGGACCAAAAACCTAAATGGTAAGAGCTACAATTATTAAACCCTTGGAAGAAAACATAGGAGTAAACTTTTACAAGCTTGTATTTGGCGATGGTTTCTTAGCTAGGTCACTTAAAATACAAAAAAAAAAAAAAAAAAAAAAAGAACATCACCAGAATTTAAAATTTTGTGCTTCAAACAATGCTATCGAGAAAGTGAAAAGACTATCCACAGAATCCAAAATATATAAGAAACTTTCACAATTCAATAATAAGAAAGACATGCAATTAAATATGGGCAGAGGATTTGAATAGACCTTTTCCAAAGAATACATACAAAAAGTCAATAAGCACATTAAAAAATGCCCACCATTTTTAGTCATTAGGGAGGTGTAAATCAAAACCATATGAGATACTACTTCATATTCACTAGAATGGCTATAATCAAATAGATGGACCTTACCAAGTTTTAGTGAGGATGCAGAGAAATTGGACCCCCCTTAACATTGGTAATGGGGAAGTAAAATGGTGCATCTCCTTTGGAAAACAGCCAAGCAGTTCCTCAAATGGTTAAATGTGGAATTACCACATGGCCCAGCAATTCCCCACCTAAGTATAAACCCAAGAGAATTGAAAACATATTGTTGCATAAAAACTTAAACGTAAATGTGCATAGCAGCATTATTCACATATCCAAAACAAGAAAACCACTCAAATGTCCATTACTGATGACTCGATAAACAAAATGTGGTATATCCAAACCCGGGGATATTATTCAGCCAAAAAAAAAAAAAAAAAGAATGAATTACTGATGCATGCTACAACATGGACAAACCTTGACAACATTATGCTGAGTAAAAGAAGCCAGACACAAAAATGCTACATATTGCGTGATTAGATTTGTATGAAATGTCTGGAAAAGGAAAATCCCTAAAGACATAAAGTAGATACTGATTACCAAGAACCAAGGGATAAGGGAATAAGGAACAAATGCTAATAAGTCCAGGATTTCTTTCCAGGGTGATAATATTCTGAAAGTAGATAGTAGTATTTGCTCTCTAATTTTGTGAATATATCAAAACCCATTGACTGTATACTTTTAAAGTGTTAATTTTATGGTAACAAAATAATAATTAATAATTTTTATGTAAATTACATAAGAAAAAGATTCATTTTAAAATGAGTGATTTAAAGTATGTAGTGATGGATAGTAGATGTTAATAAATCTTTGTTGAAAGAATAAATGCATTGTAACTGATTAATCGCAGAAATTATAGAAAACACCACCACACTGAAGACAATTAAGAATTTAATCATTGTAAGTAGACTACTAAGTCAGAAAACAGTTATTTTTGAGGATGACAACTGTGACAGATACTTAAACGATTTTCCGTTAAAAAAGAAAGTACCAATTTTTTCCAAGTAACTTTACGTAAAACCATAAAGTAATAGCTAAATATAGTGTTGTCAAAAATGACCTGACGAGTTATTCAGGATGGATATTGAATAGGCTCATTAGAGTTTCATTTTTAAGAATTGTGATTTTGCAGAGGTTTCAGGTTAACACAGAATTTTAGGGGAGATTAATCAACTCTGACTAACAACAAAAGACTGTAATCATGCTAATCCAAGAATTGTTCTTGAACACATTTTGTACCTAAAATTGATGAAAAGACTTCTTATCTTTCACCTTTCAGTTAGGAGACATATTTTAAAGGATGATTATATTTCATACAAATTTTTTTAAAGATAGTGATCAATTTTGACTTCATTTAAGATGAATGCAAAGGAAATGGAAGTTTGATAAAGCGGCTCTGTAAATATTCATTGCTAACATTTTAATTCTTATAAAAATGATTTTATCTAAGGTATATATAAAACATGTACATATATGTATATGTGGATAGCATATGTATATACATACATATGCACACACATGGATTATCAAATATATATGTTTGATTCAGGCAATTAAAGGCTGAATCATACCAGTTATATATTTCAAAGAAGAAAATTTTAACTATAAATGCTAGTTATAACTAAAAATAAGACACACTTTTAGGTTGTAATGCTGTTAGCTTAGAGAACATTGTTGTGTTGAAACCGACCATCAATTTGACTCAAGCAGTGAATACATGTCTTAATTAAGTTTAATGTTCTTGGTGGTGAAAGTGCACGTTCTTGGTATATGTCAAACGGTACTGAGATGCACTAATCCGACAGCTCTAGAGTAAATCTAATTTTGGTATCAGTATCTTTGCTTAGTAAAAGAATGAGAAGAAGTGAACACACTCACTTCAACCTGGCTTAGATTTTATAATGAATACATAAATGCACCTATTTTCAGATTTTCAAGTGTCTCAAGTTTATTTTGAGGTTCTTAATAATGATATTCACTCCTTCGGTTAGGATGTTGCTTTTGCTCAGTGACATCCTCAAGATTCAGGGATCACAATCCTTAGAGTGACTACTTAAGAGGCATTGTCCCCTAGTCATTGTGCTTTCCTACAAAATGCTGCCAGAAGAGGATGGCAGAAACCTAAGCACAAACATAATTCAAAAGAGAAAGTGCCCACTGAAATACCCATGGTTATCCCTTGTCAAACTGTCTTATTTTTCCAATTGATGAACTGAGGTGCAGGGAGGCATGTCCAAGATCACAGATGGCATGCCTAGGGCTTGAGATCAGGCTCTCAACATCCACCCCATGCCCATTCTGCTACATCTGTAACTAATATGCATGTCATTTTGTAGCAACCCTTCTCTTAAATGTGGTGAAGAAAGCACCAGAAAATTTCCCTTCATTTTCATCGAAGTTATGTGTGCTGTTTCAGTCCACTTCATAGTACCAGTATAGTGAAATGAACGTAATTCTGGTGGAAGAGAGATTTCTCTCACAGCCATGGAAGCTTAAAACACAAAACAGTTCTCATCTCTCCATGAAAACTTCTAGACTGGTGATAAGCAAGCTTTATATTCACATCATCTCCATTTCAATGTGGTCACAGCTTTGACCTCTGTTTTTCTTACTTAGCATAATTGCACATATATACTCTGTGTTGCCCTGTGTAGTTCATATTTCTCAGCTTCCAAAGCTGCCTAATATATTATTATTTGGAGCATTAGGTGCTCCTACAGATGGACATCTAAGTTGCTTACAGTTTTCCTGTTTGTTTTAGAGAGTGTAACAGTTAATATATTTTAAAGATTTTCTCTCCAAGTTTTATTATTGCCTTAGGTTCAATGTTTAGATATGGGATTAACCTGATGACCAGTATCTACAGTTTTAATTATTGTTCTTCTTTCTCTTCTCCTCCTCTTCTCCCTCTACCCTCCCCATTTATGCTCTTCTCCTTCCTTTTCTTCTACGAGCAACAAAGACTGATGGAAGCTATGGAGAATCAAGACTCACTTGGTGGATTGACATAGGCCAATGACTAATGAATGGCAGTAGATTAATCCCTCCACTCAGCCGTCTCAAAAAAAAAAGGGCTTTCAATATGTACCTTTCAGTATGAGCTGACACAAGCTGTCAGGGCAGAAACCTTAAACTCTTCAAGGGATGGGAGCTTGTGGCCACAACAGAACTCATCAAAGTGACAGAGGTGACCTGAGCCGTTGCCTCCCTCATGGTTTACAGACCATATGGTAACTGTGACCACTTCGATTTGGAAATCGCTCAGCTCCAGGGCAATGGGAATTGGTTTCCATGGTTTCAAGTTGCCTTCACTGGCAACAGTTAATACACATGTTCCATTGGTTAGGGGAAAAACAACTCAGGGCAAGCATTTCAACAGTCATACTCATGCTACCCTGGACAAAGTGGTCAGCAGCATTATTTGCACATGGTATTTGGAGAGAGAACAAAGGAGGATGAGGGAAAGGCACTGGCATTTATTGAGCACTGTTATTGTGGTGGTTGGTGATTTATAGACGTATTATTACATCTGGCTGTCATGATGAGGCTGTGAGCTGTTTTCTAGGTGCCCCCCAGAGGGTAAGACACTTGCTCAAGGTTGCTCATTAGTGGCTGATTAGTGGTTGAGCTGAGATGTGAATTGACATCTGTCCAATTTCAAAGTGCTGGTTTGAATTGTTCTTAATTCCTATCATCATATTGCTCCTCCAAAGGGCTCTACCACTTGAAATGTTACTGATAATACACAGGATATGTCTTTCATTGCATCCTCACCAATAATGGGTATTATTGCTAAAAATTTTTGCAGATAATCCAAATACTATATGTTGTATTAATTTATTTTCTGTTTTCATGTTTGGTAAATTATTAAATATAGAATAATTATTAAGTATTATCAGAACAACAATTAAGTATAGAAAAGTATAAATTATTGTAAGGAATATAAAATATAGAAGATATTAAAAATAGGAAAATGACTACTCTCTTTTTATGTGTTTGTGGATTCATTACCTCTTGAATACAAACTGCCTTCTTCCTTGATCCATTAATATTAATATTATATTTATTTTAATATTATGCTCAGTTTTCTTTAAATTTTTATTCACTAATTATGAACTCATAACAACTGCTAAATGCTTTGTGCATATAACTGACCCTATGCGAAGACTTTACAACTCTTACCATCAAAGAGCTCACAGTCTGTCTGGAGAAACAGTTGGAAAAGCCAAGTATTAAAGTACCAAAGGGCAGGGGTTTGCAAAGTTGCTCCTTTGCTCCTGTTTCATTTCCATGCTTCACAGGTGGAATCACAAACGTGCTACGGAGGAAACCTGGAAACCTGCAGCGTGGTGGCTCTTTGCTGCTCTTGGGCCTCCTCTGTCTTAACACAGACTAAGCTCCCCTGTGAGTCAGAGGAGGCCTGGAGTTTGTGTTCGTGTCAGCCAGGGCAGGCTTTGAGACATTGAACCACCCTCCCAGGCCCTGGAACTGACTCAGTCACCTCAGTGAAATTCTCTGGAGAATGATATGGAACTGTCAGTCCTTTAGCCCTATCAGCATACCCCATCCTGTTTTCTTATTCCACTCTTCTGACTGCCAAGATGACTATTCATAGCCCTGTCTTGTCTCCATGGGATGCTCCCCATGTAAGAACATGGTCACGTGCAATGCATTGAAGACGTAACAGGTGTAGGATGTTCTGAACCCTGAGGTGCGTCATACACTTTTGAGTTTTTACTTCAGTCTTCCTTGAGTTATTTCTGTGCTGGAGTGATGAGTTGTGCTCAGCCACAGATACATTCTCTTTTTTCATAGGTCAGGACAACACAACCAGATGAGTAGCGGCTTGTACAGTGGCTGTGGAGATGGAGATCAAGGTTCTCCTACCCCTTTGGTGAGAGGCTAACTCTGTGCGGTAATTATATCTTTTTTCATACATTTTTAAAGAACAAAGTACAATAACAATCAACTGGAAACGTGTTTACAGTATTATCAAATGTTTGGAAGATTTAACTCATACTGCTTGGGGTGGTCATGTGGCATATTGGAGGAGAGAGTGATTACTCCTCGAGGGGCATGGTCTAAATTAGAATTTCATTTCCCAAGTTTAGATAATGAGGAAAGTCATTGGAAAGGAGAATGGAACAAAGACAGTTCAACTATTAAACATCAACACTGGAGGAAAAAATTTAACAAATGCACTAACTACTATGTTCAGTTAATTTTAAGAACTAAAGAAAACAGTGTAAATGATTTAAAATCCATAAAAATGTATATATTAAAGAATTAGAAATTCATATGAAAAGTGAGATAATGCTAATAATGAATTGTACCCCCTAACCTCATTGTTTTGTGGCCCTTTATATTTGAAATAGTCTCTGAGGTGCATATGATAGGCAGATAGATAAAATGTCTTTAATATTAATTAGACCTCTGGTAACTTTTTTAAGGAAACATATAGGAATGCACATTAAAAATTACATTGCAGAGATGAAGGTATTTTGAGAACAGCATGCATAGTTGTGCTTGAATATTATTTTTAAACGCAGTGAAATATAGATTGTGATTAGGAATCAAGGCAAGGAAAAGTTATTTCTTCTGCTTTGGGAGCCCTATTCTTGGCAAATGATTTAGATTTATACTAGAGATGGACCACTTCACATATCCAGTCCTAAAGGTGAAGCTTCCAGTGATGAAAGTGATCTGAAAGCTTCACTCCACACTTCCTTTGAGCTCTGTCTGATATTACGTGGACTTCAGCTGGAGAGTGTGTTGTGAGATTATAATGAATCCCAGGAGCAGAAACAATCAGTCCCATCATTCTCAGCCTTATTTAAAGGATGATTTGTACAGTAACATGAGCAACAAGAAATCTGTTCTCCTCCTCCAGCTGGAATAGTCACGCTGGGCTGATCTGTTTAATAATCACCAGCTAAATATTTACAATAATGAGTGGCTTTTGTTTTAAAGCTCAGTCAAGAAAATTGAAACTATGATGAGTTTACTTCCAGCAGTAACAAATTGAAATTCTTGATTTGAGAGAAAGATAACCATATATGGTATAACATTTTTATTCATGTTGGTAATACATGCGAACACAGTACTAATGGGTGTGAAATATTGAGTTCTTCTCAGCCAAGGCTTACCAGAAAGTCACGGATGGTTTTCATTGTTAATTTAATGCTTAAACTACTAGCTGTTCTCTCTAATATGTACCAAAAATGATAAAAGCATGAACTAATTACCCAGCATGTAAAATCAGCTTTGTGGGATTATCCTCTAGTATTTTAATCGGATTTCATGAGAATGTAACTTTGCTGTATTTAATTCAGTAGAAAAAAGATAAAACTGTATTTAAAGATGATTTAGCTTTTTGTAATGAGCTTTGACAGAAAGAAGCAAATATTGAAGAGAATACTAAGAAAAAAAGAGATTGAGCTATTTCATGATGACCTGTCACACACCAGCTAGACAGTAATGTGTCTTTCAGGACAGTGGCCAGACACTGCAGAGACGGGGCCCAATTTTGGGGCCCCTCACTTCATCCTCTGCCCTGCAATCATATCCTCCTTCGGGGACCTCCAACATGCAGTTCCCCTTTCCACTTTAAGCAGCATTAGCGGTCCTGTGCTCTCTCTGCAACGTGTCTCTTCACTGCCCAGCCCCCTGGGGATCCTTAGCCACACTTCCTAAGTTTGTAGTCTTTGTGTGTGCAAGTGTGTAAAGTAAAACATTCATGTAGGGAAGCGCACAAAAGGATACAGCTTCAAGATGTATTCCTTTTACTCTCATACTGGTATCTGTTGAGAAACACAAGTTCATTATTTAAATGTACTCCAAGCTGTGATCTTTTCCTTCATAGTGAGTGTTGTGTGTGTGTGTGTGTGTGTGTCCTATCTCGTTTTTTTTTTTTTTTTGTACCCAAAGTGGTGAAGGTATTATGTTGCTTTCAAAACCTTTCATTGTTTGGCCTTGCACAGTTAACATGGAGTCACTTTGTGTGTGTACTTTTTATTTGGTATGCGGTGGAACTCAGCATTCCAGTCAGAGAGAGTAGCCAGTGAAGACTTAAAGGCAGGAGCTTGCATCTGATGAGGAGGGAGCTGGAGCTGATGAATGAGGCAAGAGGAGTGAGACGCGAAGTGGCAGACACAGACATAGGACTTAGCTGAAGATTCAGCTTCACTCTCTTGTTGAATGGCATATCCAAGTTCTTAGATGTAATAATTATATCTAAAGATACACTAGAGAGCTTTATACCTCTCAGTAATCTTTTTTTTTTTTCATTTTCTTCTAAATGTCTGGATTGCTGTTGGAGAGTTGGGAACAGGAGAGTGATACTCTAAGACTTAAAGTTTTAAGAGTCAACTCAATATTGTGAGAATAATTAACAGAGAATCAAAAGTAAATGGAGGTGAACAGCTAGGGAACTTCTGCACTTGGCCAGGTGTGAGATGACGGAGGCTTGGACCAGGATCTTAACAGTGGAGGTGGGAAAACATGGACAGACTTGAGGTTTGGTTTAAAGGAAAGCCAACGAGATTGTGTGATGAATCAGATCAGGGTATGAAATATGATTCCAAGGTGATAGTATTTACAGAGATAGGAGAAGTATCAGTTAAAATTTCACAGGCTCAGTGAAATTCTAGTCCAAGTTGTGAATGGTTCCAAAAGTAGCCTATACTGCCAACTTTGCACTTGATGGTAAAGAGTCATCTTATGTTTGATAATGCCTTCCTGGTTAATGTATAAGCTCACCAACCCCATTCCTCAAAATAATTGTAAGGAATAATTTCTAGATATTTGTTACGCAGTCTCAGAAGCACTATTTGATTCCAGCATCCCCTTGAGTGGTCGGTAGGTCCATCAGTCTCCTTAATTTTCATAGAAATTTAGATAAAATGTTTAGTAGATAGTGAAGCTGGATCGTCAGCTAAGTCTTAGGATTCTAGAATTCCTAACTTCCTTTGTATGTTTTCTGTAACCTCTGTAACAGCAATATCAGTGGCTGAGCACACTCAGAAAACCTTTGCTAACTGGTTTATTGAATGGGGCACACCTGCTGTATCTAGGCAAGAGAAGGAGCTTAGCCATCCACCGATTACACCAAGACGCCCGGAGCTGGAATTCTGTTTCTTCTCCTTAATGGTTGTATCTGTTACTAAGTTTTTTTCTAGAAATATTTAACTTTTAAGGCCTAACCTATGTTATAATGAAAGTATATGGACATACCCTGGGATTATGCGCCTGCTCACTTTTCTTAATCTATTTGTTTGAATTCTCTTTTGTGAATGAGTGTGAACTGAAGCAGGAGAGATAAAGAACAAAATACTATTTCTACCTGAGCTTTAAAATTCAACAGAAAGCGTGACTCGTCAGCAGCAATTAGTGTGCAAACCCAGATGGTCAGATGAGACAGACCATCAGCAAATTTTATTAATTTCTTAAGGAAATGTTTAATGCTGAGATGGAGTCTTCAGAAATGTACCTAAAGTATGTTATTTTTCCAATAGGCTAATTTAATTAATTCCAGCTGGATTAATTTGGACACATTGCCACTGTTTATCTAAAGAGAAGGAACAAGTACAGTAAGTTCTCATGCAGTGGGGTGAACAGCACAAGACGGAATCTCTAACACAACATGAATTTAAGTAACAAGAATGTATAGTCTGCATGTATTGAATTGTCCCTCTCAGCGTAAGAGTGCTGATGGACTTACAATAACTGGCATTTATAACCTTCACAAAGCACCTGTGCATATCATCTTGATCTTCACCCTCATCCTTAGTAACATCAGGTTTACATTCATCACATGCTTGTGTCAGGCACCATGCCCAAAGCTTCATGTACAGTATCTTATTTAATTTTTCCTAGTAACCTGCAAGTTAAGTGAACTGATTAAGGTTTTGGTGGTAAGCAGGACTGATGGACTTCGCCTAACTTGAGCAATATAAAGAATATGCTTAAACTGAAGACTGGAACTTAGGCAAAGTGGAGGGCGGTCTTTGAAGTCAACCAGTTCCAATGTTTTTTCAGACTTTATGAGATTCTAGCCAAGGTTCACATTCTTAGGACAGTCTATTTGGTTTGACTCTGCTGTTGTATTCATCCCCTTGTCCATCCTGACTGAGACTAACTTCTGAGCTTTGAAGGTGGAACTAAAGGAAAGTTCCTTTTCCTCTAACCATGTTGGTATTTACGTAGAGAATATAGCTAACCAGATACAAGTTAAGAAGAAAAAGTGCGAGAGTTAATGCTGCCTCCCAGGTTTCCAGACTCAGTGGCGAGTAAGGGGAGGAATCCCAGGATATGCACAGATGGCAAAGACGTGGTCGGATGGTTCCTAAAGCCCACAGGTTCCTAAGGAGCTGGATCTGTCTTGGCTCCTCAGTAAGAAACAGAACTTCCGACTGTGAGTCCAGCAGGTTTAATAGCAATGAGACAGCTGGGCGCCCATGGCGTGCACGTCCAACTTTGCCCCGGAGCCCTCTCTTCTGCGGGTCTCATCGTATGCAGGAAGTACAGACTTCAAGACACAACAAGCAGCAAATATGAGAGGAAACTGTCAGGAGAAGGAAAGCTACTGGAGTGAGTGTGGATTGGTGGAGCAGGGAGAAGGTGAGCCTGTGGTCAGGGGTCAAGAGCAGCAGCAGAGAAAGGGATAATCAATTAAGTTCTGCCCTTCCCCTCTCTGCTCCCTTAGGACAGTCACTGCCGTCCCCTGGCCTCACAGTTCTGTGGCAGGTACCCACGGGGCCGATGTCCTCGGGAGACGTGGCAGAGCAGACCTGAGGCCTGGTTGGGCCTGAGAGTTGATGACAACTCGTGCTCCCTACCAGCCTTGGTGTTTTGCCTTTTTACCCCATCCCTTCTTCATGCTCATGGTGGGTGGATTACTCCTCAGGGCAGTGACTTCCTGCTTTTCCTGGAGCATTTAGAGCTAAGCAGAAGTTGGTCAGATGGTGGCAAATAAGAATAATTTCTTCTTATGACGGGTAGAGTGTGTCCTTCAGGTTTTCCCTAATACTCATTCCAGACAGAGTAACTGAGATCTTTAGGGCAACCTAAGCTTACAGGTTAAAATAAGGAACCCTATAAGAATAGCTGCTTAGAATAAGAAAAAAAAACCCTGGAAAACATGCCATCTGAGGCAAATGCTATTATTATTATTATTACTAATCATGCTACTCACACTAGTATAAAAGGTATTCCAAGAAATATAGATGGTGGTCAGAAAAAACAATGAAGTTGTGAAGGTTGAAATGATGTACAGAAAGTGTCCAGTGCCTGGAACACAGTAGGTGGGTAGTAGGTGTAAATTTCTCCCCTGCTTTTTAGAATCACACTCATAGAAAGTGAGGAGCCAGATTTGTGTCTATCTTTCTTTACTAACTTCAGGCATTGTTTTAATTTTCTGAAGCTGATACTACAAATTAGCACAAACGTGTTGGCTTAAAACAATAGAAATTTATTATCTCACAGTTCTCGGGGCCAGAGTCTGAAATCAGTATCACTGAACTGAAACCAGGGTGTTGGCAGGGCTGTGCTTCTCCTGGAGAATCTTCTCCTTGCCTCTTTCAGTTTTCTTTAAGGAGTGGCTGCTGACAGTACTTGGTTCATAGGATGCGTTACTCCAGTCTTTAAGGCCAATAGCTTCCAATCTCCCTCTGCTCTGTCCTCACACCCCTTCTCTTTGAGTATCAGATCTCCTTCTCTCTCTTTTAGGGACACCTGTGATTACATTGGACCCACCAGGATAATCTAAAATAACCTTCTTATCTCAGAATCCTTAACTTGATTACATCTACAAAGTTTTTGTTTTTGTTTTGTCATATAAGGTTCTAAAGATTCATAGATCCTAAAGATGAGGATGTGAGATCCATTATTCAGCATACACCACAAGAACTTACATCTACCCATAGTAAGTGCTCAGTAAATATTTGCTGAGTAAAGCCTCTTTTCATAGCCTTTTCCCTCTGCCTCTCCCAGCCTCTATGATCTGATCTGTATTGTTGATAGTACTTTGCCTACCTTCATCTCTCTCTAAGTATGCTATTTATACATGGTTTCTCCCCACCGTTCCTTGTGATCATTTAACAAGTGTTTTGAAGCAACGTCATTGTAAAGGAGGAACTCTAGACATGTAGTCTGGAACCAGAAGTTGGCTTTAAAATTTTGAATTGGGATGGAAAGTAGCAAGCAACAAAAGGATGGTTCATTTGAACACCTGTTATCTTTACAAGTCTACTCATTTTGCTAGCCATTTTTCCTATGAGTAAATCAGAAAGACTCTGAGGACTTCTGTAACTTAAAAGTGAATATGTTTGCCATCAGAAGTGTAAGCTATAAGATTGACATATCATGGATAACTCCAGAGTGGTCTTGAAGACAGTGGTTTTCATAGTTGAACAAAGAGTATGGTTTTCAAAGGTCATACGGCTATTAAAGGTGACACAGTCAGCAAGGGAATATTTAAACACACGAAACACGAGCAGAAGTGACTGGACTCTTGGATAGAGTGTATGTTCTGAGTCATGGATTGATACGGTCTCAATGACTCGGGCTGTGGGTGAGAACATATTTTGCTTTCATACTCCTTAAAAAGCCTGCTGTAGTTAGGGAGCATTTCATAGTCATCTCCCAGTTCTCAAGATAATTATAGTTGGCCTTTGTCTTCCTACATAGAATTGTTCACAAACAGATAATGAACTTGTGATGGGGACACACAGTCAAGGGACTGTATGCCCACAGCTCTCACCACAAGCAAATGAATTAGAATTCCACTTCTTTATCCCTCTCCTATTATGAGACTTCTGAATTCATTCACTGAGTCAAGAAATACTTACTGAGCATCTACTGTGTCTCTGATACTTAGTGAGGTGCTGGGCATATGACGGGGTTGCTGATGGACCTAGCCTCTTTCTGCATTTCTCTGTACCAACAAAATCCTATCCTGCAAAACTTCATCTGATTACAAAAAACAAGTGAATAAGCTGATGGATTAGACAAATACACCATCAAAAGCAACAGCAATAAAAACATCTCCATCAAATTATCCACAGTCACAACTAAGGTAACACGAAGCCTGGTATCAATATTCATTTCTTTATTTATTCATGATGAACATACATTGAGCAACTAATGTATACCAGGCATTGTGCTGGCTATGAATGATACACAAAATGATTAACAAGAAGACCATAATGGATGTTTGTTTAAGTAATGAACTAATTAGGCTCAGAGGACATTGAAATAAATTAGAATTATTGAAGAAACTAAATAATAACATCTTGGTTACAAAAATAACAGATGTGATAATAGGTAGACAATATGGTTGAGTAATACAGATAAATCAAGAATAATGTATCTTCAAGTCTTTGTTACCAAAAAGAAGTAAAAATATGAGACTTAGTCTAAAATTGTACATCCAAAAAAAAGTTCCAAAGTTGAAAGACAACAGACTTCAATACATAATGGTTTCAAGTGACAGAAAGTCTAATTAATAAAACTATGTGAGAAGTTCCTTTATCAAGAGAAAATTAAAAAGGAGTTTCAAATAAACTGATTTCTGCATCAGACTACATAGTGTAAGCCAAAGTGCAGACACTGTAAATGTAATTAAAATAACAATTAGATTAGTATCTGCAGGAAAGCAGGTGAAGCCGCTTCTGGAGAACTGGTGTGACTCAGGAGACAAACTGATTATGCAACAAGCGTGACTCATTTTTATTTCATGCTACTGAGAGTGGAATCGACAGGCATGCTCAGTCTCCCCATTAAATGAAACCTTCTTCACTAGGACATCTTTATGTCCACCCAAGACTGTAAACTGTCTCATTTAGCCTGTTGATGGAATCACAGCAACCTCAAACCTCCCAGAACAGGACTCCTAGAGGGAGCGGAGCAACTGTCTCAGGTCCAGCGATTTACTGTTGTACATTTACTGTTGTCTGCTTGCTCAGGCATTTCCTTTCACCTGGCAACCTGGTCTCTTTCCAAATTATTTTGTTAAAATTGAGACAGGGCCCAAACTTCTAAAAACATAGAGGGACAACTGACGGTGAAGAAAGAGTGCAAAGAACCATCAAACAGAAAATCACAGTTGTCCAGGACAAACCTGCCCATGTATTTCAGCGCTCCCCAAGGGCAGTGCTGGATTGCAACACTACTTTGTGGGGAGCAGCATGAGTCACCAAGAAAATGTCAACCGATGTTCAAATATTCCTTTTTGACTAAGACTTGGGAGTGTGTAATAAGTTAATTTAAACTAGAAAGCTTTGTCATTTAAAGGAGGAAGTCAGGCTTCACTCTCAAAAATTAACTTGGTTGAAATCGTCATTTTCTTAGAAACTGGTATTGAGGTTTCACAAAAAGGAACCTCCCCAAGTGCTCTGAGATAAAGTTTACATCTCCAGGAAGCTGAAATGGCCCCTGGTGAAATCTACAGTGCCCGAGTCCCAAACATTTATGTTCAGTATGTGAAAGAATATTTTAAATGACTTTCTCATTCCAATGGACTTAATATTGATATTAGAAATAAAAGCAGATAACCCTTATTAAACACTTATTATGTGTCAAGCACCATGTTGATTCCTTACAGCAATGATCTGATTTAATCCCCTGACAACCCTAAGAAGTATATATACATTATTATAATCCCCAAAGTTCTGATGGGGAAACTGGTGCTTTCTCTGGCTAGCCCCAGGTCCAGCTGTAGAAAAGGGGCAGAACTGAATTTGAATTGTGGCCATTTAACTCTAGTGACAGTGCAAATATTTGAGTCAGGTAGATTTTTTTGTCACTGAATCAGATATGAGTGTGTTTCCAAAAATAGCTATTATTTTTCAAAAATGTTACTGCACACTCTCTTAAACCCAAATATATTCAGGAAATGTATTTCTGTGGTTGCAGAGTGAAGTTGACTTTCTTGATTAAAAAAAAGTGCAGGGAATCAAGAAAAGCTACAAGGGAGAAATGGAGAATTTTTAAGGTATGCTTTTAGCTAACAAATCAATCAAGAATGTGTGGATGATAGAAATATCAAACCTATGAAATTCTATGTATCTTATCAAGTTGCTTCACTGAATAAATGCCATATTAAAACATTAAAACTTGCTAACTGATGAAATGAAGAGTCTAAATTAAGAAATGTATGACCTATAGACAAAGACTTCCAGATCAACTATAGGAAAAATACTTTCAGATTTATTAATTCCAAGTGAATATAACACATATATGTAACTATCAATATGCATAGATACTATACCATTTTTAATAAGATATATCAAGGGAAAGAGCCAGTGTTTTAAAGTTCCACTCCAAAAAGATTCAATTGTTATTAGAAATATCAGGTTGTTTACAAAAATATGTTAAGGCTCTGAAAAGCCATTTAATTTCTTAGGTGTCCTGCAATCTAGTTTCTTCTGTAACTTTGCTTAGCAAATTTGTATGCAGAGAGATTGCAAAGATATGTCCAATCTAGATCAAGTGATTACGTATCCCCTAATTAGCAGAACCTGAGAAATTTTATGAGTTGTAACTTATAAAATATTTTGACTGCTCTGTATAATTGACTACCCCGCGATTGTGCTTTTGAATATCAAAGCCAGAGTAAAATCAGAGAAAGGATCCAGAATTATCTGAACATTATGTGTTTGTTTAAATTTCAATTAATATAATAGTTGCACACTGATGATTCAGGCGCCTGTTTAGTATGGTATTTTCAGGAAAATACAGTTACCTTAGCAACTAGCGTATCACATGGGACATGCAGCAGCATGCAGAATGTCTCCAAGTCCAAAGCTTGTCCCTCTGGAGGAGATCACATTAGAAAATGGGGGAAAAAATAAACCAATCTCTTCACATAAAGAATTATGTTATTTATCTTCCTGACATGTAGAAGATAATTTACATTTAAATCAGTTTTTCTTTGCTACAATCCTATCAAAATGGCAACATGTATATTCCATAGATTAAAAAAAGAATAAAGAAACTACATAACTTAAATGTACAAAGTAAATCTTCTATTGAATTAACTTCTGAACACTACAAACTTAATTCAACTGAATACTCTTTTGAGGGGACTGTTATAGTTAAGATACTTTAAAAAATTTAAGTAATACGTTATTAACATTAAACACCAAAAAGTAGAATCATTTTTATCCAGGTAGCCGTAACTCCAAAATTGACAAAGACTATAATTTTAAAAGCTTTAGCCTTTACAAGTCTGAAACAACCTGGGTAAATGTGAAATCTGCACTTGAACTGATTGCTATCTGTCTATCTAATTCAAGGTCTAACTAATTCGAAGAAAAATAAATGCCCTAAGCCTTTTTTAATCCAATGTGTGTGACAGCCACTGCTTGCCTCCCAAATGCCCGAATTTTTCAGTAACAGCACAAGAAAGATTCCTGCTTTTGCAGAGTTTATGTTCTAGTTGGGAGAGACATATGAAGGTAAAGAAGGAAGGAAGGAGGTGTTGACTGAAATAAATGTGCAGCCTAAAAGTTGAGAGTTATGTTTTATTTGGCAGGAGGACTCGAGCCGAGATGACAGCCTCTCAGATCTGAGTCTGAGAGACTGCTCCGAAGAGGCAGGGGAGGAGCTAGGATATTTAGGGACTTAACAACAAAGACCAGGTAGTTGGAACAATAAAAGATTACTTGTTATCTAAAGAAAAACAAGCACCTCAAGGTAAAGAATTTAGTGCTTTTCTGCGTATGGGAGGAAGCAAACATTTGGGCTCATTGAATTCATTCCTTTGACAATCCCCTAGCTATCTAGGGCCAGTATCCTGTCCTTTCTTATTCTGAGTCGGCTCAGAGTGCACCACTGTGAGTGGCTGCAGAGGCCGGGCTGCAGGCTTGTCTTCACGGGGGGGGGGGGGGGGGGGGGGGGGGGGGGGGGGGGGGGGGGGGGGGGGGGGGCAGCAGCTGAGGACTTGATGGTTTCAGCATTCTTTGTTTACTGATACGGTTTGTAGTATTTTTCATTCACAGAGGGAAGGAAGGAAGAAAGAAGGAGAAATAAAGTAAATTATATTGTGGTAACTTCCATGAAGGATATGGAACATGCCTCCCTGTTTCTACCTCTTTCTCTTCTCTTCCCTTCCTAGATATTTCAATCCTGAAACTGTTAGATTTCAGGTTCAGAGCAAGGAGCAGGAGGGGGATGTAGTCACTGGTGCAGGTTGTCAGAGCCTGAGCGGGGGTGGGAACACCGGCAGGGGCCGGGCGAGATGGCGGAGATAAGATACAAGGGGATTCATCGTATTAGAAAATGTACTAAGGATAATAGAAGTCTAGTTTCTCACCGTTGGGAAAAGAAGCTACAAATTCAGAAAATGAGAAAACTAGAATGAATCTTGCTTGCATGATTGGACTGGAAAATGTATAGCTTTGTATACATATGAAGATAAATACGAAAATAAACACATATATAAAAATGCATATATTTTATAATATACAAAAAACATTTCTAATATACATGATAAACATATTAAATATAAAATTATATGTTAGAGAAATATATAAAACTACATTATATGTTTGAGTTCTCCCAGTGGAAGGATCGAGGGAGTATATTATATGACATGTAAAAAATACATGGCATATAAAATGTCTATTCCCTGGATCTTTCCACTGAGAGGACTCAAATACCAAAGTCCAATAGCAATGAGTGTACCTAGAGCCCTAGACCTTGAATTCTAAATACTGTTTTCCTCTAAAAGGAAACAGGGCTCCTTGAAAAGATGGCTGATTCCAGGGCTGGGGCAGGGAATGAGCGAGATGAGCCTGAGACATTTCTGCATACCAGACAGCAGGAAAACACAGACACAATGAGTGGAAAATGTCACTAGGTAAAGAAGTCAGCTGGGAGAGGCTCCCACTAGCCAACTCCGGGGCAGCTTGAGCATCAAAATCAATCATGTAGCAGTGGATTAAACATACTGAATAAAACAGGGAACCATGAAAAAAAATTGGAAATTTTGCAGGGAAAATGATACTTACCGTTTCAGTGCCTCCCCCCGAGATGCTTACAAAAGGAAATGAATGACTTTATAGAGAAGCCTGGCAGACATCACCCTAATCAAGTGATCACAGTGAATGTTACTTGCATTGGGTGCAGTCAAACTCATGTGCTACCTGGGAGGAAACAGTGAGAGGGACAGAGCGTCACTTCTGTGATAGACTTGCCAGTGATGCATAACTGAAACTAAGCATGAGGAAATATCAGGCAAATCCGAATTGAGACACATTCTACAAAATATCTGACCTGTAATGAAAGTCAAGGGAAAAGTGTGGAACTCTTCCAGATTGAAGAGACTAAGGACAGCTAAATGCAATGCATGACTTACTTCGCTTAGAATGACATTCTCCAGGAGCATCCATGTTGCTGCAAATGGCGTTATGTTGTCGGTTTTTATGGCTGAGTAGTATTCCATTGTATAAATATACCACCTCTTCTTTATCCAGTCACCTGTTGATGGACATTTAGGCTGTTTCCATGTTTTGGCTATTGTAAATAGTGCTGCTATGAACATTGGGGTGCAGGTGTCATCCTGAAGTAGGGTTCCTTCTGGATACAGGCCCTGGAGTGGGATTCCTGGGTCATACAGTAAGTCTATTCCTAGTCTTTTGAGGAATCTCCACACTGTTTTCAATAGTGGCTGCACCAAACTGCATTCCCACCAGCAGTGTAGGAGGGTTCCCCTTTCTCCACAGCCTCTCCAGAAAGAGAAAGAAAAATACCATATGAGATCGCTCATATGTGGAATCTAAAAAACAAACAAACAAAAACAAAGCATAAATACAGGACAGAAATAGACTCATAGACAGAGAATACAGACTTGTGGTTGCCAGGGGGGCGGAGGGTGGGAAGGGATAGACTGGGATTTCAAAATTGTAGAATAGATAAACAAGATTATACTGTATAGCACAGGGAAATTTACACAAAACGTTATGGTAACTAACAGAGAAAAAAATGTGACAATGAGTGTGTATATGTCCATGTATGACTGAAAAATTGTGCTGAACACTGGAATTTGACACAACATTGTAAAATGATTATAAATCAATAAAAAATGTTAAAAAAAATGCAATGCATGATTTTGAACTGGATTCTTCTGTTATAAAAGATATTATTGGGACAGTGTGAATAAAACCAAATGATTGAATAGCAGTAGTGTATTAATGTTAGTTTTCTGATTTGTTGGTTGTCTTGCAGTGACATAGGAGAATATCCATGTTGATAGGAAACAGCCACTAAAATAATAGAGAGTGACTGGGGAATCCTGTCGGCATCTTCTCTCAAGTGGTTCAGGGAAAAATGTCCTCATACTGTACTTCTACCGTTCCTCTGTGATTGTTTCAGAATAAAGAATAAGTAAAAAACGTAATATGGTAGATGCAAACTGCACATGGGCAACTCCTTTAAACTTGTGTCAGGAAGATATTGTTTGAAAAGATGGCATTTCAAGCTGAGAGCCGAAAAATAAGTGTCAGTCATTCAGAGGTTGGGCTGAAGAGCATTCCAGGCAGAGGGAGCAGCTGGTGCTGAAGCCCTAGACAACGAGGGAGTCTAGTTAAGTTCCAAGAATAAAAAAGTCAAAGTGTCCAGTATAGCTGGAGCCTAGCAGGGAAGGGAGACATGATGGGAGGTACATAGTCAGGCTCTCGAGAAGGGCCTCACTGATGAAGATAAGATGCTTGGAGCTTTATTTGAGATGCCAAGGAAAATCACCAGAGGATTTTAGCAAGAATGTAATATGAACTCATTCATATTTTCAGAAACCGCTCACCAGAAAAGGGAGACAGGAGTAAATGTAAAGAGATAAATTAAAGGGCTGTTTGCACTGGGAGTAAAAAAAATGGAGAAAGGTGTTTTATATTTTGGAACTAAAAGTGATCGGATTTATCACCATCATTATTGAATGAAGATGCTGAAGGAAAATAAACAGATTAAAGAGAGCAGCTTACTATATGCTGGGAAGCCTCTAATCACTTCACATGAATGTATTTACTTACTTAATCCTCATAAAAATCCTGTAAGATAAGGACTATTGTGATTATTGTTTGACCCATTTAAAGATGCTGAGTTGAAGAGGGTAAGCGATGACCACAAAGGTAAAGTGGCATTTTCATCACATCATATCCAGGGTGCATGGTCCCAGCACAATCACTACTGATACTGACCTTCATCACCTGGTTGGGTAATGTCTGTCTTACCACCATGAAGTTACTCTTTCCCCTCCTTTCCATACTGTACCTTTTGGAACAAAGTCCCATAAGCAGTCCACAGTAAAGGAGTCGGGGGAGTTATGCTCCACCCCCTTGAGGATGGAGTATCTATCTAAATTATTTGGAATTGTTCTGCAAGCGAGATTTGTCTCTTATCCTTTATTGTTTATTTACTTATTTATATTAGTATGAGCTTATGAATACTTATTTTATAGTTTGGGTTATAATCCACTACTACTTCATTTTGTTGCTCAATTTGTTCCCGCTTTAGCTGTTGGGAGCTCTTTCTGTTGGTTTCCACAGCACTTTGATAAGCACCCATTGAGGAAGGATTTTTTTTTTTTTAAACAGTTCTTACTTCTTGGCACTAAGGGGTCTTCCAGTATATCCCCTTCCCCAGTTGAAGAACTAGTCATTTATCCAAGGACTCCTGGTTTCTTTTATTAAGGGAAAGTATTAGGAGCCAAGATTTGGATGCTAGATGTACTCGGTTCTTGTTCAATTTTTTTTCCAAAATTGTCTTTTTAGATTCTTTGCATTTCTGTAGAAAAAAGTCACCTCTATTTTGATTGGAGTCTTAGGTTTTAGCTTGAACACTGGGTAAATAATTGTAGCTTTCACTGAAATTGGGAAAATCTAGATGGAGATAGGGAATAAAAAATTCTATTTTGGATGTTTAAAATTGAACATCCAGATGTTCTACTCCAGCCCCCATATACCCTCTGAGCTCTCAGGACCAGAAGATGGTTAATGCTTATTGTGAGATCACAGGGGCAACATAGGCATCAACTAATTAATTAACTAATTAAAGAGTGGCTTAAAATCTTGGCTGGCATCATCCAAATGCATTAGTTTATCCATTACTGATTTACATTCTTCTTGACACAAAGAATTGTACATTTATAACTGCAACTATATCAGTGTGGCTGGACAGAGTCTCAGAAGAAGGGGAAGAATCTAACATTTCTTTTTTTTTTTTTTTTCTTTTTTTCTTTTAATTTTTTTTACTGAGTAATACTCATTTTTCAATGTTGTGTCAAATTCCAGTGTAGAGCACAATTTTTCAGTTATACATGAACATACATATATTCATTGTCACATTCTTTTTTCGCTGTGAGCTACCACAAGATCTTGTATATATTTCCCTGTGCTATACAGTAACATTTCTTAAGCACCTGTCACATTTTAGATATTGTTCTTGGTCTTTTATATACAGTATATATGCCAAGACTTACAAACCTTGAAAAATGCCTATTATTCTTTCTAGTTAGCAAATGTAGAGGCAGAAATCTGAGAGATTACGTTAACTGCTCAAGTCACACAGCAGGAAAGGTGGTGCTGGAATCCAAGGATAGGGTTGCCTGATAAAATGTTGCATAGGATTTAACACTAAACAAATTATCTATTGTTTTATCTGAAATTCAGATATAACTGGGCATCCTGTATTTTTATTTGCCAAATCTGGCAGCCCTAACCTAGGACCATCTGGCCTCAAAAGCTATGTTTCTTCCGTCCCACAGTATAAACACAATACATCAGGAGACACAAGAGAATCTGGAAAATATTTTCCTCCTATATTCTACACTTTACTTTAGTTGCCATATGTAAATATATATATATATATATATATATGAAAGGGATTTATAGCCCATAGTGGGAAAAGTATATTATAGGTTGTCTGATGATAGGGCAGAAATTTTTGTTTTATTTTGCTTTGGGTTTTTTGGTACAGCTACATGAGCCTCTAATAAAATTAACCTTTTGCTTCAATCAACTGTCATCAAATTGGAACTTTTTCCAACCCAATAATTCCATTACACATTTAAACTGTTTCACAGCACGTAAAATGCAATCTAAAATATCTGAAAAAAGAAAATACATGGTGTCTTGTCATATTTGATGCTCCCATCTCTAATTAAAAATACCAGAGCAATAAGACTGGGATTGTTCCTTCCCTGGAAACACAGCATCTTCTTGGTACTAGAAGAAATAATTGGTACCCTTGCAGTCGATGCTCAGGGTAAAGTTAAGTCTTCATCAGGAGCTTCAAGGCTTTATGACAACATCTCTTCTCTTTTAACCTCATATTTTTAAAAATTATGATTTCTACTGTAACATTTCAGTATCTTTTTATTTCCTACATCCATAAGTTTATGTGCTTCTTACTTTTGTAAATAAACAATGTAAGTACTTTAAAATTACATTAATGTTTTTATAACCTTGGAGTATGAAAGAGACTAATCAAGATACCAAAGTGAAAATAAAAAACAATGAAGGAGAAAATAGAGAGATTTGCTATACAAAAATGTAGAACTTCAGTGAAGTTAAATACACATTAACAAAATTTAACCTCAAAAGCCAAATTAGTAAAAATGTTGCATACAGTAGCCAATAGTTCATTGACTAATTTATTCAAACTATTCAGTGACTGATTTATACAACATTGTGTGTATTATTTTTGCCAACATATTTAAAAATTTTTGTTCTTTTCATTGTTGCTTACATTTCAATCATTCCATCAGGATTCATATTTCTTGTTCTTGAGCTACATCCTTTATTAACTATTTCAGTAAGGGTCATGGGCAGTAAATTCTCTTGAAGACTTATCCAAGTTGTGTGCCATGTTAGGAGAAGCTTTGCTTACAGTTTTGGCTAAGCTTTCTAATGGTCAAGGAGTTGGTCAGGAGGCATTAGGATGGAGTGAAGACTAACTAGAAGAAGCAGCATCCTGGAGAAAGGTAAAGATTTGCACAGCGTGAAGTTGACCCAGATGAACTTGAAGAAATGAGAGTAAAAGAGTTTGAGAAGATACCCTTTTGGGAGGGGAAGGTACTCGCAAGAACTGAATGTCCTTTGTGGGGATGGTACCTTTTCCAGAGGGAGATTATAGCAGAATAATATGTTGATGCACTAAACCACTGTGTTTTTATCACTAGTGAAACCTGGTTCTTTATCTTCTCACAGCTCCAATAATAACAGTCAGGCTGAGGTGACGCTATCACAGAGTTGCTTTTATAAGCTATAGAGTTGGGAGGAATGAGGTTGTTGTGTTGAGTTCCCCTAAGACAAGAAGGAGGAAAGATCTCCTGGAGGAGGAAATAAATTGGGAAACATAGAGTGGGAGAGAAAGGAAGAGTAGGAGGAGAGGAAGAAAGACAGGCTATCAGATTCAAATGTCTGTTCCCCTGAAATACAGCTGGGGGGATCGCCAAAGCAGAGGTGCTTGTGCCATCTTGCCTTTGGGACGTTGGGACATTCCTGCCTCCCATGTTCCCTGAACTACAGCCATGTAACAAAATGTAAGTGTTTGAGGCAGAGGGCCTGAGTTTGGGCCCCAGTTTCCTATGGATGTGTGGGGTTTGGGAAAGCTCCTGCAGATGCCACATGACTGTGCAAGGTGAAGTAAAAATGGCAAGAGGACCAGGGACCTGAAGAGGCAAATCCAGAAAAGAAACTGGCAAGAGGTGGGACCTTGTGACTGAATCAAGGGTAGAGTCTACGGGGGCATTAATAGTGGATGTCAGCTGCTTGAAGACCAAGAGGGAGAAGTTATATTAGGGGTGGGTGCAGGAAGGGAGGCTGTATTAACTATGCATTTCTAACGTTTTGACGTATGGAGCTTTGCTTACCCCAGAGAGACGTATGGGGCTTTGCTTACCCCAGAGAGACTGGAGATACTAAAGGACTCCACTGGCCTGCAAGTACGTCTTTCGTATACAAACCAACCAGTCCAAAACCAATACCCCAACCATCTCCTTTATGGAGCTCTTACCATCCAGGCCACTGTTCCCCTGCCCTTATCACCCCAGGGCCAGGTACCAGAAAACTAGAGACACCTTCTACACCCAGAGCCTGCTGAAATTACTCAAACTTGGCAGTCCTAAGCCTGCTTACCCTTCCTTGCCAGTGACATTCCCTCCCTCCCACAGAAAGCACAGTCAAGCCTCTTGCCCACTTTTCCCTTGCTCCCTCTGCCACTTGACTGAGCCTGGTGCTTCCCCACGTGCTCCCTGCTCAGAATGGAGTGTCTCCTCTTCTTGGGACCCTTGAATAACACAGTATCCTCTCAATGACAATCATCTCCTGATCTATTGGCTTCACCATACCTGAAAATAATAAAACTTACACTTAAAAGCATCTGATACTCAGAAACCAGTGGAGCCAGACAGCACATCCTTGGGCCAGCCTGCAGCAGACCTCTCCTTCTAGATATATCCTTCCTCACCCTGGAACATTTGGGGAAGGATGAGGGGCAGAGGAGACTACTTAAGAGGGAAGAAGTTGTCTTATTTTTGAATTCACATAATATTTACTTGAAGTTACCTCTTAAACCAGAAGTTCATCTGCATTTAATTGAAGATGTTTAACCTCCCCTGACCCATGATAAATTCACCTTGGCTGTTCAGTGGGCGTGAGGGTTCAAGAGAAATGAGAAGTCAATTAGAGAAAATAACATAATATTCTTGCCTATTTGAGTTGAATTTTCTACCCAAGTTTAAAATGCCAGCCTTTTAATAATTTCTAAAAGAAATAAGTCCTGTTTATAGGGGCTTATTTATAAAGTAACACATACTCCTCCCAGATAATTTGGAATATTTATAATTTGACTCTAAGGAAAACATTTCACCCTCCCATCATTTTGGGGATGCATTCCTCCATGTACACATTTAGTGAGCACTTGCTGTGCATGTTAACTCAAAGATGTTTTTCATTAAGCAATATTTAAATTCATTAAACAACTTAAGACCGTTAAGAGGTCTTATGACTCATTGCTTAATTGAGCTAACCAGTCCCCTGTTATTATTTAGATTGTTTCTACAATTTCCTATTCTATCTAAATAATACTCTGATGGATATCTAGGTACATAAAACTTTGTGTGTGTGCATCTTTATAATTTTGAGTGAGATAAATTAATAGGAATGAAAACAACAGAGTTCCATTTTCAAGATCTTTTGATTCTGTGCATGTTTTCATGGCTTTTTATTCATATTACCAAATTCTTTCCAGCTGGACCAGTGTATATAACTACCAGCAGAGGATTGAAAAGGTCCATGTCTCCCTTCTCTCAAAAACATAAGGGTTTTTTTTCTAATTTTTATAAAATCTTTGTCAAAGAAAAAAATGGCCTCTTTTAAATTTTTTTTCTTTGAAAACCATTAGGAATGAAAATTTCTCATATGGCAGGTTAAGCTTTGATTGAAACTATGTACGCAGATACTTTCCTACCTGTGTCAGAAGATTTCCCTCTTGCCTATTGATTGTAAGGATTATTAACTTTACTTGTCATGTATGTTGCGGTTTTTCTCCTGACTTCACATCACTTTCTAATTTTGTTTCTAGAGGCTTTCTTTCATTTCTATGTACAAAAAACCAAACCAAAACAAAACAAAAATGTTTGAGAAATATTTTTATAAATAATATAAAATACTGAGATTGGCTTATTCCCAGCAAATTTCCCTCTAATTTGCAGCTACTGATTGAACAGGGATAATATGCTCTTACTGGCAGGGAGTAATGTTGCAGTAAATTAAGGAAACAAGTTTAAACAAATACATGCTTACTCAAACTCTACCTCCCAGGACCTGCTGCTCTCAACCCACACAGTCTTCACATGAGCTTCAGGGAATCTCAATGCCCTTAAATGTCCTGGTCTCTGAGAGAACAGTAAATATAATGGTAACTGATAATGTCCAGGGTTTTACAGTTCTTTCTCATTCTCAATGGGAAGGATCTCCTTTAACTGGAGGAGCTGGTGTGTCTTATTCCCTCTAAAGATGAAGAAGTGAGCTTCGTGACTTGCCCAGAGATGTTCGGCAGTGAGTGGTAAGGCATGGCCAGTATACACATGCAGTTCCCTCCCCACCTTGAATTCCATGCTTTTTTCCCCTGCACAGGACTTCTCTCCCAGCATTAAGTGATTTTTAAAATATATTTACCTAGGCTAGAAAAAGTTGTGAGAAGTGAAAAGTACCATCCCTTGGATCATATGTGAAAAATAAAATTTGAACATAGATTAGTCTGTTATAAATTAAATATTATTGTCAAGATGTATGCTTGACTGGAAAAATAATCTGAATAGGCAAAAAAAAAAAAATGTGGAATCTCATTCTTTCTCATCCTAGAATCCAAGTGCTATGGAAGGTCCAAGTTTATGATTCTTTAGATTGTTCTTGGGACAAAAATGAGAAGGTCATTGGCATGTCAGTAAGTGCTCACCTGGGAGGGTACAGGAGCTAGAATATATTAAAAGCAGTGAGTCTGAGTCTATGATTATTAAATGTTTGCCTTATTCCAGATTAAGGGAAAAATCTATGAATTGTCACCCCTCCCAACACACACTCAGTTCTACTCTACCTCTTAATCCTGCCTTAGTTTTCTGTATAACACTTATCGTCTCTCACGTATGATGCATTTATTTGATTACTTGTTTATCATCTATATCTACACACTAGAATATAAATTCCACAAGAGTTGGGACTTTGTTGAATCATTACATTATAATCAGCCCCTGAAGTAGTGCATATAGCACAAAGGGCACTAAATAAATATTTGTGATAAATAAGTTAGGGCTGAGCAATGCAAGATTCTCAGGTAGACCTATCCCCTCCCATAAAGTCTAGGCAGGGGTTTCTGGATTGCAGCTTCTCTTCATCCCTGGTCAGCCTCAGGGTACACCAATATTTTCCCCAACCTGGAAATTTTCTTGAAAATTAATATTTAAATGATAAAACACTAATGTGACTATAAAGCATAACTAAGTTTGTTAAGTTACAAGATATATTTGTTTTTACTGTTATATTGACTCTAGAAAATAATGATACTTTGAACAAACACACTAGAACTTATTCACATATATCACACGGGATGAAGTGCCTTTTGAGTAACTGAGACACCAAATGACAATGACTTACAGAAGGGATGTTCTTATCTCTCTTGCATGAAAACCTGGAAGAAAGTAGTCTAACTTAAGACTCAATTCTGTAATTTTTTTAAGTACATGGATTCTATATTGTTTTCCTACTGCTTATGTGGCCCCCAATCCCAAGGCCACCTCATTGACCAAAATAGCTGCTTCAGCTCCAGCAATTTTATAGCACTCCAGCCTGTAGAAATGATAAAGGAACAAGAAGAAAGGTCAAAGGAAGCATGATGGGCAAAGGATCTATGAAAATGAAGATTCAAGGCAGCCACGTGATACTTCTGCTTATATCCCATTGGTCAAAACTGAATGACATGGTCTCATCTTGCTTGAAAGAGGCAGGAAAATGTAGTCTTTATTTCATGTGATCATAGATCCAGTTAAGTACTGGGGACTCTACTACTGCATAAGAAGGAAGAATGGATATAAAGGATAACTGGAAGTTTTTATCAAGGCATCCAACTGAGTGTTTTTCTATTCAGTATAATCATCACATGAAGCTAAGTACTGATTCCAGTGATGCTGTCATTGGCACTATTTTTGAACTGCCTTCAAAGCCATTCTTTTGTATGTATCCTCGGAGATGTCAAATATTCAGTCTTAAAGAGTAAATTTGATTTTTTAAATCATCAAAAAGTCATCTCAGATGAAGTTTCATGTGTAAGTTTTATGTGACAAAATTAGTTATGTCATTTGAGGGCAAGAAGTTAGATATGACTTCAAACTTGTAAGTCCAGTGTATTTCTGGAGACAATGACAAATTCCTCACTGCTGGCACCATCCGCTCCACTCCCCTCCTCCACCGCCATCACAATCATCATTAGTACTACCACTTAGTGAAGACTGAAAATTTATGAGGATTGTCATTTTCACATATGACACTTTCTACTTTAAACATAACGCTCAAGTAAATCTATTTAATGCTCCTTAACTTGTAACTTCAGACCTGTAACCATCTGTCTGAATAATATGCTCTACCAGCCAATGGTATGTCATTAAAAATCTTACACTTATATTCTTCTTTCCTAAGATAAAAAGAAACCTATCTACAAAATTTACGTAGAGATGCTCTAAAATTAAGATCTTATAGTAGAAAAGCTATGTGGGGCTTATTTTAAAATATCACATGATATGGTGCTTCCACTAGTTAACTGAAGGATATCACCCTCTGGAGGTGACTTGTTAATTATTTGTGCACTTCATTATATGTTAGCTCAAAATATTAAATTTCATTCTTACAGAAATTTGAAATTAGGAAAAAATTACAAGTATTGGCTATATTTTAAGTTACTTTCTAGAATTTGATGTCTAATTCCTTCTGCTTTGGAATCTTTATCAATTGTTCCAAACCAGAAAAGTAGTTCTTTGTTAGTTTTCAGACCTCAGCTAGACATTGTGCACGCGGGGCCTTTCCCAGACAGTGGTGCCCCTCCTGCATGCCTAGTAACACTGCAGTGCAGTGCGTCGTGCTTGCCTGTTGGTCTTTCACCAGATTTAAGGTTCCTTTAAGGTTGGAACTGTGACATAATCACAGTCAGCAGTGTGCTGGAACTTAGGCATTTAATAAATCTTAAATTGTTTTAGACTCTCCTATCTTAACTTCCAAAGCTGAATGTATATATGTATTTCCATGTGCTCTTTTAGCCAGATTTCACTGGAAGTTACTTGATAAGTACTCACCGTGAGTTGTTCCGAGATACAAATCTCCCATCAATATCATACGAGGGATAGTTATGGGAGAGGAAAAAGGGACAAGGGGAGAAGAAAAAATAGAGAAGGGAGAAATTGTAGGAGAGATACTCAGAAAGTTTATTAAGAATAGCAATTCATGAGGTCCTGGATTCAATACCCAGTACCTCCTCCAAAAATAAATACACCTGTTACCTTCCCCTGCCAAAATAAAATAATTAAACAATATAGTTTAAAAAACAAAAAACAAACGAAAAAAAGAATAGCAATTCAATCTTTTTTTTAACATTTTTTATTGATTTATAATCATTTTACAATGTTGTGTCAAATTCCAAAAATATGGAATGCTTCACGAGTTTGTGTGTCATCCTTGCGCAGGGGCCGTGCTAATCTTCTCTGTATCGTTCCAGTTTTAGTGTATGTGCTGCCAAAACGAGCATAGCAATTCAATCTTAAAAGTGATTTTTTGGGGACCAAAAATAAGTTTTCTTATCCTCTAAATTAGAAAATCATGAAAAGGACAAGGTAAGATTAAGAAGAAGAATGGGATATGACTGAAATATCCAAAAATAATGGGATGTAAATTACAAACTCTAGAATTCCTGTTAAACTACATCATGCTAATAGCTCAAAAGGGAAAATATATGATCCTTTCAAGTGATCTCAAACCTCACTCGACAAAATTCAAAATCTATGTTTCATAAACATCTTTGGTAGAATAAAAATATTTTTGAAAAATAATAGTTTTTATTGCATAGTACCTCTCTGAAGCCAAAAGTCACCATCAGTAAGCTTAATGGTAAACCACTGGTAGAAACATTACTATTAAAAGCATAAACAAGACAAGAATGTCCACTAATACCTCCATTATGTACATTGTTCTAAAAACATTAGCAAAACAAATATGCAAGAGAAAGAAATGAGGTAACACTGAAGAAAAGGAGAAAATTACTGATTGTTGCAGATGTAACAACTGCATTTTTGGAATAACAGCTAGAACAAAAAAAACCTAGAGAAATCAGTAAGTTGGATGATCAAAAACTTCATATAAAAATTATTAGATTCCTTAGATCAAACAGTAACCAAATGTGTAATACAATGAAAGGAAAAACACCATGTTTAGAATAGCCTCCAGAGTCAGCTTTTGTTGTGTACAACGAAGAGCTTTGAGCAATCTAGAAATAGCTGTCAACAAATATGTGGGCAACACAGTTTGCAGAACTAGGGAGAACCTAGGATAGAATCAGATAGAGGCTGATGGCTCTGAAAAACTAGCATTAGGGACAGGATTTTTGTAGGACATGGTGCACAAAAGGAAGAATAGATAAATCAGGTATTACATGGAATGACCTAGAATGAATTCACAGGCTCACTCGGTCTCCTACAGAAAATTAAGACATTGGAAAAACATGAGTGCCCAGTAATTGAAATGGCAGACTTCAGATGGCTCAGAGTCCCCAAATCCCACTAAGTATGCTTTGCTAACAGAAGCAATCCTTTCTCTCCAGTCTGTTGTCCAGTGTGTTCCTGTCTTGCTTGAAGACCAGGTAATGATGTTATTGGAAGCAGTTACCTTGTAATGGGAAGCTAATTCTTTTAAAGCCTTACTACCACCATCTTAAATTGTCCACAGACCTATATTGAGACCCTTCAAGGTCTCAATCACAATTTATACCTTGAAAGAGAAAGCTTACCAGCAGCGAAATTAGAAATCTTCAATAATTTTTCTTGGAAAAACACTGAGAATATATGAGAGAATGGAATCCCAAAGTGCTGGACCAAGGAGGGCAATATATAATTTTGTAACAGGCCGATTCACCAATAAAAATGAATTCATTGGGGATTTGGGATTTATCATGGCAGCTTGAGCAACAGTAGTGTTCAATTGAAAACCATATTCAACAGTGATCCAACTAAAGGAAGCTGGATAAGAGAGTAATCATTGTATATGGTAAAGAAAGTAACTCAGCCTTTTTTTGTTTGTTTGTTTCTGTTTGGGGAGGAAGTAATTAGGTTTGTTTGTTTGTTTGTTTAAATGGAGGTAGTAACTCAAAGTCTTGCATGTGTCTCACTCACTCATTCCCTTATGTCCCTGCAGAGGGTTTGACAGACAGTTCTCTCTAGGGGGAGTAAACTGGAGTATAAAGCACCAAAATCCTTTGGAGCTGTGCGATTACAGGTCCTTACAGGTTACAGGTTGGCAAAGTTGGTGAGGTGGATGAATCCCAGGATGGCAGATGGAGGTATAGCTAGCACAGCAGGCAGTCGAGTCAAGGTGATTCTCACACTGGTTTTATCTACAGAGGTCAGTGGTGGTGGCTAATTAATCACAGGGTTCCTTGGGTCACCAAGATCCTATCTGAACTGTGGAATGTATCTGGTAATCAGACCACTGACTTGTGCCACAATAAGAAGTCTTCACAAACTCACAGCTTGTCAGTTCCTAGACCTGAGGGAATTCTCAGACTCAAAGCCCCACAAGTGAAGGGGAAGTCCAGATACTCTGAAGAAAAACCATAAAGCAGCATCAAGAATATGCCCTCTAATGTTTCCTTTTGCCTTTCTCAAAAGGACAGGTGGCTATTTGCCAAGGAAGTGCACGTTTGGTTGAATTAAATGCCCCAGCTTTAGGGATCATTAGTTAACCCAGAATGTAACCAGTCAATCTAAGCCTTTGGAGATTGGATGAGAAACAGGAGTTAGGCTTGGGTACCTCCCATCGTGGGAATGGTACACCCATGTATCCATCTTATAGTTATTTTCTAAGTTTAGAGTGTGTTGTTGAAATAAACACACTCAGCAATGAGTAGAATCAACATCCATGTGTGCTTGTATGTGTATGTGTATATTCACTTAATATTCACAGTAATCTGTGAGATAAATCCTGTTAATTTCTCATTTTATAGATGAGGAAACTGAGACACACAGTGAGTAAATAACTCGTTCATGACCACAAGTCTGCCTTGTGGCAGAGGTGAAATTTGAATTCAGGCAGTAACGTTTCAGAATTTGTACTTCAATCACTGCACTATATTACAGAATATAAAGTAAACCCATTTCTTCCTCCTCCTTCCAAAAAAATGCACACAAATACTCACATACATATTTTAGGAAAACATACAAGAGGCACATTGGATACTTTTGATAAGAGCAACAGGATAGGACTGAGAGGAAAGATTTCCATTTTTATTTTATAGATTTTTATACTGCTTGAGTTTTTTAACCATGTGGATATTTTATTTCTGCTTTAATATAAACAGAAACATGAAAAAAGCCCCTGAAATAGGAAAAAAAAGTATTTTTTTTTGAGAAACAAAAGGTTTTCATGATTGATATGTGGAAATAAATCTAGGAAAAGAGAGAGAATGATGAGCTTGAAGAGGAAGGCAAGCCTTTATAGGCAATTTGAAATATATTTTGGAACTTGTCCTAAAAGCAGTGGAAAGTCATTTAGAGTTTAAAGCATGGGAATGACATGATCAAATCAATGAGTTTTAAAGGATCACTGGGTCAACAGTGTGAATAATAGATTGTATAGGAGCAAAAGTAGCTGCCAGGGACTACTTACAAGTGCATTAGAGTAATGCAGAAAAGAAGATGATGGTGACTTAGATGGTGACAGTGGCAGAGGAGAAAGCCGTAAGTGGATGGATTGCAGAGATACCAAGTAGGTGAGATCAGTGTGATTTGGTGATTGACAGATGGTGAGAGACAGAGAAAAGAAGAGAATGACTCCCGGTACTATGGCTGGCATATTCCGTGAGCAATGGTGTCGTTCACTGACCGGGAGGGGGAAATTGAGGACAAAACAAGTTCAGTTTGGAATATGTTGTCAGAGGTAGCAGTTAGAAATTCAAGTAAAGATACTGAGCAAGCAAATGACTGTATGACTTTGAAGCTCAGAAGAGAGAGCTCTGTTGGGCAAAACAATGGTACCATGGAAGTAAACAAGGACACCCAGGGAGAAAGTGGCTCATCAGCAGAGTCTCAGAAAGGACTCATTAAATGACTTTAAATGGATGACAAGAGCAGCCAAGGAGATGGAGAGAGGGCACCATGAAGAAAGAGAAGGGGAGTCAGAGAGACATCATAAAAGACAGGGGGAAAGAGTGGTCAATTCAGATGAGGTCAAATGAGGTTAAAGAATAAATTTCATTAATACAGGATGATAAAGGGATTTATTTTAAAAGCGAATTCCAGGGTTTACCTAAGGGTTAGTAGAGATCTGATCTAATATCCAATACCTTTTTCAAGTACTGTATTATTATAAATGATACTAGTTGTGATGTTGCTGGGACAAAGTGGCAGAATCAAAGAAAGATTCTGTTTTGGCCATTGTTCTCTGCTGGACAACATGGACTAACATATGATTCTGGCAATCTTTCATTTATTAAAAAATTAAAATAATTAGATTATCCAATTTTCAAAACAGATCATTTAACAAAATGGTTTTTGATTGAACTTCAAATATAACAGATGCAATTAAGACACAGCAACTTGATTACAAGTAGGTTAAGTATGTGACTTAAAAGTGTGTTAAAGTAGAAGAACCCTGCTCAGTAGCTCAGAAGTGATGACTCATATCCAGTTTGCGGTATTTTCATTCTTCATTTCATTTTCCAAGTATTTCTAGAGTGTCAACCACTCGCCAGGAAATGCTTTAATGTAGGGAATACTAAAGTTATTTAACCCAAAGTCCCTACCCTCAGGAAGCCTGCATTCTTGTGGGGACGGGTGGTGATAAGAGCATAGTCACTTGCTTGCAGTGATACAAATACGCACAAGTTACCGAGAAGGCTAACAACACCTGTTAGATCTAGAGAAGGGAACACTGGAACCGAGCTTTAAGGGCCAAGTAGCAGTCGGCCCAGAGGAAGTGTAGAAACAGGCATGGGAGGCAGAAGCTGATAATTAGATCTAAATAAATCTGGATAGACTTGCATCCAGTTCTGGAAATTTATAAGCTGGAGAATTATTACATAAGGATGAGAGGTGAAAAGTTTAAAAATGATGGTATTAGACAGAGAGAACAAGCACAGTGAGAAAAACAGTGGGATGAGAATGAAGACCTGGAGAATGTCAGCTGTGGACTGTCCGAATTGCACTGCTTAATAGCATTAAGCAGATAGAAAAATAAGTGCCATAAAAACACAAAACAAAACAAGGATGTTCAGAACTAACACAACATTGTAAATCAACTGTACTTGAATTTAAAAAAGGATGTTCAGAGTTATAGACACTAAATGGTGGAGAATATCTAGGAAGAAGTTCCTAACTTTTAAAAAATCTACAAAAAGGTCCAATGTCTGAGACATCTCCTTGGCAATTAGAAGAGCTGTTGGTGATATTGTAAGAACTACGTTAACGGAACAGGGAGAAGAAAAACACATTTTCAGTGAGATGGGGTAAACATGTGAGGTGAGGAAGTTAGCTACAATGAATGTAGTTCTCAAATTCTCGTAAACAGAGGACAAAAGAGTTGGACCATAGTTAGATGGTAATGCAGGCAAAGTTTTGGTCGCTTGGGAAAAACAGCAATAGGGAAACTACACACACACACACACACACACACAAATGCAGTATGTGAATTATACCCACACACATACAACTACATATACATACATATTCTGGGACCAGAACTCCTGGACTTAAATCTTAATTGTCTGAGGACAATTTTTATAACTTCTCTGTGCCTCCTTTATCATTTCTGTGATGAGAGGATAATGGGATAATAATGGAAATTGTTTATTGGAATTGTCATGAGGATTAAATAAGTTAATGCACAGAAAGGACGTCAAAGAGCTCCTGGGACACAGTGAGCACCCAATAACTGTCACCTACCGTCACAGCAGAGATAGTCCATCTTAGAGAGCTGTTACATTCACTTGGAAATCTCTTCCTTCCAGGCTGCTCGAGTGTGAAGGGAGGGAAGGATGCCAGCTCTCACACATAGATACATCGTTTCCTTGATTCCTTAATAATGGACAGAACTCTCACTGCCAGGAGCACTTTGGAACGGCCAACAGGGCATTGAGCATTGATTTTCTGACTTTCCTTTTCAGTCTTCTTCCTCCTAAGGCCTTTCAACTCCAGGCCTTCAGGTATCCTTTGTATCTACTTAGTCTGATTCCCAGAAGTGCTACTTTTCAGTGCCACAGATAGCGTGACATCACTGTCGTGGGAGGGGGCGGGGCACAAGTACTTCATTCCTGATCCAAACATTATTGATGGCATCTGCACGGAATTCTTTACCTCTGCAACACATCTAGGCTCATCCCTCATAAATTTTGAATACGTGTTCCATAGAATATGCAGCAGTTTAAAAACATTAGGAAGGATGATTAGAATGAAATGCTTACAGTGTGGTGTAATAAAAATTGGAATTTAAAAGTTCATCCATAATATAATTTCAGCTCTTGAAAATGTATGCAGATTTGTGAGTATTTACATGGTGCTTGAAAACACAGAAAAACTGAAAGGAAAACACATAAACATCTTAAAACAGTCTACCTGGATGGTGTGATTTTATTTTCTTTACACTTTTGCAATTACTTAAAGAGATTTTTTTTAATGATAAAAGATTTTATTTTGTGTGTGGGATGTACAGAGAAGTTTTGCTGACATTCAAAAATTTTCTTTCCTTATATTGTTCCCAAGCAACTTTGCAGACAATTGTAACGTTCTCAGAGTAAAGCTTTTTGTAAAACTCATTTTGGAAAGTGCCAGTGGCGATCCAGATCCTAAGTCATTTAAAGAGAATGGTTTTACTTATTTCTTTTGGTCTTGCTTAAAGTGGCAACATATTTTGTTTAATATTCTTTCATGTAACAAAGATGTGTGTGCCTACTCTGTGTTGGGTTTTACACCCCAGCAATAGACGAGGGAGTAAAACAGATATAAATTCCTGTCCCTGTAGAGAAGGACATCTGTACTGCTCTCTTGATTATCATCTCAGATGAGCGTATTTGTCATTTAACTCATCATACCCCAGACTGTATGATGATTTTTTTTCTTGTCCGTTCGCATATTGCCCTAGAGTTGCCATGGTCCTCTCAGGAATCCTGCTGGCAAGCCTGGTTGGGCTAAGGTGGGAACTGTCTGAGCATCAGGAAACAGAAAGAAAAAAGAACTAACAAATTCCAAACCCCTTGTTATATCATGTAATCCTTATAATCCAGTGAGATAGGTAATATTAACTGCCCAGGATAGATGAGGATACAGGTTTAGTGAGATTTAGCAACATTTCAAACGTCATGTGGCTTGTAAGTGGCAGAGATGGGATTCGAACCCATGTCTAATTGACTCTGAAGCCTGCGATCCTCACTGGGCAGTGATGCTGCATTCTGGTCATATGCAAGGTGAAGCTGGGCACAGAGTAGGGAGCTTGGGCAAACTCTCCCATCCAAAACTTTCAGTCACCTACTCAGTTACCAAATTTCAAGTAGCTAGTCAATCCATCAGTTTTCGTTTTTAAAGTTTCTTCTTATTGTCTAAAAGAGTAAACACCTTCCTTTAAGATAATTGTCCCTCTTGAAATTGATTTTAATGAAAAAAAAAAGAATAAAAAGGAAAGTAGGAAGGAAGGAGGGAGGGAGAGAGAGAAATGGGGAAATGGGGATAGAATTCTGTGACGAAAAAGAGGGCAAGTTGTAGACAAGAAGTTCTGCCAGAGAAGCCTGAGGGGCCCTCGGGGACCCCTGTATCTAGGCCAGGAGGAGGAGGAGGAACACGGGGCTCATACAGTTCAGAAAGGGGACAGCTCCAGGACACTCTCTGCCGCCCCGTTTTGCCTTAGGACCCTGCTTCCAAATCCATTCACTCTCCCAACCCTGATTTTCATTTTTAAGCAATTTTATGAAGGTATAATCTGATTTAGCTACAATAAAATGCATCCATATTAACGGATAGCTGGATGAGTTTTGACAAGTCTATACACTGGTGTAACCAACTTCCTCAATTAAAGCATATGTTTCCATCAGCCCAGAAAGTTCACTTATGTCTTTGGCAGTCAGTTCCTAATCCCCCAGATACGCATTGATCTCATCTCTATCACTCCAGAATAGTTCTGTCAGGCCTGCTTTTAACCAGCCCCTGGGTGGATGCCTGTCCTCCGTGGTGACTGCAGCATCTCACGGCTGTCACTTTCGCCCAGCTTCTTGACTTCTCGCTCTGTTTCTCAGAAAAGGTTCAGTCGTCAAAATCAATAGTACCTTTTCTGGAATTGATGCCAGTCACTTTCCACAAGCAGCCACAGAACCTGTTATCCCACAGGTGAGGATTTCTTGGAGACTGAACCTGGCTCTGAAGCCCAAGCTTCTGGGAATGTGGCTGAACTGGTTAAAGAGGTCTCCCCTTGGTTTCTAGGAATGATTGTCACAGTTGCCCAGATTAAAAGTGCTTGAAATTCTGTTGGGTGCTGAGTCCTGGGGTTGTTTCTCTGTCTTGCAAGGACTCTAGTGAGGACATTCGCAGGTATTTGTCCTCGTGCTATTTTAGCCTTCAGAAAGCTCTTGGGCTCAGTGATTCACTGTCCTGGGGTAGCATTTACGATACCCGAGGCCTTACTATCTTTGCAGTTGGTATAGAAGAAACGTCTTCTATTAAAAATAAAGGCAATCTGTGCTTTTGTGAGATAACTAATAGGCAAATGTGTGTGTTTATCCACTGAGCCATATTAATACAGATACCTGGTGTTCTTCCCATGAGGCCCTCTGTTTTAAAATACCTACAATGAATATATATGTATGCTCATGTATAATTGAAAAATCGTGCTCTACACTGGAATTTGACACAACATTGTAAAATGACTGTAACTCAATAAAAAATGTTTAAAAAAATACACATAAAATACCTATATTCATATACCTGCCTTCTCTAAGATTTTCCTTATGGGAAGTACCCAAGAGCTCCAAGTGTATTCTGGGACAAAAAAAGGGGGAAATTATGCAGAATTCACCAGATTGTATCCCTTCTGTTCAGTATTCAAACCTACTACTCCTCTTATGAAATAGAAACACAAAATAAAAAGAAAAAAAAATTGGAGTTTTTTGTTTCTTCATTCCATGGTAAATGCTGACAACATAAATTTTACCAGCTCCAAGAAGTAGTTCTTCCTCATACAATTTTCTATATATGTATATAAGAATATAAGAATCTTCTATCTATGTATATAAGAATAATTCCTTTCTACTCATCTGTAAAGTGTAATTTTTAATACTTCTTTTCCTTTTTTCCCACCTGCGATAGGTAGATAGATAGGGTATGACATCTTGTTAGGGAAGACTAGAGGATGGTTTTAGGGAAGATATATTAGTTTGCTGGGGCTGCCATAACAAACTACCATGGACTGGGTGGCTTGAACAACAGAAATTTATTTCTGCATAGTCCTAGGGGCTAGTCCAAGATCAAGGTGTCTGCAGATTTGCTTTCTCCTGAGGCCCCTCTCTGGCTTGCAGGACCTCACTGTGTCCTCACATGATCTTTCCTCTGTTCATCCACATCCCTGATTTCTCTCTGGTGTCCTGATAGCCCCTTTTTCATAATGGCAACAGTCAGACTGGCTTAGGTCCCACCCTAACAGCTTTATTTTAATTTGATTTTCTCTTTGAAGGCTCTGTCTATACAGTCGCATTTTGAGGTACTAGGGGTTAAGTCTTCAATATATGAATTTGGAGGTTACAATTCAGGCCATAACAGAAGGTATCATGCTTTTGTTAGAGAAGAAAAGAATTTGTAGTGATAGTAGTAATAGAAAGAAATGGATTACAGATAATTTTCTCAGGGACAATTAAGAGGATTTAATGACGTGTAAGGCAAGATACAGGAACAATGAGAAATTCTCAGTCTTCTACCTTGGCCAGCTGGAGGTATAGCAGGAGACTTAAATTTAAAAAAAGAACAAGATGCAGATTTGGGGGTGAATTAGGATAATCACTTGTTAATTCATTCCAGAAATATTTAGCATGCTTTTACTGCATAACTATTATTTTTAGATAAAGTCCCTAAGCTCATCGAGTTTATACTCAACAGTTCTCCAAATATGTAACCTTTGGGGTAAGTATTAGATATGGAATAGGTTAGATATAGAAAAGTGGATGTGTTGAGTAAGCAATTAAATGTATGAGTTTATAACTCAAGGGTTGGGTTGGGAAGTCAGAGTGTGTGTGTATGTATGTATGTATGTATTAAAGCCATGAACCTGAGTGAATTCATGTAAGAAGTATGAAGGCTGAGAACAGTCTCTGAATCAGGGTTCATGGGTTGTAAAGAAGAGCAAGGACCAGTAAAGGAGACTGGAGGGGGTAGGGGGAGGAACCAACCAGTGAAGTATAAGAAAAACACATAATGACTCCAGTTTTGACTATGTCCAGCCAAGACTGCCTGCAGAATTTTCATCTGTGTACATTCAAATTAGCATTATAGAATACTACTTTTAAAATGCACAGTTTATATGTTCAGGTCATAACAGTAACTCTAACTGCTCTAAATGTAGAAGTTCTAAGGAAAGGACTTTAATGCACTATCTACACCAATCTATAATCAAAAGGAAACAGCCCGAGCCCTCAAGGAGTCTGTCCTCTTGGGCAGACGTTGCTCTGCCACTGGCCATCTCGTTTAAAATACAAATTTGCTTAGCATAGACTGTGCAAAGGTAAACTGGAGCCATCAATTCTCATTGGCACCAACTTTAAGCATCTCTTAGATGCTCATGTATTTTCCCACCAACTTTTGCTTGCCTGTCTCAGTTTCTCTTGGTTCCCATTATTCTCACTGAGTCCCCAGGCTGCAATAAGAATTTCTCTTTCTTTCATGTTTAAAGCTTTTAATTACTCCCCTAGACATCCCTTCCCAGTTTGGCAATGCAAAAAGAGACTTCAGGGAAAGGTATTCTAGAATTAAACAAATGGATTACATCAGTGTTTTCCTGTTCTTTCAAGAATTAGGGCAAAATTCTGTCTTTGTCATGTTAGTTCATGGGAGATTGTGCCAAAGAAGAGGTTGGTGATTATTCTTCGAAGGGAATGGTAAGTGGTCCTTCATCATCAGTCACAGCTGATAACAGTAATTCTGGGGAAAACGAAAATGCAATCTTTTTTGGCTTCCACGATAAGACCTCCATTTCCTTCCTTTCAGACATTATTCTCATTCCACCGTTACCACATTCACGCTGCTCGTGGAGGGTGTCCTTGTCAGTTTTCTCCCCAGTCTCTCCAGTTCCCAAAGTCATCATTCCCATTTTGTTTTTTAAACACGATCCACCTTTTGGTTAGTAATCATCTTTTGCAAATCTGTCTGAAATTTTGCTTTTCTCAACACACACACAAACGATTTTCTTTAAAAATACAGAAGTATAATTTTGGCTTCCTTTTTACTTCCTCTTAATAATAAGCTATTACTCATTCTCCAGTTCTTAATGCAGCCAAAATTGGAGGGGGACTCAGATTGCTGAACCCTGTTCTAAATGAGTGGCACATTATAAATTAAATACAGACAGAGTCAACAAGCACTTGGTCAGACAGATGAGGGAGAAAAGCCAAAACTCTGGTGTATTTCTCTCCTCTACCGTTTCCACTCAAGTCTCCGTATCCCCCCTTCCTCTTTTTTCTCTCCGGCGTCTCACCTCAAGTCAGGCCCAGAGCAAAAGCAAGCCACAGCCCTCACCCGTGGTGCAGACCCCAGTGCACAAGACACAGAGTAATCCCAGGCTCTCTCATGGGCGTGAGCAGAGCAAGGAAGAAGTAAGGCTGGGGCAGATTAGCGAGTCCTGGTGCTGTCAGGGGACGAAGGCACTTGGGAGATCATGTCACCTGGGAGGAGCAGACTCTGACATCTTTAGAGCCAAGAACGTGGCATAAATGAACGAAGCCAAACAAAAATGAGCGTGACCCATGGCCAGTAATACACCCCAGGTGGACAGAGTGATCCTACTCACCATTCGGAACTGTGGGATGAGTGTCGCCAGAGCTCCTGATTTTTATTATTCTTTTTGAGAGAATTAAAATTAATTTTTAATGCATGTAATGTAATCTGAGTTTATAAGTCAGCAAATTTTTTCTTGACGTCCTTATACTTAAGGACCACCAAGTTGAAACCTCTTGTTTTATAATAAGAAACAGTCTTCCAAGTGTCTACCAAAGTCACATGGTGATTAGCTGGCAGAGCCCAGACAGTATAGAAATGCCATTCTTCTTAAATATTCTCCAGCTGTTATGGGGATAGTTTCCCAATTTATCAAAATTTGAAAGAGAAGATACTAGAATCAAAGGTAATAAATAAATTCTTTAAGAAAGAGATATTATCTCTAAAAAGAAAAATGTTAGCATCCTCTCCCCATATACCATTTGGACATAACTTTTAGGTTTCTTTCATTCTATGTCTTTTTTAGAAAAAAATAAAATAAAAGAGAGAGAGATATTCCTGGAGAGAGAATCTGCTTTGAGGTCTGGTCATGTGCAAAACAACTTCCTTAGGACTTTAGGTGTATTACATCTTTTAACCTTATTTTTTTTAATTAGAGAGTAAATTAAGTAAATAGTAAATGAAGTGAGACCCAAAAAGCATAATTAATGTAAAACTTTCTTCGCATGAAAATAAAAAAAGAATTACATAGCTAGGAAAATTGTGTGTGAATTTAGTTCCTTAAATATGTTGTCAAGCAAGTATTGGAATCTGGGACAACTCTAAATTTGCACCTCTGTTAGCTTATACAGCTCAGTATCAAAAATCAAAAATGGGCAGAAGACCTAAATAGACATTTCTGCAAAGCATACAGATGGCCAACAGGCATATGAAAAGGTGCTCAACATCACTAATCATTAAGAGAAGTGCAAATCAAAACTACAATGAGGTATCTATCACCCCAGTTGGTCAGAAGAATCATCATCGAAAAATCTACAAATAGTAAATGCTAGAGACAGTGTAGATAAAAGGGAACCCTCCTACACTGTTGGTGGAAGTGTAGTTTGGTGCAACCACTATGGAGAACAGTATGGAAGTTCCGTAAAGAACTAAAACTAGAGTTACCATATGATCCAGCAGTTTTACTCTTGGAGAGAATTCTAATTGGAAAAGATACATGCACCCCAATGTTCACAGCAGCACTTTTGCAATAGCCAAGACATGGAAGCAACCTAAATGTCCATTGACAGATGAGTGGATTAAAAAATGTGGCATATACGTAGATGTATATACAATGGAATATTACTCAGCCATAAAAAAGAGTGAAATAATGCCATTTACAACAACATGGGTGGACCTAGATAGAGATCATCATACTTAGTGAAGTAAGTCAGACAGAGAAAGACAAATATCATGATATCACTTACATGTGAAATCTAAAAAAATCAATAAAGATCAACTTATTTACAAAACAGAAATAAATTTACAGAGATAGAAAACAAACTTATGGTTACCTAAGGGGAAAGTGTCAGGGGAGGGATAAATTGGGAATTTAAGATTAACAGGTACACAGTACTATATATAAAATAGATAAACAATAAGACCCTATTATAAAGCACAGGGAACTATATTCAATATCTGATAATAACCTATAATGGAAAAGAATCTTAAAAAGAATATATATGTGTGTATATACACATATGTATAACTGAATCACTCTGCTGTATGCCTGAAACATTGTAAATCAACTATACTTAAATTCAAAAATTAAAACTACCTCTGTTGGTAAGGGTAAGAGTCCTGATCACTGAACTTCCACCTCCACTTAAGGAATTGAAGGCATGAGACATACAGAATTGAGATATTTTTAATGCACATTTGAATGTAGCTCTGCTAGGAACAGGGTATGAGACTGAACACATACATCTCACTAAAAGCTGAATTTGCTGTGTCAGTGTGAGCACAATGGAGGGTAAGTGGATTGTCTTGCCCTCCCAGAACCAGTACATCTAATTTATTACTTCTTTCCTTCATTCATCCAACACATATTTATTATATTTAGCTCAGTTCTGAGCAATGAACAAGCCACAAGAGACCTCTGCCCTCATGGAGCTGATATTCCAACAAAAGGAGACGGACAATAAACAAGAAAAATAAATAAATTAATGATGTAATTTCAAATAATGCTAAATACTGAGTAGAATTTTAAAAAGCAGAGTATTACAACAGAGAGTGGTAAGCGTGATAATAGAGGGGAACTACCTTTAGATATTTGTATCAGAATGGATACAATCCAGAGGTACAGATCTGAGAAAAGAGGGATAAAGAATTACAAGTACAAAGGTCCTGAGGTCAGAATGAGTTTGAAAAGTTCAAGGGACAGAAGGAGGATCTGTGGGGCTGAAGGATACTGAGCAAGAGTCAGAGAGGTCCTGGGAGTAATGTTTTCCATCACGGGGAATTTTATTTTATTTTAAATAGCACAGAGAGTCACTAGAGTGCTATAAGTAGGGAAATGATTTGTTCCTTTGGGAAGACTGAAAGGCTTCCAGAGCCTCCATGAAAGACTAGAACAGGAAACCATCACTTCTCTGCTGCCTGCAACAAAAGAGAAACTCCAGAAGAAAGAGGGGTTGCTAAGCTGTGTGTACATGTAACATAGAGGTCTAGAAACCTCCAAGGGAAGAGTCTCTGACTTTGGCAGCTGTGTGCCAAGAAAGGGATTTAGCTGACCGAGCCAGCACCGGCCAGAGCCGGAAGAAGGGCCAAGTCTTGCTTGTAAAATACCACACACAGCCCACTAAACAACCAGTCCGCTTCATCGGAACATGGACTTAGAGACAACGAATACAGCCAGTTCTGACCTGAACATACAGTCTTCTCCAAAGGCAACAATTCCCACTATGGGAGACCTGTGGGACTGCACAGCCGCGATCTGCCTTTTCGTCTTACCTGGTTCCCTTTGGTTGACATCCGGTTTTTAATACAACCACTTGAATGTGTGCGGGCATGCTGGCGGCAGCATAAGGTGGTGCAGTCTGGCCATGTGCGTCAAGGATGATAAAAATGTGCATTCATTTTGACCCAGCAATTTTACTTCTATGAATTTATCTTAAGGAAATGACCAGAGATGCTGTGATGAAATAAACAGTATAAATATCCAACAGCTGCACACAGATTATGTCCATTAGGGCACATTTGCAACCATTCAATATCATGTTCTGGGAAAATACTTCAGGACAGAAAAAAAATTTCTCTTTTCCCTGAAAGTTTTGTGTCCAGAATGCTTACTTGTGACATCCTTAGGGCTAATCTTCTAGCCTGAGCAGTGGGGTTCTGGGAAGCCACTCTGTTCAAGAGAAGAGTGGGAGACCTAACTGTACTACAGGCCCCTTCAATGGCCATTTGTCACAAGGGTCACCCATACCAATGTTTCCATGGTCCCTGTAACAAAGGCAAAATAAGTGAACAGAAATGAGCTGTTAGCCACCCCTACTTTGTAATTCCAAAGTACTCTGTATACATTCTTTTTTTTTTAAACTTAAGTTTTAGAAGTTTTGTCTGTTTGGTAGTGACTTTCTCCTCTTCCTATTAGAATGTCTGCTCTATTTTGTTCATGCTTATCTTCAGTGCCTGAACAGTGCTTGGCAAATAAACTAGGTAAGTATTTGCTGAATAAATTAGTGGAGAATAATGAATCCAAGCCCTAATAATAGCGACTCAGAGAAAAACATGGCACATTCAGGTCAGTGTTCAGTGAAAATGAAAATACAGTGTTTAGGACTGAATTAAACTTTTTGCAAGGATATACTCTTCGACAGATATAGCCAGAAAATTCCCTTTTGCTCCAGCAGTATTTTAGGAGTTACTAATTTCTCATATGAATGGCTTTCGACAGTGGTTTTCTTTTCCACAATGAGCAAGAAGATTAAGGCCTATGGAAAAAAAAATTGATATTCATAGACTAGTATTGCTGCCAACTTACCCATGAAGGCGTAGAATGGAAGGTTGGGGGGATCTCACGGAGAAGAAGAGAAAAGTAAAAGAAATGAGATGATGCAAGTTGCAAACATTCTATAATTATTTCTTCTATGCTATTCAAATTCAAAAATTATAAGTGCAGGGAGCAGGCCACAAAACCCCATGGTATTTTATACAATCCAAGTAAGTATCAAGGGTCTTGAACATGTTCATATCACTTGATGCAGTGATTTCACTTTAAGGATACAAACTAAGGACAAATAATGCAGACAAAGATTTGTGTACAAACACGGTCGAACCACCGACTTGAATGAGAAACTCCATTTTATACATAAGTCACAGGCAGATAGAGCTGAAAGGGGCCTCAGCTATGTTAGTCAGAGTTCTCTAGAGAAAAATAGAATCAAAAGGGCGTGTGTGTGTCTGTGAGAGAGAGAGAGAGAGGAAGAAATGTATTTGATGGAATTGGTTTATGTGGAGGCTGGCAAGTCCAAAATCTGCAGGGCAGGCTGGAAGGTTGGGACCCAGGGAATAAGCGATGCTGCCGTTTGAGTCCGACGGCAGACTATAGGCAGTTCTCTATCAAGACCTTCAACTGATTGGATGAGGCCCACTCACATTATTGAGAGTTATCTACTCAAAATCTGCTGATTTAAATGATAATCTCATCTAAAAAGTACCTTCAAAGCAACATCCCACCGTATTTGACCAAATATCTTGGTACTTTGGCCTCGCCAAGTTGATACATAAAATTAACCATCACACTGGCCCCTAGGCATATTTGGAAGGACTCTCAGAGATGTGAACTTGCCAAGCATGTTGACAAATGGACCTAAATTGAAATCTTTCCTTAATGTGGATATCAATCTTTTCCCAAATTCAGCAAAATGTCCTTGAGAGTCATATCTCGAACTTTTCCTTTGACTTTAATTTTACATACAGTGTGACTTGTTCCAAAAGTAGGTAATTCGTCTTTCATCATTCATCTCTATAGATGATCTTACTCACTTTGCACCCCAGAAGCTCTTAGCATTGTGCTTTCCATATCACAGGCATCCAGTACCTGCATGCTCAATTAGACTGAGTCTCGTTCTAAATGAGCTCAGTCAGAAAGTTGTCATGTCACATCACCTAACTTCTCTGATTTTCATTTTCACTTTCTATAAATAACAGGATTTACTAATAATCTCTAATATCATATCAGTGGTAACTACAGTGAGTATGTAGGGGAGAAATGGCAAGGAAGCTCTTCATGAAGGAGGGGAAGTTTGAAGGAGTATGATGCAGAGAGAAATATGGAGAATTGCAATGAAAGAAAACAGTGAATGGAATGAAAAAGGTGGAAATATACCAGGTGTGCTTGACAGACAGTGGGGTGATTGTACAGAGGTCGTTGATGGAAGCTATGGAAGATGTGGCTGAGGAAGTACGTGATGAACTTGAGGACAATATAAACAGTTTGCACTTTAAAGTGATTGGGTATTATTGATAGTTTTTGAATTAGGAAGTAAGTTGATTAAAATGGTATTTTGTGGAGGAGGGAAAAAAGCCTATTCTGGACATACTAATTTATCCTCTTTAAATTAAACAACTTGATCATTTTCTTATGTCTCCAGTTCCCCGAACTGTTTTTGTAATCACAGACAGACTAATCCAATTCCTTGTCTAAATTACACAATATTAAGCTGCAAATCCATGCACTACCAAAAAATAATTTAGAAGTAATTTTGTCATAAAAATTATTTCAATGCAGTTGTCACAACTAATACCTGTTATTACATTTATACACTATTACTTGTCAGAGGAACAATTTAAACAGGAAAACGTGGGCTGCAGAGAACCCCATTAAAATGAACTATAAATCAAGAGTGAAAGGAAGAGAAGTTTTCAGAATTAAGAAAGAAGAGACACAGGCTGTACCCAGATGTCACATTTAATCTTTCAGGGTGGAAGTAAGAATTGGTGGTTTGCAACTTACCACAAACGGTAAAGAATTGGGTGTTTCAATGTATCTGATTTTGTCACTGGTACTTGGAAAAGACAAAGTGTTGTGGGTCTAACAGGAGTTGCTTTGACAGCTGAGCCCTGTCTCTGCTGCTTGCTAGCTCGGTGTCTGAGCAAATATCCTCATCTCTGGGCCATAGTTTCTTCATCTGTAAATAGGCATAACTGTCCTAGAATTAATACGCCTGGCACATTACCCCACACATCACAACCCTCCTCAAAAACATGGTTCACCCTCCCACCACATTCTGTACTCTGGCCTTCATCGACTTTTGTGAAGCTGTAGACACCACCACCAGCCTCACAATGCTACTGTCCTAAGTACCACCCACACAGCTCTCATTGTACCAGGTCCTTTCACACATCACGTAACAAAAGCTGTTAGACAAAATCATTCCTGTTTCACCCTAAGTTTTGCCCATGAAAAGAGCATAGCCTATATTTTCATGTCTGATTAGAATCAGATGTACCTGCCTTTTTCTTCACATGTTCCTAAAATGAGCAGAATGCCATGAGTAAGTGATTTCTCGCAGAGCTCTTATGCACCAGAGAACTCAGAAAATGATTCATCTTAGTAAATAAAATACAGTAATCATAGTTTAGTAAGTACTTACTACCTACCAGGCACTCTTCAAAGGGACTTCCTATGTATTGGCTCATATAATATTTACAACAAGTTGTTGAGGCCCATACATTTATTATTGTCATTTTATGGGTAGGAAAAATTACAATTTATGAAACACACTTGAGGTGACCCTGCTTGTTGGCAGCAGAGCTGGAATTAAGAGGCATATAATCCCATTCACTCGTTGGGACATGGAACAAAAAGCAAATAATATCCAAAACTGTCTGCGCTCTTCTTTTTTCAAAAATCAAAAGTGAATAAAGATTTAGATTTAGATTTCATGTCTAAAATGTCTATAATTTCAAAAGAACAAATTCTGTATCATACAGTGAGAAAAACAGTATCTATAGTGTATCATTCTTAGTTAGAAGTATTTGGTCTTGTTTTTAACTAAGTGTTATTTAAAAATCACTTCATAAAGGATCTCAAGAAAAGAATCACTTCATAAAAGGTAATAAAGAGAGAAATAATCCACAGACAAATTTGCAAGGTTGCTGATTATAGGACTTTGGCCCTATGTTAAAGCTGTAAGCATCTCTGGTCTGTAAATAGGGATCAATTTTATAGTTCTTTGATATATTTTACCCTTATTATTTTTTAAACAGACATCACAATTTAATTTATATATCATAAAATTCACCTGTTTCAAGTGTGCAATTCAGTGATTTTTTAAAAAATATATTTACAGAGTTGCGTAAGTATTACCAGGAGGGGTGAAATGTTGAACTGGTAAGAGACACCATTCTCTAAAGAGGATAAGAGCAGAAACCATAAACCAATTTGGAAAAGTACTTGGAGACACTCAAGTTTAAGGAAAGTGATCTACTTAAACATTATGAATACTGAAGTATTAATTCAGAATTCTCTCCTTAACACGGGGTAGGAATATAGTTGCATTCCATGACTAACAGGAAGAAATATGTTTTACTGATCCACAGAGAATTAAACTAAGATATCTCATCTAGAATATACATAAGTTTCCTCGTGAAGCTTTGTTATGACATCTATTTGCTACTATCATTCATTTGAATGTTACTAATAATCTACTTGTTGCCAAGTCCATAGAGTTTTTGGTTCTTTGATGAGTAAGAAAAGATATCTTAATGAGAAGTGAGACGAACGTTTGTCAATTGAGAAGGCTGTTGAATTTCAAAGCATAAAAGTTAAAGGATCTATTTATAGACATTAAGCTCTAGATTTCCACAGTTTGAAGGAACTTTAAAGCTAACCACCTCTTTTTTTAATAGATGAGGCTGCTTACAAAGGCTAAAGATTAGAACCCAATCTGGTGAACCACCTATTATATAATTTCATATTCAAACTTTATGACCCTATGTTATTCAAAGGCTTCAGGTACCATATATGTGTCTCATCCCTTTTATACTATCATAAGCTTTTCAGTACGGGGACTTGTTTTTCCTGATTCCTCAGCATCCAGCAATGCTTGACTCCAAAAATTATTTGTTAATCATCATATTTGAGCTACCTTTAAAAGTTGAGCCTGTTGTTTCTTTGGAACTAAGACTCCTACATCCAAAAATCTCACTATTGTTTGCCTTCAGATCTTTCAGGTTTTTTTACTCTCTTGTTTTACCATCTGATACCCATTTGTTGCCCTTTTTTATTTCAGTGATAAGATAAAGAGTTCTAAAATGAATTTGAAAATTTAAATATTTCAAAAATAGAATAGATTGCACAGGAAGAACAGTAATTATCTTTGGAAGAATTAATCCTCAAACAAATTTTCTAGTCAAAGGGAAACAAAAAGTAATGAAAGAATTAAATGCAATTTAATCATCATTAATTGAAACGTTCTTGTGTTCAGTTTACTGAAGGTACAGCAGATAGGTAAGACACAGATCCTATTCTTAATGAACTCCTATCCTCTTAAAAAAAAGAGTATTGTATGACAATTTGATCAGTTAATTGTACTTTAAAGCAATAATAATACTTATTATATATTATTATGTACTGAGTACTTTACTTAACACATTGAATCCTCACAACAACCCTATTAGGTAAGCACTGTTATACTTTCATTTTACAAATGAGAAAACTGAAACACAGAGGCATTAAATGACCTGCCCCAGTTATAGCAGAGCTGATGTATGAATCAGTGTTGATTCAGAACCTACATTCTTGTGCCACCCTATATTACCTCTCAAGTAACTGTACCTTCTTAACTCATTTTATTTCACTTTACAAATATATATATACCCAAATTAGAAATTAAGATTTGCTGATCATTTCACATCAAGAAGGTAAATCTATTTTTGACCTGTGAAGGACTCCTCATACAGAATCAGTCTGAAGATTGTAAATGCCTTTACAAACCCGTGACATTATTAAAACATCATTTTAATGTTTTACATTTTGATGAAAATGTGCCTTTAGAAGTCTAAGTATCTGCCATAGTACAGAGTACATTTCTGAAAAGCTTTCACTGTGCTGCATTTTATACTTAAAGTTACAGAGCTTATGGGAAAAAAATAGAACTAATCCAGATCACTAAACACCTGTGCCACTTCATGGTCAGAGCACTAGCAACAACAACCACCACTACAAATCCTACTTTAAAATAATTGATCAGAGTTTTTTTTTATGTTTTATTTATTTATTTTGGTGATGGGGAGGTAATTAGGTGTTTTTGTTTTTGTTTTTAAACCGACATACTGGGGATTGAATCCAGGACCTCCTGCATGTTAATAAGCACATGCTCTGCCACTGAGCTATGCCCTCCCCTCCTAGATCACAGTTTTTTTTTTAATGTTAAAATTATTATGAATAAATGCTATAGTCATTATAGGGCTTTATCCCAAAATACAGAAGAAGGTAGACTAATCAATGGGAGTAAGAGAAAGTCTGCTGAATTTTAGAGACAAGCAAGTTGCCATCAGAAGCTGTAGGTAGATGAGCAGATGCAGGCTTTGCACAAACTACAGCAAAGATCTAGATTGATGGCTTGGATCATTATCTTGTCTTTGTTTCCTTTGCACATGATCAGCTTCAAGAGAAGGTGGCATGAATGGAAGCCATGCACAGTAGCACATTCTTCAATGGCTTGCTGGATTCAGCTTCCTTAGTATACTTGGCATTCTGCTGCTGTTACTCACAGCACAAAACATTAGGATGCTGGAGGGAAACCACATAAGAACCTTCTAGTCTTTCAGGTTATATTGACATCATCTCTTTCTATACCAATCCCATTTGAACTTACATTACGGAACCTGTGCTGTAGCGGAAGAAACTGTTTGGGAGGGATTACAATGAAGACCATCAATAGCTTTACCATGAGAATTATTTCTTAATTTAGATTCCTTCCTCCTTTTCTGTTAAACACAAGTTAAAAATGTCTGTTTTATTCAGAGCAAAACACTTTACTAAGTTGAATCCAGTTATGACTAGTAGCATATGGGTCATTGCATAGGAAGTACAGCTTTCAGTTCCAAGCAGGGTCATTTGCACATTTCCATTTGCAGTTTTTCCATGAGTGCAAATTTTCTTCCCCTTTTATCTCCTTCGACACTAATACAAAATTAAAAATAATATGGGGTGACTATGATAGCCTTTCATTCCCAATAGCCATACTTTAGGACTAAGGGGTTAGCTAAATAATTTCAAAGAACCAAACAAAAATAGATAGAAAATGGCACTTTTCTTAATTATCCTCAGGAAGAAAGTAGGGTTTTTTTGGTCCAATATACAAGAAATTTCTGTTGATTAAAATCTACTTATACAGTCCAGGTTGATGTTATTCTCAAAGCTGTTATTTGAACTGCCAATTAACTTACTCCAAAGCCCCACAACCAGAGAAAATGATCTGTTTTCTGTAGTGCTGTCCTAATTTGGTGCTAATAAGTTGTTGAGCCTTTCTTGTAACTTTGTTCCCTTGATTGGCTGAAGGCTTGATTTACTTGTCCCAGGAAAAGTCCCTGGATGTTCCCTGCCCTCTCTGAACAAAGACTGATTTTCCTAAGTTAGTGAATGTTTCCCCTTCAGCATTGAGACTAGCTCCTCCTGGAGAAGTGGGCTGCCGCACTGCTTTTTGTCATCTTTTCATCCCAGAAATGTTTTCAAAAAGCAGCAGAAACTGTGGTGGGCAAGTAGGTCTCTGCTTTCACGAAGAGGGTGATGGAAAAGAATGGTAAACAATTTTAGCAACAAATGTTTGCTTGTACACAAATCTGGATTGATAGCTTAGAGGTATTTCCATTTTTGTAGCATAGTCTAGGCTGGGTCCCTCCCACTTTGGTATTCCAAGACCTGAGCACTCATTGCTGGTTTTGGTTTCCCTGTTACAGCTGATAACATCAGACATTTAAAACTCAGCCCCAGGAGGCTTCAGATTGAAGGATGTTATCAATGGTTACAAGAGTAACAGAGAACTCCAGGGCCTTGACTGCGTCTTGGCTTGTATTTCAGTCCTACCTTGAATATGTTTTTATGTAGAAAGTGCTCAGTATCAATATGTTACTAAACACTGGGAATTTTTTTGAAAGGGAGCAAAGGATTTTGAAACATTGAAGATATGGTGATAAGGGAGACATGCAAAATTCTGCTTGTCTGTTAAAACAAAAAACAAAAAACTCTAAACTTGCACCTGTATGTATGTATATATTAACAACATACTCTTGGTGTTTTGAACAACCCTGAAGGACTTCTTTGGAAGCATTTTACAATGTGAGGGAATTCTTTACCCCTTCTAATGACACTGTTGTGTCTTGTGATTTAAGCATCAATTTGCACAATCTGGCTGCAGAAAACAGGTTAATTTCAGAGCCCAGGGCAGCTGAGAGGAGGGAGCTGAGGAGACTGAGAGCTTCTTCAGGAGAAGCTGGGTGCTTCTTTCTGGAGGATCTGTACCTGGAGGCCTCGAGAAATACAGATGACATGGGAGAAAACAAGAACATGTATCCTAGAGCCCTAAACTCATTTCCCAGAGTTCCCCCTACAGACTGCCCTCCCAGCAAGCGACCTGACACTTTGCATCAGACCAACAGCAGACAGTCAGCGGCCAGGAGCCTAGCTATGGGGCAGCCACACAGAGAAAAGGCTGAAAAAGACACTTGGAGAAATCTTTCTTTAAAATATAACTTTCCATCTATCAAAATTCATCAAATTGTACATCTGAAATGTGTAGTTTACTGTACAGTAACCGTACCACAATAAAAGCATTAAATAAATAAATTAAATTAAATATAACTTTACACAATACTTGGTTTTCCCAGAAAAAAATTGCTAACAAGTTAGTGTTCAAATACATTAATTCAAGAATGACATTAAGATATTGAAGTTTATATAATATTTGCATATAATGCAGTACCAAGGAGGATAATGGTCAGGAAAGCAGAAAATAATGAAAATCACTTTTTCTTAATGTAGTTATGACATGGAGCAAGGTTCAGTCCAGGTAGTTACCAGATACATACACTGGAGACTGATTAGAAAAGAAAATGTGTAAGAAGAATGCACCATTCAGAAAGTTTTATTTAAAAATATTGCTGAATTAAATATTTCTAAGGTAAACATGACTATTCAGAAGGCTTTTAAATTTCTCCTAACTTCCTTCAGCTCTGATACAATTTCCTGCATTTGTTTCATTTTTATGCTTTTTCCTTGGAATTTGAATAGGGAAACTGATGATTAAAACTATATTATTATAAACATATTGAGATGAAAAATAAAAGTTTGAAAATAGCATTTATGAAAAGTTATCTTTTGGGCGGCTACACCATTTTACTTTAGGCAAAGTGCACAGAAAATTCATTTGTGCAATGATCCCAGGCATCATCATACCCCAAATCCCTGAAGTCTTTCTTGCTTCTTGTAGCAAGGTGCATTAGCTGGCTAATAGTATTTCCAGACAGAAAAATGGAAAGGAAAATGCTGAGCCTGACACAGAGAGAAGAGCTTAATAGACTTGTGTACATACATTAGCCTCATGGCTCACGATAAATGAGCAGAGCACTGCTGCCAGCTCCATCTCAGAGGGTCCGTCATTAACACTTCCTCTGATCCCTCCAGCCTTTTCTCCCCTCAAATTATCTTTCAAGCTTTCCAGGTAGATGCTTTAACTTAATATTTCCTCAAGGATGAGAGAATTTAAGCAGGTTCAAGACAGAGCAATTAGATGTCTCATTTTCTTGGCCGATTGCAGCAAACATTAAGTTCAGGATTTTGTTTTATTTATAGGGTCTATATCTCTATTAACAACAACAACAACCACAACAACAACAACAACAACAAAAAAAACCAACTAATACCAAGGCCTTAAACGGCCGAGAAGAAAATAAAGAAAAAGTAAGCCCTTCCCTTGTCCTTCACTAACAACGTTTCTTTCCAATTTTTTCAAGTTTTGTGATTTCTTTAAGAAGTTAGGTAACACTAGGGTAAAATGTATCACACACGTGAAAATGGAACAACTGGTAATAAGTTAATTCCATTTAGTTATTAAGATTGCTTCCTTGCTCTGACTTTCTACCATTTATTAACATGAGGATCAGAGATGTGACTGAAAATGAGTTGTTTTTCTCTGCATGAATAGAAAAACCAATAGTCTTCTATTACCCTCGGTCAAGTCCAGAAATGAAATAAATTATGATTACTATTTATAATTACAAATGTAAACATTCACTGAGATTTGCATGGTGGTTTCTCATTCCCCTTACTCTCAGGGAGATTCTGTAAAGACATCATAATTTACAAGAAATGCTTTCTATTACTGTGGTTCTTCGTGTGGGGGAGAGAATTTGCATCACCTCTAAACAAAGCATAGACAGGCTAAGGTGATATTAATGATCTAAAAATACAAAAAGAAATAATAAGGAACTTCGACAGACCACTCTTTATAAGTTCTCTCGATACTAATGCTATTTTGGAAACAGCTGGAAAACAAGCCTGTTTAAAACAGCTTCTATTTGGATGAAAAATTAGTACTTAATAATTTATTCACTTAAACATTTTCAGGGTTGAGATACAGAGGGAGTTTCTCAGTGTTTCATCAGCCGTGTCTTGGGCATGCTCACCTTGCCCCTTAGATGAAATGTGAGCTAAGAGGTTTTATCGCACCCCCACCCCCTCCCCGTTCTTCCTCCCACAGAAGCCTTCATCACTTGACTCTCCTCTTGTTTGACCGAACCCCAGCCAGGCCCGGTCGTTTTATATTCAGTGAGACCACATCTCTCCTCCTCCTCCTTTGTTTTAGTCACTTTTGCTAACATTGCCATTTCCCTTCCACACCTCACCCACTTGACCTACTGAACTCTAATCCACATACAATCCAACATTTTAGGATCCTGAGTCCTACCAGAGAAACCACCGCACCATGCAGACAGTCACTGTTCCAGACGCCCGGTCACAGCTGGACTGTAGCCCTCTCTGGACAACTATCTATATGTTCATAATAAGTAGTCACAAGGGCGAGTCAAAACCTTCAGCAAGCTGCCTGGTTGTCCTGTGCTGTCCCTGGTCCCTAATACCCCACTTCCGTTCTCAGGCAGCACCCTTCTCTTCCGTCTCACAGAGAAATTAAAGCTGGCCAAGGGTTTTCTGTTCTGATCTCCAAGGCTCATGCATCTGCCTCTCCTTTAGCTGGTCTTTGTGCTTATCTCAGGTCACGTAGGGAGTTCCATCAGCATCTCTCGCCCCTGTGTCTTCAGTTTCTTTCTTCTGCATCCTCTCATTCTATCTGCCTTCAACAGACTCTTACCTGGCTTCTGCCTCCACTCTGCTAAAACTTCCTGGTGAAGTTTGCCATTGATCACCTCCTATTGCTCCACACGATCATTTTCATTATATTGTTTGACATCCTTAAACTATTTGACACAGTCCATCATTCCATTCTTCCTGGAATCCTCTTCTCTCGTCCCTCTGTGGCCACACACTTTCATGGTTCTCCTTTTGTATTTCAGCGCTTTCCATTCCATATTTCCCTGACCTTCTCTTTTTCAGCTCCTAAATGCCTGTCACCTTGGGGGGCCAAGGTGGCTGAACAAGGATTCAGAGCCAGACTCCAGAGCTCAGCAGTGTAGGCACCATAGTGTATAATGGCTTAACCCACTGGCCTCAGACTCAAGCCAAAAAGCATTCCAGTTATGCTGTGCCACTTGTTTAGCCTCTTTGGGCACCAGTTTTCTCGTGTATAGAATAAAGATGATGATTTGAGTTCCATAGAAATACAAACGTTGTTGTATGTGGTGGGACTCTACATAGACAGATAAGTTCTCTCAACCAAGGCGACAGATTTAGCATGTGTTAAGGAGTTCCAAAATAATATATGGTAGTCAGAGTCTGAACAGGTTAGAGAATTCCTGGTTTCTACTCCCAGCACCAGTACTTTGAACATTATGTGGCCCTGTTACCTTATGTGTAAAATGACATTTAATTTCGTTCTAGATGGCAGAAATTACAGAAGCAGGAAAAACAAGATTCGCCACTTTTGGATGAAACAGAACTAATAACTGTTCTGAGTTATATTCCCCCTCATTCTTCCTCACTTCCTCACCCATCTGGGTTGCATTATAAAGCTTGCTTGATACAGAACCTCGCTGGGAAGGAGAGGGGTGGGGGCTGGTGCAGTGGACACCAAGCTTGATGGAGAAGCATGGTGGCATTTCCATAACGAGCTCACAGTGGGATCATTGTCAGCCCTCCCTGTGCTTTGACCCTGATGCTGAACATGAAGTCAGGGCACATGCCCCACAGTTCATCCAGCTGGAGCTCCACCAGGACGAGGAGTGATGTCAGCTTGGCACTCGGCTTAAGGACAGCAAAGCCTGTGCCTGGTGAATTACAGGAAGATGGAGCACAACCCTCAGCTCTGTCTTTACAAAGACACCAGCAATAAACACACATACCTTTTAGTAAAAGAAAACCACAGCCCCTTTCATCATCGTGCAAAAGAAGAATCAATTTTTTTAAAAAATCACAGGTAATTAATATAACATGAGACTCTCCCTTTTCTAGTTAGTCAGTATCACAAGAGCATACAGAAAGGCTGTTTTGCCTTTTTTTCTCCATGAAATACGGCTCTTTGTCACTTGTAGCTATAGCTGTAAATGCCAGTTATTATGTCGGACTTTAGAAAAGTTTACAACTTTCTTTTTAATAATAATATAGAAAAAGAACAGAAATTCTAGTTCTAGAAGTAATCTGGGTCAGGCTCTCCTGGCAGTTCTGAAGAGATGTCATTCTTTCTCAAAGAACAAGGTTTATATCTGATTTCACCCCCACTAACAATAGCAGTGATTAAACAGAGTTGTTTTTATTCCCTTTATAAATAACTTTCAATTATACTCTGCTCCTTTGAAGAAATAACTAGTCACTATTTCTTTTATAATCATACTTACTAGGCGTAGTTTTTAAAGTGAAATTAAATATGTGTAGGTGCATCATTGAAGCCAGGTCTCAAAGCAAAACAGGAGGACTGAGCCCCCCAACCAGGTAGAGTTTAAGCTCATTTAAATATTTGTAACCCAGTCCTTCCTCTTTTCATGAAAAAAATTCCTAACGTTTGTTTGAGAGTATTGACATTCACTACCCATTTCTTTAAAAGATAAATGTGTAGGTATTTAATTGAAAACAAACTCAGAAATAGAAAAATATATTGTTTCCCTAAGCACACAAAGCCTCAGAGAAAAAGGGATTTGCATATTGTTATTAAACTTCTATAGGAAAACAAGATGTTGGGAAAGAGAGATAGCTGGTGAACTAAATGGAAGATTTAGCTTTTAATCATTACAGAAATGACTAACTCAAAACCTACACTCAGTTTCAGTTCCATTAAAAACAAAAGCAATTTCGAGATTTTTCTCACTAACCCTTGCCTTTTATAATAATAGGTAACATATGATGAGCACTTAATACATGCCAGACACTGAGCTAAGTCTTTTACTCACATTAAGTATTTCTAACCCTTAACACCAATTTATGAGGCAAGTACTATTATCAGCCTCTTTTCATGGATAGGAAGTTAAGGATTTGAGAGGTTAAACCTTGCCCAAAGTCTCAGAGCCACAGGGATCCACAGCAAACGTTGACTCTCCTATGTTTTGCTACAACCAGTATTACATACTAGAATTGTGTCTTAGGCCCTGTAGCACCTTTTCCAAACCCTCTGCATTTCTCTTTAAGGTTCCAAATTGCACTGTACCTTAATTTCTTTGTTTAGGGGTGTTATCAGATTCTTTTTAGCTCAAAAGTGCCAACAAATTTTGCCTGCAAAGGCTCTTTTCCAGGTCTTTCTGTTGTTCTTCCCTGTTCCTCTGACTACACTACATTTTTAAATAATGCTGTCCTTTTGTCCTTTACTTGCTTTATGTATCTTTTTTGTCCTTTACTGACATGAAATCCTTTCGATATGCTTTCGGTCTGCTTCCACAGGACTGGAGTGACACCACAAAAAGTGATAAGGCTCAGGGAATGCTAACCAAAGGTATTGACTTGTCAGAATATTTTATACTTGTTGCTGAGGTCATATCTTAGTTGTTTTAAAATGTTAGGTCATAGGGAAGAAAATAGTCACTATCCCAAACACAAAAATAATGAAAGTTTTCTCTCTAAAGAACCAATCCCCTTCGTTTTTCTGCCCTCAGCCCTTCATTTCTTGGAAGGAAATTGAAGGCAGCAGACTTTTCCTGTTCAGAAGCTCCTCATGTGTGGACTTTTTTCTAGCAAGGTGGACCTTTTATTAAACTACAAGAAAGGAGGGCTGAAGCTTTATCATTAACATTTTCATGATCCCAACCTCTTTCTCTGATTAAGTAACAGCCTTTGGATGAAAAACAGGATAAAGGCTTCTGGCATAAGGGCAATGGGACCTTCCACTACTACACTGACTCAACCAGAACACACACACACACACACACACACACACACACACACACCCCTACCTCTGTGAGGCCCTCTACTATTGTAAAAACCATGTTTTAAGGACTCGTTATTTTGTCCTCTTTGAGGGCTGAGATCATGCTGTACTTAACTGGAAAGATATTCTCTCTGAAGGAGAACACAGTTCAGTGGAATAAAGTGAAGCTGACTGGGAACTTCTAAATATAATGCGATGTGCACAGCGGTGTTTTTGAAGAATCAAGTGATGTAGGAGCTGATGAGACTTTGGAGACTTAATGCAGAGTGAGCAGAATTGATTCCATTCCTCTCACCCTGGGCTCTGCTTGGACCACATAACAGTGCAACCAGCTTCTCCCAGGCCCAGCTACATGGCTTGTGGGGCCCAGGGCAAAATGAAAATGTGCCTTTAAGGGTACTAACATATAAAACATTTCCCTTTCTTCCATGGTCTCTCTCCCTTGACTTATCATGGTATTTTATAGTGATGTTTAATGTCATATTCCCTGAGGCCCAGCACCAACCCTCACAGCACCTCAGTGCCCCACCCACTACTCCGTACATACACACTCAAGTAGCCCACCAATCACTGGGATCCTCCTTCCTCCAGCTACCTGACCCATGCCTCTGGGGATCAGAAATGCAGTATGCCCCAGCCAGGGGCAGGGAAGTCAGCCAGCATCTCCCCTTCCTACTGGGTCTTGTCCTCGGCCTGTAGTAGACAGTTGACCTTCAAGAGACAGCAACTTCCAAGATGCGACGTGCCTGATCCCAGGATTGGGGGTGGGTAAGAGGCTCACCCTGGCTGGGCTGCTTGCCAAGCAGATCATGGCCCTTCCAGCTCAGGGCAGGCAATAATCACTGCCTTGTCCTGCCCCATCATGCCCTGGGGCATTTGTCCTTGACCCTCCCACCCCATGCCCTTGCCTAGGTCACAAGAGTGAGGGGTGGGGTGGGATGAGATGGCAGTACTAGTCATGGTGGGGTGGGTCGGGTGTTGCCCTGCTTTGAAGGCAGAGGGGTGGCAGGAGAAAAATGCCTATGAACTGAGGCTCCAAGCCCACAGCATAGCCTCTGTTGTTATAATTGTAATTTTGAATATCAAGACAGAAACCACAAAGCCTTAAATCCCTACTGTGAAGCCCTTTTGCGCACGCAGCACTGGGTCTGGTATGACTCCACTGGCCGGGTGCCCATGTGGCCAGTCCTGTTCCTTGCCACCAGTCTCCCAGCCTATCATCCTACTGTCGTCACTTACTACTCCAAGAAAGAAACCTGTGCATCTTTGTATTTTTTCTTTAATGGCCATTACCCTAGGCTGAAGTGAAAACGTCCTAACCTGGCATAAAAGAGGCTTCCAACTTCCACTGCAACCTTACCCCTTCCCACTGCTTCCCACTCTCTCGGGCTCTGTGTTCTGGCTACTGAGCGCCCCAGATGAGCGTGTGCTTCCATGCTTTTGCATTACTGTTTCTCTCACCAGAAAAGCCTGTATCCCTCTTTTGTCCTAGTTCTATTTCAAGGCTTTAACTGATGGTTTTGTCTTTGTAATTCCCCCCAGACAATCTCATTCTCCTCTCACCTAACATCATACCTTTCTCCTTGTTCTCTTTTGCATATTTCTTGATGCCTTGGCGTGGTTCCTGTAGCAAGCTTCCAGGGATTAAAGCCCAGGAAACTATCAGATAATGCCAATTCAAATATTTGATCCTGAATTAAAGCCCACTTCATCTTTGCTGGCGTCCCTTTCACATAAAGGGAGTAGGATGGAAGGGCGGCAGAGAAGGAAAGGACAGCTAGATGATTTCCAGATGGCTGTGACTTGCCATCGTGAGTGGTGGCAGAGACCACTTACTAGGAACACATAAGTGATTGGCCAGGGAGGGCTGCAGCCCGGCTGTGAGTGGGCGTCTGGGCGCCTCCCGGCATGGGGGTGTGGTTTCTCCAGCAGAATTCGAGCACCGAAGATACTGAATTGGTTTGCGATTAGGGCCGAGTAGGTGGGATAAGCAGGTTGTAGAAAGGGACAAGAGGCAGAAGGGAAATGGCAATGCTAGGGAAAGTAAAGTGCAAAGGGAGGGGAATGTGATGGAGCTGTTGTGTAGGCAACAGCTGAGCCTGGTAGGGGTCCTGAGCTGGTCACATACGAGGAGAAATAGTCACGAGGCTTCATGGGATAAAGAACAGAAGTAAGAAGAGAACAGATTTAGAAAGCTTGACTCATTCTGAATTATTCTGCTGAAGAGCATAAAATGATATAATTTAGGTCAAATTGAAGTTTTTTTTTTACTTTCAAAATTGAAAGAATGAAAATGGTTAAAAACATTTTAAGAGACCTCAGTTTGAATCTGATTGATCCAGAAATAGCTGTTAAGTTAATACTTATGAACAAAGTGGTTTGAAAATAGAAAAGTTACACATTCAGTCCCTTGTCTCCCCCTGAACTGATTTGGAGTGCTTAGCCATTTGAAGATGGATTTACTCTCAAATCAAATCTGGGGAACTGAAATGGAAGAAAGCACTTTTGGGAGATGCATTTGGTGTTTTTTATGAGCCTCTAGAAGTTTGAGAATGTTGAGTTGTAGGAAGTTAATAAGTGTTTTAAAGACTTTTAAAGCCAAGTGATGATGGTCCAATCAATATTTTAAGAATACTTTCTGTTATTGTACAGGAAGTGGAGAATTAAGAATTAAGTCAGTCGAGTCAATTAGGGGTGTGTGTGTGTGTGTGTGTGTGTGTGTGTGTGTGTGTGTGTGTGTTTGGTGTGTGTGTGTCTGTGTGTGTGTGTTTGGTGTGTGTGTGTGATGCTCCCAGTAGTTTCCCCTATTTCCTCATTAGTTTTTAGGAAAATACCAGAAATGGATGCCAAGGTTAAATGATAAGTGTATGTTTAACATTTGAAGAAACTGTCCAACTGTTTTCTGAAGTGACTGTAGCACTTTACATCCCCACCAGCAATGTGTGAGTTCAGTTCTATATCCTCACCAACATTTGGTATGATCAGTCTTAATTTTGGCCATTTTATAGGTGCATAGTGATATCTCATTGTGGTTTGATTTTGCATTTCCATAACGTCAGGTGACATTGAGCATCCTTCCAAGTGATTGTTTGTTATCCACATATCTTCTTTGTGAGATGTCTGCTCAACAAATTGGTCCATTTTTAAAACTGGCTTTTTCTATTATTGAGGTTTCAAAGTTATGAATATATTCTGGATATAAGCCCTCTTTCAGATATTTGCTTTGCAAATATTTTCTCCCAGTCTGTGGCTTGTCTTTTAGCAGTATTTTTTGAAAAGCAGAAGTTTCAAATTTTGACGAAGTGCAATTTATGCATTTTTTCCTCTGGGGTTTCTACTTTTAGTGTTATAGCAAAGAAATCACTGCCTAACCCAAGGTCACAAAATTTTCTCCTAAAAGTTTTATAAGTTTAAACTTTACATTAGGTTTATTGTCCATTTTAAGTTAATTTTTGTTCATAGTGCAAAATACAGATATCAATATCTAATTGTTCTACCATTACTTGTTGAAAACTCTAGCCTTTCTTCACTGACTTGCCTTTAAGCTTTTGTCAGGAGTCAATGTACATATATCTGTGGGTCTCTTCTGGACTCTGTTCTTTTCCTTTAATGTATTTGTCTATCTTGATGCTGATGCCACACTGTGTAATATGTTTATAGTTTTATACATACATATTTATAATTTGCCTCATAGCCAGATGGTGTTAGTCCTCCAACTTCATTCTTTTTAGTTATTCTAGGGTTTGTTGGTTGTTTTTTTTGGTTTTTTTTTTTTGTATTTCTGTTTGAAATTTAAAATCAGTCTCTCAATTTCTACAAGAATGAGTACTGATGTTTCCTTTCAATAGGGATTACATTGACTCTTGATCAATTTGGGAAGAACTGACATCTTAGCACAGAGTCTTCCATACGTATTTACACTAGGACACATCACCCACTTTAGTTTCCTAGGGCATCATGTTCAAATCTTCATCAATTCAGATCTCCTGTAGAAGTGTCAAGGCATGGCATGGCCACCTTTCTCTTTTCCACTTAATCTGTTGAAGAGAAGTCCTGCTTTGCTTCATACAAGTATGCATGACCTGCTAATGGACTACATAGGGAAAGTTAAGGAAGGGTACTTAGTAAGAAACTAGATGGGGCTACTTTCTCACTTGTGAGGATAGCTTAAAGGGAACTTTATTGTAAACTTCTGACAATGATTCACCTGACAGCAGTATCCCAGATACTGAGCTGCTTTCAAGGACAGAACAGAAAATAAGAGTATTTTGATTTAGCCTCCTTTAACCTACAATGGATAAAACACTTTAGGGCACGTGTGCTTACCTACCTATATTATATTAATTGCTGGGAGACCAGAGGGGCCATTTAGAAAGTTACTATTTCTAGAGCATTAGATAGTGTTTGGTTCTCTAGTGGGATTAATTTAACTAAGACAGTTAATTGAATCAATTCATTTCCCTGGAGAAGCTTTTACTCACCTTCATTTTCCACTGAATTAAGGATAGGCTGCATTTCCTATCTTTTCCGTGTATTTATATTTGGCATTATTCCTTTGGTAACATCTAACAGCATTTAAGTTATAAAATGAGTTTAAAAAATTGATTATGGACTTTGGCAGAAGCTGTAAACCTGTTTGGTAAAAACTTAGAATGTAATTTATTTCTAAAATCACAGATGAGTGTGGTCTTAAGACCCACTGAATCATACTCTGGAATGTAGGTCTTGAAAAACAAATCTTTATCCAAATTTAATAGATTTTCATGTGAACTGGGAATCTGAAAATAGCCCTTTTGTGTGTGAATGTTAATATAAGTGATGTGCCATATTCTTGTATTCAGTCTCAGATCTAGAGCCATTTTTACAGATTGGTAAGTATAACTGGAAATGTTAAGTGACATGCTGGTCAATCACATTATTAGCCAAAACATTGCTAGACATAAGATTTATGATAATCATAATACATACGACCCACATTCACTGCCGCATGCGTGGATCAGCATGAGCACTAGACTGGGCCTTCTCAGATTTGGATGTGGGTCCAGCCTTTGCCTTGGCCAACAGCCCAGTGTTGGGCAACACAGTATCAGTCCTTCGTATCAGTTTGCTAGGGCTGCCCTAACAAAATACCGAAGACCAGGCGGCTTAACCTACAGAGATTTGTTTTCCCAGGGTTCTGAAGGGTAGGAGTCCAAGGTCAAGGTGTTGTCAGGTTTGATTTCCTCTGAATCTTCTCTCCTGGGTGTGCAGGTGGATGCTTAGTCAGTTCAGGCCGTTACTGAAAAATACCATGCACTGGGTGGCTTATTAAACAAGTGCTTATTTCTCACCGTCCCAGAGGTTCAGATGTCCAAGATCACGGTGCCGGCAGAGTCAGAATCTGGGGAGAGGCTGCTTCCTGATTCACAGAGGGCTGTCTTCTTCCTGCGTCCTCACACGGAGGAAGGGTAGAGGGCTCTAAGGTGTCTTTTATAAGAGCACTAATCCTGTTCATGGGGCTCTGCCCTTCTGGCCTAGTTACCTCCCAAAGGCCTCCCCTCCAAATGCCATCACGTTGGAGATCGTGTTCCAATGTTTTGAATATTGAGGGGGTACAAACATTCATTCTATAGCAGGTGTTTTCTCTTCATGTGTTCACATGGCCAACTTTCTGTGCATGCACAGGACTGGTGTTCCCATGTGTGTCCTCATTTCCTCCTTTCATAAGGACACCAGTCATTGGATTAGGGTCTAGCCTGATGACGCCATGTTAACTTGACTACATTTTTCAAGAGCGTCTCTGCAAGTAGAGTCACATTCTGAGGTACTGGGGGTTAGGGCTTCAATATGAATTTGTGGCAGACACAGTTCAGCCCACAATACTCTTTAGCCTTTGCTCCTTCCATCACAATACGTGTGGATTGGTTAAAGTATCACTAAAGACTGTCCAAGGTCTGAAGGATTAATATTACTTTGAGAAGGTGACCGTTGTCTTTCCTCAATAAATATTGTGACTTTCAATGTCCTTGGCTACAAGCATCTTAAAATGACCTTGGCTAACTTAAGGTAAAGGGAATTCATTGATGAACTGTGATAAACTGTGAGGGAGCGAGCAAGGGGAGGCTGGAGGCTTTGACTATTAAATGAGAGAGACCCTGGGAGCCATGAAGAGCCGGGAAGCAAGGGCATTTATTTAACTGTGTCAGCTTCTTTGCATACACTCGGCAGGGTGGGGGGCGGGTCTGGGGCATCCACTGTGGGAGACTGGCATCAACTCCCACCAAGACCACACACCATGAAGGAGGTGGTCTGGAGACCCCTGAAAGGGCAGAGAGGAGTCATAGCAAGATGGAGTGATGGTACAGAGTTCTCCCTCCCCCATTAAATGATAGATAACCACTGAGTACATCTTATGATATTTAACTAACATTAAGCTAAATATGATTGGAAGAACTGACAAAACAGTAAAGCAAACAATCTCCTGACATTCTTAATAGCTCTTGACAATTATATTTTGACAATAAAATTTCAAAATAAAATTCAAATTAGAAGTGGAAGTAGAAAGTGCTACATTAAAAAGCTGCACTGTTTTGTTTTTTGGGTTTTTTTGCTCACAAATCTTTCTAGACTTTAGTAATCTCATCTGTAAGTGGGAATACAGCTGCTTCTCTTGTTAAAAGCAAGATTTAGAAACAGATGAGTTTTGGGCGTGCACCTTTAGCTGTAAGCTTTATGATCCCATATTAAAGATGTGATCAATATTTCTCCTGCTCTTCCATCATTTCCCTGCTATCCATCTTGTGGAAAGTTTCACTGGTTCTTTTTGGAAAGGTTAATCCTCCCAAGGGAAGGAAACCACTCATTAGAAATTGATGTTTTTATTGACTTCCATAACCTCAATATCTTTATAGATATTCTCTTATGTTTAATTCTGCCATACATTTTTTTCCAACAGGCTTCCCAGAAATTACTATCTGCGTTGTACTAAAATGTTAGTAATTACATTTAATTATCCCTTCATTTGTAGATTTTGTTACATCTTCTCTTTTCCTCAACTCTTCTCTGAAATATGAGGAGTTCGGGGTTTTCTTTAGTTTTAAAATATGTTCTATTTTAACAAAATCATTATTATAGTCTAGCGATTCAAAACTTCTCTTTAGATAGGAAACTCTATTTTGGATATCATAAGGATTTCCAGTTTTTATTGAGCTCACTGTTATTCTCATTTTATTTTCAAATATTTGGAAACTTCTTTCTATTGACTCATACTTTTCTTAGTTTTAGTTGAATAAACAAATGATCTCTACACCCTGATTGCTGTGTATTTGGCTTTTCCTTCCCATCCCCACTAGGAATTAATATTCTTGAATCCTCATTTATCCAACAAACACTTAATGAATATCTACTATATGTCAATCACTGCTCTAGACATGAGTTGGCACTCACTAATCTTCCTTCATAAACTATGATAATTGTGCTATTTTTGCTTCACTTAATTTTTTTTCTATCAAAATTTTAGCAGTGAAAAAAAGCCACCTTGCTCTGTTTTTATTTTATGCATAATAATAATGGGGACTGTTTTTCATCCATTTACTTGTTGCAAACACACTGGGAATAGGAGAACTCTTTAAAATCAGAAGAGACCATTAAATTATCTGTATGGAAGGAATCTCAAAGAGGCTTCTAAACTTTTAAACCAGTTATTTTTTTTTCAAGTAAAATTATACACAGGGCTCCAGTTATTTAAAACAACCAGAATTGTTGTTTTTTCTGTGCAGAGATAATGAACACATCCAAAGTATAACTTAAAAAAATTTCAACATCATTAAATGAGAACAATGAGCCAGTGTTGATAAATGTAAGAAGTTAAAAATTGGAGTGACATAGGTGACGTTTATGGTCATGTCAACCTCAACATCTCATTTACTTTTGTATTTTGTTAAAGTTACACAATTCCACAAAAATATGTAGTTGCAAACAGTCATCTTCATTTGCCACTTTACCTCTCATTCTAAGACTACTCTTCAATTTGCTCTAATCGAGACCCTGGAAACAGGAAGCAGTTGGCCATTTTTATTTCGAAGTTAAATCCCAGACAACATCTGCCATCTGCTCACATTCCCCTTTGCAAAAATAATAGTCAGACAAGAAGCTTACAGAACTTTCAGATAGAACCTGTAAAAGATATCATCACGACTTGGCATGCTACCCCCTCCCTTGCTATTGCACAACTACTGCTAGGAGCTGGTGAGCACGTGCGCAGAGCGAAGCATCCAGCCCGGGCTAACACTTAATTAGACTTGGCATCCGTGTGCTGTGGCAGTGTACATACTCATGCAGTTTTATTTGAAAGAGCAAGCACAGGCCTGAATTTAAAAAAAAAAAAAAGAAAACAAGTCTTCCTTATCTTTGCACATTTGCAAGAAGTTCAAGTATATATGCTAATAGATTATAGATCCTTTTTTCCAAGGACTGCCCTCCAACAAGTTAACCTAGAAGAACTATTTGATGGGTTAACTGTGTTTCAAGAGATGTAGTTTGAAAAGCCCTAATCTTGTCTGAGTTCTCTTTATGGGTGAGACACTGGGACCAAAGGAAGTCAAGTAAAGCTCTGGATGTGCTTCTTTTCCATTAACGCAGGCTGTGGTCTTAACTTTCACTCCATATCCTACCTGGCAGAATTTTACTCACTTTTTATAGCCTGTCTCAGATACATCTGCTCCATGAAGCTTTCCTTTATCCTTCATCCCTCAAACAAATCACCAATCTCTGTCTCTCTCTCTCTTTCTCTCTGGGAACCCCACAGCATTTGAAGTTGCAATTAACGTGTTCCATTATTTCATTTGCATCTGAGAGCATTAACCTTTTGCTGTCACTTTGTTGTAACTCTTGCTACACCTAACAGCAAACCCGACACATTGTAGGTACTAAATAAATAACAAGTTCATTGAATTGTTCATGCAAAGACAAGATCCTCAATAGATCATTCATATCAAAATGCTTTATATTTGGCTTGAATTAATGGAAGTGTTTTCTGCAATTCCTTTCACATTCTTAGAATTCTGTATATTTCTTCCCAAGACTTCCACATTACAATATTTTTTCAGCTGCTTTTATTTGTCTTAATTGAATTCTCTTTTAAAATATTACTATTTAAATTGGCAAGTTTATAGTAAAAGAGGAGGTGTTACAAGAAAGATAAGAAGTCAACAGTTTCTGATTCTCCTGTGAGCTTTGATTGAGAGGTTGATGGGAAATTATACAACTGAGAGGTTGATGAGAGATTTGCAAAATTATAATAAACAAATCTGGCTCTTTGTGTTTGATAATACAATCTCTCTTAATTGTATATAGGTGTGTGGTTTTCGTAATTCTCTCAGACTAACACAGGATAGTATATACCTCCAATGCTACTCTATCTTCTGTTGAAGTTCTGATTTCCAGCATCAGACAGTGAGATGGAATTTTGGCAAATTTATTTTTGGCAGTGTTTATTAGGTATCGACATATTTGGAAGGGAGAGACAGGTAGGACGCAGGAGGGGGCAGAGGAAAAAGTCCCCTTGGAGAGCTTGGGAGTGTATGTGGCCCATCAGAGGTGACCCACATTGGGCTGAAGTGGCTGGGTCTTTATACCCCATCTTGAGCAGTCATTGTCTGTGTCCTGCCTGGGAAAAATGTGTGCTTGAGCAGGCTTCCTTTCTGCAGATGCATCAAACCCTAAGAAGCTGACAACTGGAGACTGTCCACTGGGGTGATCTGGGTGGCTCCTCTCTGTCTACAATGTCTCTTTAGAGAACCTCCTTTCCTCTAAATGGGGACACAGATTATGTATTAACTTTTGAGATTGAAAAATAGAGACAAACAACTAAATTGCCTTCAACCTATCTGCAGTCCCAGCGTGGCTTTCATTAATCAGCTGCATCACTCTCTTGACAGAGAGTGGGGTGTTTATTTCTCTACAGTCTGGATGCTGTGATTTTATGACATTTATTACAATCTGGATTTACACACTGAATCCTGGCATCACATGACATTGGTTACACTGACTTCCCAAACTCAAAATTCCAAAGAGTATCAGATGTTCCTAAGACTTTAGTTTCTGAGATGAATAGAATTGACTAATCAGCCAGGCCTCAAGAGGATTTTTTGAATTTCTCTGAGCATATCAACCATTTTAGGACTTTGGGATTTGGATCACTTTTCTTTGAAATACAGCAGTTATGACAGTGTGATGTGAATGATGAAAAATTAAGATTATAGACTGCTTTGGTGGGATCGCAAACCAATCTGACTTGGAACAAGCCAGTCCCCAGTTATAAGGGACATATTTCTGGAGACCAAATATTTAGATCCTATCAGGTGCCAAAGCCTAAATGAAAAAATTCTGCAACATTTCAATAAATTCATTCAAATATCTCAATAATTCTGCAATATTGATTGGTAGCTGGAAAATTCTGTTTCAGAGATCTGCTTTTACATTGCCTACACCACACTGAACATTTTTTTTCCTTTGGCCTCAGCCCACATTTATTTAAAAGTTCTAAAATCTTAAGGATAAACCTTTTACGAAGGAGCAATTGGGGGAGGTATTTAACTTTTATAAAAATAGTTCTAATGTTCAAAGATTTGGGTTTGTCTTTTATAATTTCCCATGAAATATTACTTTGAGAATTCTCAGTGATGAAAACTCTTTAACCTGAGATGGTAGCTGGATTGAGGAGAAGTAACTGAAGACACTCTGAAGCAGGCAGTGAGGGACAACAGCATGGAAATTCCCAAAGACTGCGGTGGTCACCTTGGTGTCGACTGCATAGCCTTTCCTTTGAGCCAGGAAATAGGTGAAAGGTAGGATGGTGCCTGGTCATCTTTTCAGTGTCATTCCGAACACTATATCTCTGTCTCTTACCGACAGAAGCTTTTCTTCTTAAAATATGTATTGAAAATGTTTACTGTACATTCTCAAAGCCTCAAATCTTAGTAAGTGGTGTTCCACTCAGTTTCAGTACTACAGGGGTCATTCTTAGCTCTTAACCTTAGGGCTCAATACATTTTTTTAAATGAATGAGTAAACATTGGCCGTGGTTATTGAGATACCTTGGATAAAGTTATTGACCTGTCACTATATGCTATGTGTCACTTCACAGCAGTTTCATTAAAAACTTTGCACAATAATCAAAGAAATGTGAAATAAGTCTCTGATCTGATCCATGGACTATGCTCTGATGATAGCTCTTGTCTCATCTACAAGGTCAGCATTCTTGTACTTTACGATTTGAAATATACTGTCTTTTTTTTTAATATGATGGAGTGTTTTAAAGAGTAATAGAGAAGGAATTCTCAATTCAAATATTTCATTTACTACTGTTATTATTTCCTGCATCCATGTATACCTCATAAAGCTGTTGTCAAAATAAAAGCCTTACATGTCCACTTAAAAAAATTCAAAGTCTTCCTCATTAGGAGAGTGGTGAGTGTCCCTGCCTGTTACTTCAAACAATTCATATTCCTTGACAAAATTAACACTACGAAATTTAGTGCAGCATAGTGGTGGCCATCACATTCTCTCCACTTTTTAATTCACAAACGGGTATCAAGCTGCCTGTCCAGGGGCAGACCTGTAGGTGCCAACGTACTGCACAACTCCAGAGGGTACTGCTTTGTTTGCAGTCCGAGAAGATGGTAACCCCAGGAGTGATTCAGCTCACACCCGCCTGCTGTGGCACTGGCAAATAAAATGAGGAAAGAGATAGGTAAGGGCCCAGGACAGAACAGAAAGACAAAATCTAGGGGGTGGGGGCATAGCTCAGTGGTAGAGCTCATGATTAGCATGCACGAGGTCCTGGGTTCAATCCCCAGTACCTCCATTTTAAAAAAAGTTTTTTAAAGAAGGACAAAATCTAAATGTAATACAGTTGGCTATTCTGACCCCATGTCTCTTTGTAGTTAGGCTTGAGCACACTCTGGAGATAAAGAGAAAAGGCCAAGGAGATAAATGAGTGCTTAGAATTGGTCCAGAAAGCCTAGCAACATCTTTTCACCCTGTGAGAGAGGCAGCAGGACAGAGCTCTGGAGAGCTCCCAACACTGGCTACTGGTGACTTCACAGTCGACATAATGTGGTAACTGGAAAGATGCAATAGGTTTCACAATCTGAGATCCCACACTGAGAGACGGGAATGCTGCAGCCAACCTCAGACAGGGCTCAGGGGACACGAACAACAGGGAGCAGCTGGAAAAGAATTGCCTCCCGGAAAAGGCTGCCTGGGAGCCTTCTATTTGGGCTTCTGTTTCTAGCAGTCCTTGGATCTCACAATTTTCTTTCTTCTTCTCTGAGAATCTTCCATGCAATGTGTACCTATCTGTGCATCAAAGCGTAGGATATGAAGGGCCAAAATATAAATTTGGATTAATTTTATAACTCCTTTCATCATTTCAATTCCTGCCTTTACTTGCCTGGAACCATCACACTACAGGTGTTTTTGTTTGTTTGTTTGTTTTTTAAATAAATGAATAGCACTTTTAATATGATTGATTATATAATTTAATATAAAATATACCACTTTGCCTAGGAGAATAAGGGTGTGTATGTTGTGTGCTGACTTTATTAAGAGAGAGAAATGTAAGCAAAGACTGGAGAATATGTTGACTCACTGAATTGTAAGAATTGTAAGAATTCAGTGAGTCAACTGAATTCTGAATTTCCTCCTCTCAGAGGAAAACTTGTGACTCTTTTAGAAAAAAATATGCCAAAGTAGAAAGTCAAGCCCATTTTGGGCATCCACGAATGCCGATGGCCAGGCAGGTCCACGTGATCTGCATAGAAGAGACAAGGGGGCCTGTGAAGAGTAAGAGCACAGCCTTCCAGTGAAAGAGATGTGGCATAACTCCCAGCTCTTCAGTCTACAGGTGTGTAACTTGGGCAAACTATTGAGTCTAAGTGTCAGTTTCCTCTTTTGAAAAATGGAGATGATAATACCTACCTGATAGGGTTATTGTGAAGGTGAAATAAGATAAAGCTTGTTTTCTATGTCTGTGATTCTGCTTTTGGTTTGTAAATAGATTCTGTATCATTTTTGTTTAATTTTTAGATTTCATATATAAATGATATCATATGATATTTGTCTTTTTCTGTCTGACTTACTTCACTCAGTATGATAATCTCTAGGTCCATCCATACTATGGTTACCAAAGGGGAAGGGGCAGAGTGATAAATTATGGGTTGGTGATAAGCAGACACACATTACTATATATAAAATAGATAAACAATAAAGACCTAATGTATAGCACAGGGAACTACGAATACATAGAAACTATTCAATTTCTTGTAATAACATATAACGGAAAAGAATCTGAAAAGAAAAAAATATATATGTATGTATATGTATAACTGAATCACTTTGCTGTACACTTGAAACTAACTAACATTGTAAATCAACTACACTTAAATAAAAAAATAAATAAAGATGATGTTTGAAGATGCTTAGCATAGGGTCTGGCACACAGTGAGCAATAATAGACATAAATGATATTATCAGGTGCCAAAAGAATATCACCCAAGTAAAAGATCCACCAATGCTGGGAAAGAGGGTATGGCTCAGTGGTAGAGCACACGCTTAGCATGCATAAAGCCCTGGGTTCAATCCCCAGCACCTCCATTAAAAATAAATAAACCTAATTACCCCTGCCCCCCCCCCAATTCTTTTTAAATCCAACAATAGAAAAGGATGAAGGGGTGAGAATACTCAGGAAGTCCAAAAAGTTTAAGAAGAACAATTGGCCAAGAAAGGATTCTGGGTAACAATGCTTGAGACGTAGTTGGAGAAGGGACTTGAAAGAGAAATCTGGTAAAATGGTAAGAGAGGAAGGAGGAAAACTTGGTAGAACACAAGTTTGCTTAGAAGCCCAGGGTGAAGATAATGTCAGGTGTGATTAACAGGGTCACACAAAGAAGATTTACATTTGTCTATAGCATTTGCTAATGTGGAGATGGTCAGTGACCTCTGTCAAAGCAGCATCAGTGGAGAGAGGCAGGGAGTTAGACCACGCTAAGTTTCAGGAAGGAGAGTAAGCCACTGGTTAAGCCTGGATGAAAATTAAAGGAAAGAGATGAGGTGCCACCTAAAGGAGAATGAGAAAGAAAAATTGGAGAGAGCTGAGGGTGTTCATATGAGGAAGGAAAGAGAGTTGTGAGGCTATGAGAGGGAACAGGATCCCAGGGCAATGAAGAGAGATGGCCTTGTGAACTAGGGTACAGTGGACGGCCGAAAACAAGGTTGACCCCAGCCTGTGAACAGAGGTGGAAACAGGAAAAGATGGGTGTAGATGCTATGCTGCTGCTACTGCTACTACTACTACTACTAATAATAATAATAAAAGAAGGAAGTTCAGGTGGGTGGACTGAGCGCACACCAGCTCTGCCTCTTTCTCAGAAGACCATAACTGATAGTACAGAAGTGTCCAAAAAGCAAAATATAGATGAACCCACAACACTGAAAATAACCTATGCCAGAGTCATCAAAATTTCAACTGTTTCTTAAAAAGGAAAGGAAAGGGAGGATTTTGAAGCATCAAGTAAAGCCATGTAAATAGTACAGAGTATGTCACAGAGAGGGCTGCCCCCAGAACCACAGGGAGCCGCCGTGCCACTGAATACGAAAGGGGGGATGAGTTAAAGGTCCACACAAGGAACAACTGCCCCAGTCAGCCCCTCCCTTCACTTCCTCTGCTCCCATCTGAGTGAGCAGAAGCCTTGCACTTTCTTCCAGGCAGAAAGTGGAAGACTCCTGTCTAACAAAAAGGAATGAACAATTAGCAAAAGTCAAAATTTTTTTGTGAGTGTTAGTGCCACAAAGGAGAAAGCTGACAAGTTGCCATCTCACCTCATAACAAACACAGCTAGTCATGTGCGAGGCCCCTACCCCCAGAAAAATGATGTGTGTCTGTTCAACAAAATAGTACTTAAGGGCACCAAAGAATAACTTCAAAATGGAGAGATGTAGCATGTTCTTAGAATTCTTAATGCCATTTATATAAAGCTTAAAAGCTTGTTAAGCAATGGTATAGGTTGCTTTGGAATATACACATACATGACAAATTAGTAGCATAGGAGGTGATTGACGGATGTGATCAGGAAAGGGTTAAACAGTTCTCCACAAGAACTAGCTGTTTTGCATTTGTTTCTTTCTTAATCTGTTTGGTAAGTGTATATCTGGGTATTATTATTCTCTGTACCATTGTAGTCATACTTATTTTATGTATTTTATTATTCTCTAAACCATTATTTTTGTTTTATATATTTTACAATTTTAAAATATTCCTGGTAATTATGTGTTCTTTTTATGGGGTTTAAAAACCATAAGCAAAATATGTGAGTCATGAAATTTTAACACGTCAACAGGCTGACGTGCTCATTATATTAAACTTGTTCTTTCAATGCACATTCAAAGCTTAAATCTGTTGCACATTCAAGTACAGTGGTACAGACCATTTTATTTATTCCAAATGCACTGACTCTTTAATAACTCTCGGGATTTAATAGGGAAAAAACAGCTTCTTTTCAGCCACTATTATCTCAGGAACCCCAAGTTTCTTTTCATTTGACAGCTGTCATAGAAGCAGAGACTATCATTTTTATCTCAAGGGAAAAAGGGGAACCTGCTGTAAAATGTTCAAATTCTGGATTTACTGAAGCATTAAATACAGGCTACAAATCTGACTGATACCACAAAAGAGTCGGTAAAGTCCAACTATCATTAGAGTATAAACATAAAAAATCTGCATTTTCCCATTTAAAAACCTAAGTAAGATACTAGTGTTGGAAACAATCAAACATTATCCAAATGGGGTGGGGGGTGTGTTTTGTTTTGCCTGCTTTTGTTTGCTTTCATAGCATATGGGACAAAATAAAATGACCCCAGTTGAAGAGCAACTAATATAAGGAAAACCCTAATTTCCAAACTACATGAAAATGAGTATATTAAAAATGTTTTTATCAACATAATTTAAATAATAATTTCCTGTGTTGATTTTGAAGTATTTGATATAAATTTAAATTTCAAGTTGCATATTTGTGTGTAAAGTGTCTTCTAATCTAGTATGACTATGCACCTCTGATTTTAGAAACTTGGACATCACACCACCACCTAAATAGATATTCTTTGTCAAGTTGAGAAAGTTCTCCTCTCTTCCTAGTTTAATGAGCATTTTTATGGCAAATGGGTGTTGGATTTTGTCAAATGCTTTTTCTGTATCTATGGATATGATCATGGTGATTTTTCTTTTTTAGCCTATTGATGCAATGGATTGCATTAATTGATGTTTGAACATTGAACCAGCTTTGCATACCTAAGATAAATCCCATGTGGTCATGTAGATAATTCTTTTTATACATTGTGAGATTCAACATGCTAATATTTTTTATTTTTGAATCTGTGTTCATGGTAGATATTGGTCTGTGGTTTTCTTCTCTTGTAATATCTTTGTATAGTTTTGGTATTATGGTAATACTGGCCTCACAGAATACATTAAGAAGTATTCCCTCTGCTTTTATCTTCTGAGAGAGATTGTAGAGAATTAGTGGAATGTCTTCCTTAAATGTTGGTAGCACTCACTGGTAAATCTATCAAGGTCTGGTGCTTTCTGTTTTGGAAGGTTATCAATTATTGATTCAATTTCTTTAGCAGATACAGGCATATTCATTTTATCTATTTTATCTCAAGCGAGCTTTGGCAGATTGTTTCTTTCCAGGAACTTGACCATTTCATCTAGGTTATCTAACTTGCAGGTGTAGAGTCATTCATACTATTCCTCACTCAAGTTTTAATGTCCATGGGGTCCGTAGTGACATCTCCTCTTTAATTTCTGATATTAGTAATATTTGTTGCCTCATTCTTTTCTTAGTTAGCTTGTCTATATTTTATTGATCTTTTCACAAAACCAGCTTTCCATTTGTCAGTTTTCTCTTTTGTTTTCCTATTTTCAATTTCATTGAATTTTGCTCAAATTTATATTTCTTTCCTTCTGCTTACTTTGGATTTAATTTTCTGTTCTCTTTCCAGTTTCCTAAGGTGGAAGCTTAGATGACTAATTTTTGATCTTTCTTTATTTTTAATGTATGCATTCAAAGTTATAAATTTCCTTCCAAACACTGCTTTCTGCTGCATTCCACAAATTTTGATAAGTTGTGTTTTAATTTTTATTTAGTTCAAAATGTTTTTAAAAATTTCTCTTGAGATTTCTTTTTTGACCCATACATTATCAGAAATGTATTGTTTAATCTTTGAATATTGAGGGATTTTTCAGGTCTTTCTGTTAGTATTTTCTTGCTTAATTCCTTGTGGTCTAAGAGGAGATATTATATAATTATTCTTTTAAATTTGTTAAGGTGTGTTCTTTGGTCCAGAATATGGTCTATCTTGGTGAATGTTTCTCATGAGCTTGAAAAGAGTGTGTATTCTGCTGTTGTTGGATGAAATAGTCTATACATATCCATTGTATCCAGTTGATTGGTAGAGTTGTTGAGTTCAACTATGTTCTTACTGATTTTCTGCTCAATGAATCTGCCCATTTCTGATAGGAGATTGAAGTATTCAACTATAATAGTGGATTTAACTATTCCTTCTTGTAGCTCTATTAGTTTTTGCCTGACATAGTTTGTCACTCTTTTATTGGGTGCATACATGTTAAGGATTCTTATATCTTCTTGGAAAATTGAACACTTCATTGTTAACATACTAACTCTCTTTATCCCTGGTAACTTTCCTTACCCTGAACACGAATTGCCTTTTATTTGTAAAACAACAGGATCCAAAACAGCCTATTTATGTTTTAATTTTATGGGATTTCATATTTCTTGAAGAGACGACTTTATGGCCACAGTATCCCAAAAACAAAGAGTTTCAAAAACAAACTGAAACCCTCATTTTGAAAATTGCCAAGAACATGACAGAGTCACAAAAGCCAGACAATGTGCTCCGTCATGTCTCATTCTTTGTCCCAGTGGTGTAAAACTTGACACAAGCCTTCTGTTTTCCTGGAAGGAATCTGAGCTGACCATTCAGGATGCTTCAGTGACATCTAATAAAAATGAAAAATCAGAACTACCTGAGCATCAGACTTCAGTACTGTTAGATGGTTTTTCTTTTTCTTTTTCTTTTTCTTTTTTTTTTTTTTTTTTTTTGCTTATCACCAATTTTATTTTAACAGAGATAAGCAACAACTTTAATACTTTGGAATATAAAATTTTACTAACAAATACAGTCAAGCTTTATTTCCATAGTCTGAGTTAGGAGTCTAAACAGAAGTGTTCAGTGGCATGACATAGTTAAAAAATAAAGAAAAATTTTGTGTCAATGTCTGTTCATTGATTGTAGCAAATGTACCACTCTGGTGGGGGATATTGATAACGTGGGAGATGATGTGTATGGGGTTTGGGAGTATATGGGAACTCTGTACTTTCCACTCAATTTTGCTGTGAACCTAAAACTGCTCTAAGAAATAGATTCCATGAAAAAATAAAGAAAGAAAAAGAAAAAAAAAGTTTTAGGATAGATAGTTGATTCGCTACTTACACAATGTGTAAAAGTGAAAGAATATATTCTACAGGAAACTTAAAATGTAAGGCTGCAGTGTTTGCCATTTTCCTACAAGTGGAGAACACCATTATGGGAACTGCATGCATAAGATGCTGGGTTGACTGTTTTCACAGGTAGACTTTCAGGAACGAGCAGGTACATTCTTTACCTTACCCCAGGATCAGATTTAGAATGAGTCACATCATTTCTTCATTTGTGTGGTTTTAAATAGAGTTAAAAATAAACAAACAGTACAGAATATTAGGAGGAGAGAAGGAAAAAGGAAATGGAATATTTTTGTTCAGAAGGAATGTCATCAGGAGCGGTAGCCAGGCTGCATGGGAACAAAAATTTTCCTGTTGAAGAAAAGTCTCAAAGTGGGCACTGATCCAATGTATCTTTTCCCTATTGAAAGCATTATTATCTCTTCAGGCTACTTTAACTGTATTTTTGAATCAAAAACATATTCAAGTAATGCTTCTTGTACTATCATATATTTAGACTCTGGGAGAGGCGGGTTGGATGAAGAAATCTTTGTAAAAGCTCTGTGCACAGTTACAGAAGCCTGTAATTTAGTTACGATCACAATTACCTTTCTGATAGTTCTTTTTATACTTTATTTTCTCCCCCAAAGTTCAAAGGCGTTTCCTAATGCCTTACTCTGCTTTACAGAGTTGTTCTGTTGGCTGTTACCCAACCCTCAACTTGTATGCTCAGCAAAATTTGAATGAACTTCTCTAGTCTCTTGTTCTAATTCTAGTTTACGGACACTTTTGTTGTCTTAACAAAATAAGTAGGCAGTTAACTAAAGATGGACATTGGAGCTTACTGTTCTGTCCCTGAAACCACAGGAAACTGGAGATGTTAGCCAAACATTCAATTTTTAGTGCTTCAGACATAAATGTGGTCAATCTTTTGATTGCTTCCTCAACTCTTTGCAGTCATCTCAAACTTTTTTTAATCTCAATTTCCTGAAACAACCGATGCAACGTGGTAGCTACCTTATAACACAAAATGGCTTTTGGAGATGCCGAAGCTCTCTATAAGTTTTTCAATTCTAGTCTTCATGTTAGCAGACTTGTACCTCAAAGAGATGAAAACGAACCTATTGCTGTCACTAAAGGGCTGCTTAGAGGCTTCAGCTGAGCAAGCGTTGCAGAAATTCATCCCACACTCTCTCCCTGACGCCCTTACTTTTACCCCCAGTGTCCCTGTCCTTGTGGGAATCAACAACCTCCACTGCAAATGTAAACTGAGTTTGTTCTTTTATTACTTTTCACGTCATTTTGTATTTATCTAATTTGTGAGTTGTTACCATTTTGTACACTTTCGCATCATTTTGTTTTCTAGGTTATTGTCCAGGTAGTTAAATGAGATTCTTCATGCATCTGCCATTGTATCATACTGCTCCTATGACAATATGAATAGGGGAGATAGATGTTTATTCTGAAAGAAAGATGGGAGACAGTGAAATTTGTTTAGATGGTGGATGGCCAGGCATACTCACCTAAAGGATACAAGGTGAACCGGTGAGGAGAAGTTGCCTCGATTTAGGTTTGGTCTAAAGAATGAACTTTCTAATAATTAGATCTGTTTAGCAATATGCTAAGAATAGGAAACTGTGTGTGCCAGTTCCAGGCACTAGAGGTGTAACAGCCAAGACCAAGGAAGGGTTCAGCCCAGTGGGACCTAAGATCCCTCCACGTCCTGATATTCCATACTTCTCTAATTCATCGTGGGAACCACAGACAGAAAATGTATGCCTATACTGTTCATAGAAGTCATGGGGAAAATTCAGAGATCCTCCCTGGAACTAGGACCTCATATGTTGTTTTTCCAGCCCTGGCTTTGTCCAGACTTGCAGTTTGGGGATTATGGGGGTGAGGGATTTAATGCTTCAGTGCTTCTCATTGATTTGTAAATGAAAAGGTGGGCCCCTGGTATCGGACTCACTGGAACCATGAGACCTGCATTCTAAGTCTTGGCTTTGTCACAAGTACACTCTGGGTCAGTCACCTCACCTGTGTAGGTCACAGTTTTCTCACAGGTAAAACAAATTGGATTAGTAAACCTTCCTAGCAGGCCCTTCCTGCTTTGATATTCTAGAGTAAGACCATACCTCAGGACTGTCGATTAAAAAGCAACAGGTGAGCGTGACAGCACTTGGACTTACGAAGTCCAAAAGTACTGCTTTTGAGTCAGTCATTCGCACATAGCAATAATGACAAGAGATATGATTGCCTTTCTTGTCTGACCTCAGGAAATAGTTTAAGTGTCAGTAAGCAAGCAGGGGAAAACAAGGTCTTTCCAGATTATTAACATCTATTTAGGAGTAACTATCAACTCACTCCGACTAGCAGAAGAGGTTTTCAAATATTTGCTCGCTCAGCAACTATTTACTGAGCATCTATAAAGTTCCAAACACTGGGATGCCCAGAGCTGAGGGTAAAATGGTGGGTCACACAGAAGGAAATACATGTTCTTTTACTTGAGAAGTTCACCATCTGGTAGAAAAAGACAAGCACATAGTAGGCAGTAATAATAAACTAGTGTACTGGAACGTAAACTAAGATTCAACACTCAACAGAAGACAAGTGCTTGGAAAATGTTTATGATTTGTTTTGGGCACTCCAAAAAAAAAAAAAAAAAAACAGCCTGGATGTTGAGTTTTTCTCTTCCCAGTTGCTAGGAATAAAGTACAGCAAACTGAGTCATCAAGGCTTAAAATTCAATGACAGTAATACCTTCCTTCTTGTGGGGCAGAAAGCGCACAGTTAGCCGTCACAACTTGTTACAGAAACAGATCACCGCTCAGTAAGTTTAATCCACTTAGAACATGATAAGGCATGAAGAGGTGGCACCCAGAGACCTCTCTCAGCTCCATTCAAATTCAGCCCAGAGCCCCACAGCCAGCCAACATCTGTGCTGTTTGAACAAGACATACTTCTGCCCATGATTAATACTGGCTTTAGAGTTCAGTTTGGAGAATCAGATAAAGAGATATCGGTTTTCTGCTTTCCCTTCCTCCTGTCTTCTGTTCCAGTCCACTCGCCCAGCGGTAAATAGTCTCTTCTTTTTGTGGGTGGGTAAGACAGTTTTAGACAAACATTGAAAGGCTCCCTTACTTGAAGATTTCATCTTGGGACGGGTGTTTTCTGTCCCTGGAGGACGCTTGGGCAATGAATTGCCTCATTGTTTTAGAGGAGAGCAATTCAGTGAGAAGTGTGGGTGTCTCACTGAAGGACTACAGTTTTCTGGAGCTGCCCGAATGGTGGCGCTGCCCCAAGAAAAAGAGGTGGCTTGCCATTTAACTCATTAAGGCTGCAAAAATGCAAAAACAAAGCCGGCATTTCACATATGCAAAAGGTCACTTGTAAAAAGTCCTCGTGGCATTCAGATTAATTTAGCTTTGATAATTTTTTTGATCTGGACACCAGTACTCTAAATTCATTACTGTAAAGTAAGATAGGCAATAGACTATTTTTTTAAAAAAAACTCTATACTTCTTTTATGATGATATAGTCAAGGCAGTTCTGGACTATCTGCATGGAGGGATGCATTTATTTATTCTATTTATACCAACTTCGTTTGCAAAATTATTTTAAGTGCTTAGGCTCTCAGTAAGAAGTCTACCCTAATTACAAACTAAAAGCAGGCTTGGTTTCTCTTTGGGAACCTTATCCTACTTAAAATTGTATCCCACTGGCTGAAATGACAATGAAAGGAAAGCCCCAGGCAGTGCTGGGAGGGCCACCACTACACCCATAAAAGAGCTGGACTTAACTGGACATCTCAGTTGGACGGACGCTCCAGAAGCTGCCAGCTCCGATGCTGGCTGGCAAATATTCTTGGCGTAAAGTTGGAGCGTCCCCAGGACAGTTGGGGTTAAAGCAGCGCCCCCACAGCCCTGGGATTACTCAATCGGTGAAGTCAAACAGAAAGTCAAACCCAATGTTTGTCCAGATTTTTCTCTGGTTAGACCCAGAGAGAGGACCTCTAAAATTCACCCTACTTCAGCACTCTGAGTTGTGGGCCTTCTAGAACTGACTGTAAAAGTATCTCTTTTATAAGAGCTTGCATTCTTCTTTCCACAGCAGTCATTTCCCGCCATGTGAACAAATGTAAACACCAGACAAGTGTTTTGAATAAGCAGCAACACTTAGTGTCCATTTTCCCGCTCCTTTCTCCACCCCGTTTCTTCGCTTTACTTCAGTCTAAAAGCTCTTCTGGCCCTAGCACTCTGCCAAAACTCTTCTTATCGAATTTGTCAATGGTCATTTTTAGAAAGTTGAATTACATGACTTCTCAAGAACATTGGACAATTTTGACCCGTCTTTTCTTCTCCAAATTCCCTCTTTCCTTGGCTTCTCTGATGATTTTCTTCTACCCATTTTTGCCGAAGTCTCCTCTTTATTGTAACCTTCTCCTTTACCTTTTCTGAAATGTCATGTTTCTTCAGGTCTTGATTTCGGTCCTTTTCTAAAGAAGTTTTATATTTACTTCCTGCGCACATCTGCTCCCGGTGCTTTAATTACCAAGGATATTGGATTGTTTCAACAAGCACTTCCGAATGAGCCCCTTTTATTGAATGCTAGCCCAAACAGTCAATTGTCTCCTGGAAACAACCCTGTAGAGACCCCACAGACTCCTCCAAATGAAAACATCCATAATGGAACTCATCCTGAACTTGCTCCCTTTCTCAGTTGCCCCATATCCTCTTCAGTGGTGCACCATCTACTGGAAATAGAAATGGGGAGTCATCATGGACTCCTCCCTTTTCTTCACTCACAATTCATCACCAGGTCTTGTTGGGTTTACTTTCTCAATGTCTCCCCTGAATCTATTCTTCTTTTTGTCCCCTGCCACCCACTGTCACCTGAATTGCTCATTTCCTATGACCACTCAGGGCCGTCTACAATCTGATAAATGTTCCAGCCAGATTGTTGGTTGTAATAAACACCTAACTTAAACCAACCAATGGTGTCCCAATATTTTGTCCCAATAATTAATTCCAAAATTCCAAACATGACCATTAAGGGCCAGTACCAGCCCCTCCGGTCTCATTTTGGGGCACAACTATTCATTAGCTATGATGAGGCACAATTGATTTCTCTTAGAGTTTGGTCTTTCCAATATCAAGTCTTCTCAAATGCTATTCTCTCTTCGATGTAGGGAGATTTACTCTATATGTCCTTCCAGTTTCAAACTAAATCCCACCCCCTTTGCCCAAGGCTCTGGCTGCCCAATTATATCTCCCCTCTTATAGCAGACATTGTATTTTATTCTAATTGCTTTTTAAACAACTGTTTTCTGCCAGTACACTTACTCTCAGTAAGAGTGGAATCTAATAATTTATCTTAACTTCCTCAAGTAACTGGGGACATAGAAAAGTCTCAATAAATAATGTTGAGAGAATAAATTAATGGATTCTTAATGCATTTTGGTAATAATGAGTATAATTACAAACAATTTTTAAATGCTTTACAGAAATTTTTGGTGAGGAATTAAAATGGACTTTTGCATTTACTCATAGAAGGAAATACTAGCACTTGTGGGTTGGGAGCTATTTAAAGGAGGTAATAGTAAGGTCGTGTTTCTGTCATCCCCTCAACATAGCAGCCATCTATTCTCTGTAAAACACTTCTTTTGTGGAGAGGAAAAGCTAACCCAAACAAATGAGTGTGGTAAGATACAAGTAGGACATTTTACGCCCTTTTTTTCCTTTCCCCGAGTTACTCATGTTGCTGCACCTCTCCTCTCTGCTGGGTCTGGGGGAAGGAGGGAGTGGCACAGCTCAGCAGCAGATGTGTTGAGAGCAGAGGCCAGGACTTAGAGCTATAGCAGAATGTGATACTTTGGCGGAGGCCAGAGAGGACAGAAGAATAAGGGGCAGAGACATCCCTTCCCTCGGCCCTGCTCCTGGGAAGCTTCCCTCCTCACCCAGGTACCACCTGGGGAGAAGGAAGGGTGACACCTTGGGAGGGAAACAGCTCTGCCTGGCAGCTTGAACTTCAACTACCAAGGTGAAATGTTGAATTGACCTGGAAGAGATTCTTGTAAACAGAGACTGAGTTACCCCTGAGTGTGAACACTCATTGTTAATACAAAGCAGAAATAAGGACTGTGAGCAAGTCAGGTTTACTTTGGGGGAAGCAAAGGAACATTAAATTTCTGGTCATCTGAGTCATATGTATAAGTGTAAAGCTATTATAGAGAGACATCAAGTCCTCAGTACAGTATTTAAGAGACCGCGTGCTTATCTGGGTGAGCACTCTGAGTGTAATAGCTAAGTCTCAGCTGCCTAGTTGATTCAAGAAAGAAAAGTCTCAGTTTCAGATGGGAATTCGTCTCCTTTCCAAACTATTATTTTAGTGAAAACGTGAATAAAAATAATCTAGAGTCGGAAGGGACCCCAGTCAAACCCCCGTAAGAAAAGGACTGTGTGTTCCCCTTACTTTGCTGTAAGGCATCTTGTTTCTCCCACCTTTCCTCTTTGCGGCACCTCCCACATCTCCCTCTTCCCTTCTCTCAGCCTCCATTTTTAGCTCCCTCTCACTTTAAGAAAAGTGAATAAAAACGAAAAGTGAAAAAAAAATTTGAGGATGTCAATCCTGTGATATTCTCTCAAGTGAACTATCTTTAAAAATGTTGACAGGGCCTAAAAATCAAGGCTTAAAAAAGGAAAGAATTAAGATGATATATGAATAATGATGCATAAAATGTAACTTGAATAATAATTTTTCTCCTTGCCCATCTAAAGCTAATTGATGAAATTTCTCTTGTCAATATTTAATATAAACTTAAGTAGAATTAGGGCTAAATAAACAGTAGCAGCATATGACAAATTTTATTCTGTAAAACTAAACTCAAGGCAGAAAATAGAGCTCTTGCATTTTGGCACTCTTGATTAAAATTTCTCAATAAGGTAACTTTACCGCATGGTTAGTAAAGGAACATCGCCCTCCCTCTCACTAGATGGACTAAATTTCCAAAGCCATCTGTGACCTTAGTATTATGAAAAACTCTTGTAGAATTTCCTAACAATTTCTTAGAAGATCCAAAACAAATACTACATTGATACAAGTGCATAAGGAAAATTGAATGTAATACTGATCCCTGTGTCCAGGAACAATATACGTATTTATAGAACATCATTTGTATTGCTGTGCTCCATTCCATTGTATGGATGTGCATATATAATATACAGTCATGTAAATGCAGACCACGTGATGGAAGTGCACATCTTCAGGAACAGGTATGAGGCCTTAGCCTGTGTACAGTCCCTCAGCATCCGTGTACCTCCTGGGCTGATAATGAAATGGGCCCCTGATTGCATCAAGCTTATTATAGCAATAATGGTGATGGAAGTTCTTGAGAATTCAACCACCCAGGCCTGCCTGGTGGAGTCACACAGAGCTGAACTTTACAATCAGTGACCACAGAGGATGATAATACACACGAGACAGGAGTATCGAGAAGAAGGATGCTTTGTGTCTTTAAAGTCCTGATTTTTCAACGCAGCATGCTTTTGCCTGTAAGGGTAAAGATAGGAGTTGCAATTCAGGGAAGTTCATAGTGTCTGAAAATTAAATAATAATGGCAAAAAAAGGATGATTTTGTCATTAATCCTCTCTGTACTGATATATTTTTAATGCGGGACTCTAAAGCCTGAGGCTCATCTTGGAGAGAAGACTTAGTCCCAGCGTCACCGCAACTTCCAGCTAAATCTCTGTCTCCTGGAAAGCCAGATTTGGAAGGCTGACAATAGACCAGCTTCCTTGGGCTGTTCCCAGAATCCCCACTTCGGCTGTTCCCAGAATCCCCACAGACACAACGGCAGCAGCCCACCTTGTGATACTCTGGCTCCTCCACGCTGACCGCCTGCCAGAAACTGGGGGAGGGAAAATTAATTCCCATCAACAGAAACATCTCCAATCTTTACAAAATACAAGATTCAAGCTAACCAAAAATATGGGGGTGGCGTGAGGGGTCAGTAATAAGCATTACAAATTATATCTTGCATTTGGGCAGCAGAATCCTTTGCCATAGATTAAGTTCCATGAAAGCAATGACCATGTCTGTTGCTACTTTTCTTTTTTTATCCAGAATCTAGTATTGGACTTGTACACGACTAGGTGGTCAGGAGATATTTGTGGAATGAATGAATGAATGAAAGACTACAAAGAGAGATTAAACCCTTTGTAGTATGGCCAAAGGACAGAGGCTTTAGTCAGCTAAATGCCATCTTCCTGTTTCTTTTTCTTCAAGTAAAAAAAATCACATGCTGGATTTAACTAAAATAAGAGGCTTAGTGCAATTATTATAAATAAGCCATATCATTAATGCATGATATGTGCTTTGCAGAGGTGCATAAGAAGCACAAACAGAGAAGAGCCTTTACTGTCTGTATTTCTACACATAGAATCCTGACCTACATTTCTGGTGACCAACCCCAGGGGAAAGATGCTGTCTTGGGGCTCAGCGGCTCATTTTGCTGGCAGAGGGGAGCAGCTTTGAAACTTAGGGAAAGATGGGAAAGGATGTATGAAAGATCCTATAGATGTGGTTGCAGGGTAACAGGGTCCAGAGTTGGAGCGAGCCTTCTATGGCTTTATCCATTCAATCATAGACATTTTCCATTTTCAGGCCTGCCCTGTGCAGGAAGTTACAGAGAAACATAGACATCAACCCCTGGACTTAAAGATCATGTACTCTGCCAACTCCCTTTTCACTTGGCTGTTTCTTAACTGCAAATGCTTCTGTTCAAAATATATTTTACTAAAATGCTTAATCTGGCTTATATATCCAAATATTGTTATAAAATTTAATTATGTTATAGTTACCTATAGTTTAATGATTGATATTTATTTTATTAAATCCTTTTTCTCTCCTAACTTGTTTTGATTACCATGTTTATGTTCAAGTGTTTTCAATTATATTACAACTATAAAATTCTACCGCTAAAAACCCCTAAATTAAAAAAAAAAACTAGCACTCTTCTTTAAAAAAGAAACTATTCCTGCATGTGTAAAATAATACTATCACACTCAACAAATGTCACAACTCTCTAATAATAGCTAATATAAAAATTCATATTCAAATTTCCCCCCTTGGCATCAAAATAATCTTTACAGTCAGCTGTCCTTTTAACTCTATACCTTAAAATTCCCACCGGTATGGACACTTCCCACCACACACACACACACGCACGCACGCACACAACATACTTGCATACTCCTATCCATCTTTCAGTCTGTATCTGAATTTCTTCAGACTATAGAGTATGCTGATACTCTGAAGTCTGTGCATCCTTTATCGTCCTTCCCCTGGTCATCTTCCCCCCCAACCCACCACTTCCTACTCAGCCTCCCTCGAACAGTGTAGAAGATGCAGGTGGTCAGTCTTATAATTAAAAACACATTTCTGAACACACTGTTCCAGAAAAGCTCTTTTCTACTCCAAACCCATTTTAGGACTTGGATCGCTTTAGCTATTACAACAGCTCTCAAAGAAGCACTTGTACCATTCAGAAAACTTCCCTTGAATTTTGGCTGAATTGTTGTACTCAAGGAAGCACACAGGAAGGACAAACAGCTCTCACTAGTATTGGCACGGACGACCAGAGCAGGGCAAGTGTCCCCAGGCAACCTGGGCCTGCTTTCAGTCCTGACCCTCTGTAATCCTTTCTAGCTTCTAGAGCACAGCACTGATAAAGTTGGTGTGCACGAGTATCTTCAGCCACTGAGAGTGTTGATGTGAAAGCTGGAATCACACACTCGGTAAGACACTCAAATACACACACGTGCATGCACTTTCTGAGGCAGATGTGAACCCCAGGACATTTACTGACACTGTCAGGAACCAGAAATGTGATTGGTGGTGGGGACTGGGGAGCATTTTCTCATTTTCTTTTTCCACTTACCAGAAAATGTTTTGTGCAGTGACTTCATCACAAAAGGCAGTCTTTACATTTTTTAATTACCTATTAGTATTAGCAACTGCTTAATTCACAGGATCCAACCTGCAATCCTTTTACCCTCGGAATGTAATGCAGAGCGAACTTCTCCAGGAACTCAGCCAATAACAGATAGACCCTGTAGCAGAGAAGTGTTGATGGACTGGGGAGGCCAGGAGCATGGAGGGGAGGTGGGAGTGGTTAGAATGCACAGAATGCAATCCTTCCCTGACTCAGGGCTGCGTGTGATCGTCAGTGCACAATCCCTATGGAGACATAGTCCAAACATTCTATGTTTTCAAGTCACTAGTTTTTCTAAACATTTCCCACAGCAATACCCTTTTTCAGAACTCCTTTTTCTTCCAGCTAAGCTCTTTCACGTCCATGTTGGCCTCATTCTCCAAGGTGATGTGCTGTCAATAGTGTCTTAGAGGATATTAAAGGGCTTTCACCATAAGGACCACCTCTAGCCTATGGAGCACAGCATGTTTGTTCAGATTAGAAAGAGGAGCTCCCTCTAGGGAGATAACTAAGAAAAAGTGACCCCTTTGGGCATTTGGAGCCCCCCTAAGAAATACTTGAGCAACCCCAGCACCTCCGTGCAAAGGAGGAGGCTTCTCTTCTCCCTGGTGGAAGTACCCCTCCTCGGGGACGAGAGCAGGGCTGTTACAGGGTCCCAACCCGTCTCATTGGTCCAGCACTCTACACAGACTGCACAGCCTCGCTTGGCTGCCCTGCCTCCAAATTCCTAACCAAATCCCCGAAGGTGCTGGCTTTTGTATAAACTTGCATTTTAACATGATGTTTAATTCTCTCTTTTCGTACTTCCGTAGCCTCTTTCGAGTGTTACCATTCAAGGCCTTAACTGCGTGAGGCTTCAAAAGTGTTTGCCAAAACAAGAAAAACGGAAAGAAAATGAGATCCTAGATGAGGAAGCTTGGCGGTTGGAGGGAGGAGCCCCCCTGCGCTCATCACAGGGGAACAAGGAAAGCGATCCCACTCCTGCTCTGGGTGACGGCCGTGAGACAAATCATACGTCATATGAACAGCTCACTGCAGAAACACAATTCCGTGCTCGTACGTGTGTTTCTGAGGCGAACAGCCATAATACAGATCGCGTTGTTGGAGATCACGCTAATAAAGTGTGCCCGTAAGCACTGCACAGACCCAGCCTCGCACCCACAGGCATCCCGGCTCACGATGGATACATAACGCGCGCAAGGCAGAGATTTTCTCTCTAGAATATAAATGCATTGTTTGTTCGTGACTCGTGTGTTTACTTATCAGGATTTTAAATAAGAAAGTGGATGTTCCTCCTTTCTGCTTTTTATACTTCTGCTTCTAGAAGTTCCCTTTGACCTCTCCCAATCCAATGGCCTGGTGGGCGGGGCCAACTGTGCTTTAAATCTCCTTTCTGTTACATTTTAATGGCAACGATTACATGGGAATTACTTATACTTCAGGCTGTAAAGTTATAACCAATCTACTGTAGTCATTTCAACGTGGCCCAAAAAATGTTTCAAACATTTTTTTGAATGGCATGGGGCCAGGAAAGAACTCTTGTAGAAAAGAAATTTAGTAATTGAAATTGTGTATTATCCCATACCTTTGGGAAGTTTTCTGAGAAGTTGCAGAGAAGGGAAGTAGTTTTGATGAAATTGGCCCCCACCAAAAATCGAACCCCAAACCTTTGTTAATGTGGAAATGGAAAATTCTGTATCTTCATTTCATTCTCTTATTCCTTAAATCTAGTGCCTGGTACTTACGCTGAGTGCACACGTACACAGTTACTGAGTTAGGGCAATGTAAGTTTACTTCCTAAGGCTAAGTCAAGAATTTCACTGTTTGGAAACTGTATTTTTTGGACTGGACTCAGAAACCCCAAGTCCATTATAAAATAATGTACATTTCTGTAGTTTAGGGTACAGGGGACTAAGAATAGCAAGAAGAAACTCAAAACCCATTCAGGTTCCCCAAGTACTGGGTATGGCTTTCCCCTGCCTACGGAGATATTCAACACCACCCTGACAACTTATCTGATTGTAGTGATTCCAGGGAGCTGTGGGCGTTTAAGGATAAAACACAACCTGTGACAAACCCTACCTCGGGATTTAAAAAGGCTCAAATGCCTACAGGGATCAGATAGAAATATGAGTGAGTAAGGGGATGATTTGCCTATGAAACATGTACAATTATTTTGTATTTTCCTGAAGAAATACCCTCTCCATTTTTCTTGAAACATGCGGTGGTGTCGGCATGGTGTGACATTTGTTACTCCGTGATTGGCAGTGACGTGAGTAGCTTAGAAACATTTCCAATGCTTAAAAAGGGGGGAAAAAACCCAGCAGGACTGGGCTGGTGTGATGATTGGCAGCTGTTACCCAGCCTCGGTGTTGGAGACAAAGGGAGTGATCAAATTCATGCTGTCCTAGAAAGCACATGTCTGCCTCATGGGACAGCTGCTTCTCAGCCCCAGTCATTGTTATTATATGGGAATATGGAACCCCACTATTCCCCTATCTTCCAGTTTTTCAAGGGAAGATAGTAAACCCAGATTTTTAGGTTAAATCTCCCAATTTAAAAATGTTAGCTTAACCTCTTTAAAATTGGGTGAGTCAAGGAAAACACACAGGCCCTTCTTTGTGAAACCTCTGGTCTATACCATGCATCTGAGATTAAAGGGATTCCAAATTGTCTTGGAATTCACAAGCACTTAGAACAGAAATCAGTGAGCAATGTGCATCCCAATGGAGAAGAATCTACTTTCATGTATGATACAAAGCAGATCCTTTAGCTGTTTTTATCTCCTGCAGAATAGAAGGGGTGGGGCCGCCACTCCCCAGTGTCTGTGATTCCCTGACTTCTTGCCTGCAGCTTTAGTTCAGCATTCAACATCTGTGCCCTGTGCTTGGGGAGGACGTGCCCTGCTTTGGCTGTGTGCTTCCATCCGGGATTTGTGTTCGCATCTACAGATACTAGGTGAGGAAGTTCCTTAGTGTTTCTCCACTGCATCAAGAATTCTGTCTACGCTGGCAGTAATTGTTCTGTGAGCTCCTGGAAGACAGAGGAGGTACACTTAAGGAACAGGACTGTGTACATTGTCAGATGGGTTAGTTGCCCATTCAGACCTGGCAGAGGCCAAGAACCCAAGCCACTGACTTCCCACAGGCACCTTTGTGGTCTTTGTTTCCAATGTAAAATACTCCAGACAAAACATACACAATTTTACTAGTCTGAGCTTCAGACATAAATCTATTCCTGGTCTCCTACCTTCAAGGGATGGGTTAGATACCTTGGGAAAACTCAAGTGTCCCTTGAACAGGAGGCCTAGACTCCAGAGGAAGCTGCTCCAAGCCCTTCTGGATTCTTATTGTTTCTTCCAAGAAATAAGTTTCTCTAGACCTCACCTTACTGCCTCAGCTGTGTTGGAGCAAAGAGAAATGAAACAGATTAAATAGAAGATGTTTCTTCCTTAAGTCTTGGCTTGGTTCAAGGTGGACATTGAATTCTTCCTTCCTTTTGGACACTCTTCTTTGGTCTCACTTGGCCTCCCAAGGATGAGAACATCTCTAAAATACCATATCTCACAAATTGCAATTTTGGAACATCTGGAAACTCCTCTCTCTCATTCTCTCTCTCTCTCTCTTTCTCTCTCTTTCTCTCCTCTCTTTCCCTCTCTCTCTCCCACTTCTTCTTTTGCTCCTATATGTCATATCCCACAATTGCTCAGAATAAAATAGTAGTAATTCTAATGTCACTGGTTTATCTGAAACCATACAGCAATCTCCGAGGGTAAACTAACAGTGCTCAACTTCTCTGACGTTAATTTCTATCACTTTGAGCCCATAAAAGTCTTCTCCGGACTTGTCAAGGTAGACAGTTCTGGACATGTAGAAATTTTTTGAAACTACAAATCAAGAAACAAACTTAATCAAAAACCAGAAAGAAAAAAGTTCAAAGTTTTCATCTATTCTTAAATTTAGCTCAGTGCTTCACATATGAGTTTTCAGTTAAAAACCGATCCTAAAGTTTCAACCTTTTCAATCCGGACAATTCAAATCTGAACTCTCTCTATCAATAACCTGTTTCCCATTTCCTTTCAGGATTCATCTCCAAGTTCCCAAGGGAATTCTTAACTGTCTTAGCTGATCTTGAAGAAAACAAACTAAAGCTAACACAGAAATAATAAACCACACTGTGTTACCCCTTTATTAAGCTGCTGGCAGGTGACACCAGTTCTGCAAATATTGGACTCTTGATAACGTCTTAAAGGTACTCTTTACACATATGATTCCTTTCTAGAAAGGAATGGACAGATAGGCCTGACTCACGGCTGCTGTTTACGTGCACATCCCGAGATTCCGTAAGGGTTGTCAGGCGGCCGCACTTAGCTCTGAGCGGAGGGAGAGGCCCACATTCGTGTCTGAGTGAGAACCATCTGTGCTGGAGGCGGGACAAGGCCCCTCCAGTGGGGCTGCCCAGTCCAGCGCTGGGGAGGAAGAGAGGGCAGGTGCAGCAAGGCAGCGCTTCCCGGATACGCAGATGCCGGCCTCTCCCTTGTGTGGCGCTGCTCCCGGGTGGCTAAGCGAGAGGACCACCTCTCGCAGAACTCAGTCTTCAGGTGATTCTCACACACAACCCATCTGCAAGTCTTCGTCTGCCAGGTAAACGTGGTTTCATGGGGACCACGTGGGCCTATCATTTGGTTAGTTGGAAGATAGTTAAGCCATTTGTACTGCCGGGGCAGGCATCATGCCAGCTGAAACATTCTTACACAGCCCGAGCGCTCGGGATGATTTGTGCATCTTGGAACCAGGCACAATAAGCAGCTTAAGATACTTGGAGCTGAGAAAGGAAAACAAAGGATGTGGTCTCACTGTGGCTCCCTGACCTCAGGGATCTGTGTGGTTTCCATGATTATAAACGACCTTAACAGAAATTGAGTTTTAGGTACAGAGAAAAGTTTCTCAGCAGCAGGAGGACAGTGATGAAATCGCCAGGCCAGAATGTCAGAGAGTCACTCTGGTTCTGCTCCTTTCTACACGTCGTGGTTGTCACGGTTCTTCTTCCCTCTGCAAGTCACCTTTTGGCTTGGCAGAAGTGAGCTGCAGACTGGAGGCTGTCAAGGAAGTGCGAGCTGGGTCTCCCAGCTGTGTTGCTGTGAGGGATTTAATGAGAGAGCGGATGAGCTCCCCACGCACATTTGGGCAGAGCAGAGTTCATGCTCCCCTCTGGGGTGGGGCTGTGCTAAAAGGACTCATTCTGCTTTGGCTGATAAGTAAGCATGCTTCCTGTTTCTCTCTGAGGGCAAGAAACTTAAAGCAGACACTCAGCAGCATTCGAGAGCCATGGTGCTTTCACCCAATTAAGTCGAGACTCCAGCCTTAACTTTTGTGTAAGCCTCTCTTTGGCTAAAGAGCTCTTCTTGACCTCCTCAGAGGAAAGGACTTGCAGAGGAGAGACCTCTGTCCTCTCTCCCTGACACCAGACTAAAGGATCCCTTGAAAATACCAGAACCGAGAAGCATGTTACTTTATCCACCTAACTCTCGGTGATTATTTTAATATTTTTATAGTAACACATCTTTGCCACAAAGCTGGTGTATCACTACATAGAATCTATTTTTCTTATAATGGATATGTCATTTTCTTTCCTTATGTTCCAGCATGGAATCTCTTTCATGTGTGTAGTGAATCCTCCTGATGAGTGTGGGTGGGAGACAGTGACCTCCTTTCAGAAAAGAACCTGAAAAACTGCTTCCTCGGAGTCTGTTGAAAGCAGGACACAGGGGTGTGCCAATCAGATGCTGTCTTGGGGGATGCAGAGACACGTTCATCGGGCTAGCGGGGCAAGCCCTCCTGTCAGGTCCCGCAGGATCAGGATCAGTGGTGCAGCCTCAGAGTCTGTGCCTAGAAATGGCAGCATTTCCTCCTTCCCTCCCACCCCTTACTTTTACTTCCCCCTCCCCCACTAATTTTGGCTCTGATCGTCAAGTCTTTATTGACAGTCCCATCCTGAAAGGGGCAGAACTGAAATGATACTCTTCATTCCCATTTTGCAGTTGATAAAACTGAGACCTAACAGATTTGGACAAATAATTCTAGTCAAACATCTAAAGCATAGAATGCCTTCCTCTTAATCTGACACTTCCAGTGCTGTGTTACTGTATCACTTAAAAAGTACACTTGATATGTTTCCTGAAGATGAATGGGCTAGTCATCCAATTCTACAGATACAGGGAGATAAAGAGAAACAGTAGACAAAAGTTTACAAAATTTTACATATTTCTTCATTTTTTTCCATTGTCTTTGAGGTAGAATATAGTAGATAGATGTATATTTGCATCTAGTCAATGTTTATTTGGGGACCTGTGGGGTTACATGGTCATATGAAAAAAATTGGGGGGGGGGGGGCCACGGAAATCGTTGGCCCAGTAAATTAAGGGTATCTTTTATCTGTGTTAGTATTATAAACAGGGAAAAAGCCTTTTGATGGTGTGCATAAACACAGTGCTCTTTCCAAAGGTCAATCTTGCCTTTCTCTGGTTTAAAGTCACCCTGTGGTTTCCCACTGCACTTGAAATAGAATCTAAAGTCTACGTAGAATGACCATCACTCGGACTCCACTCTGGGACAGTTGTGAGATGAAAGGGGTCCCCTTGGTCATCACAACAGGACAGCAGTCACAAACTGAGGCCATTCCTGCAAACCAAGACACATGGTTACCCTACTCGCAGGGACATTGCTTTCCCCCTAACCTCATGTGGTAGCACTAATCTCATAGCTCAGTTTGCTTCTGGCATGCTCTCTTCTGTCTTGCTTTTTTTTTTTTCTTTGCTCTTGGCTATCTTAAGCTAGATTTCTTCTCAGAGCCTCGCTGTGCCCTCTGCCAGGAACTCTCTCCCACTATCTATCCACTCGGCTGCTTCCATGTCACTCTGTACTCTGCTCAAATTTAGTCAGGAGAGTGGCCTTTCCTGACCGTCCTAATACTGCTCACTCCCCACCCCCTACTTCCCCTTCTGGTTGTCTTTTATTTGAAACAATTGTGTTTATTGGTTTAATGCCCACAAAGTCAAAGGCCTTTGTCTCTCAAGTCTACTTCTTTATCTGCAGTGCCTAGGACAGGGACAGGCCCATGGTAAGTACTCAAATTTATTTGCCAAATGAATGAATATGGAACAGTAGAATTGAAAAGAATATTATGCAACCTTACTGGTGATGATTGTCGAGGCGCAAAGACATGCGGACGTTCTTACAGCCACACATATACAACACAGCCAAAGCACAACTCCTGTGAGAGCTTATTTTTATTTCTTCTATTTACAGTAACGTTGTAGAAAAGTACATTCATTTTTTAATGGCTCAAAGGCACCGACCTGTTTCAGAGAGTTTCATACACTGCCTAGCAGCTGAGATTCAGTGAATTCATATGCCTCCTCACTACGCTCACAACCATTCACTTTCTACTCTTTTTGTTTGACCTTTCCCTGTGCCTACCCAAATTTTTATTTCTTCAGAGACTTAAGTCCCAGAAGCACATCATTTCACCTGTAGTCGCTTCTGTCTGTATCTCTTACAGGCGACGTTTGTTTGTTAGCGTAACTACAGAACTATTATCCTATCTGACAAGATTCATAAATAATGCCTTAATATCCAATATACGGACTGTCCACTTTTCTCCAATTGCCTAAAAAAATTCACTTTTATAATTGGTTTGTTTGAATCAAGAGAACAAATGAGAACCAAATATTGCTTTTCATTTATCTGTGTCAATTTTTCTTTTGATCTGTAACACTTCTCGCTCCTTTCTATGCCATTTATTTGTTAAAGAAACTGGGTCATTTGTCTTACAGTTTCTCACATTCTGGACTTGGCTGACTCTACCTTCATGGTGTCTTCAACATGTTTGTTTACCTCCCATTTCCCTGTGAGTTCGTAGTTAATGATCCAGAATCTCATTTTTCTTAGTGCTGTCTACTTGCAGTTATGGAAAAGCCTCGTGTCTGGATGTCCCACTTTGAGGACTGCTCGGACTGAGCGCTGGGTTCAGGTACTGTCAGTTTCATCCATCTACTTTGACCCCACCCCCAATACACACCAGTTTCTCACCGAAAGTTCATAGCAGATATTAATGATTATTGCCTAAATCTGTTACTTCACTAGCAATTTCAAAATGAATTCTTTTCAAAGCCTATAGTTTCTTCTTCTTCTATTAAGGAACATTTCTCCAACTATTTGGTTGCCTTAAAATTTAGTCCTTGCAGGAAAAGCAGGATAAATGCTTAAGTCTTTCTTTACTTATCAATTTTCAGAGTAATGAGTCATTATTCCAGCAAACTCCAAAACTGACCATTGGTTTTTTATTTTTTAATGTCATCATAAATTCACTGACTTTTAAATATTTTACTTAACATGTTCAATTCTTAGCAATCATTATTATTATTATTATTTGGGTTTTTTTGGTATTTGAGGTCTTCAGATGCCGGCCAGTGGGAGCTCCTTCGTGTGCTCCTGTGTCCTTTTGACACCACCTAGTTTTCTTTCAGGCACAATTTATGCTCAAAATTCATCTTGTACATTTCCTGTTCCAGACCTGGAATCAGCAGTTTTCCAAGGAGTCTTAGTTTCTTTTAATGGGAAATATATATTTTTAAATCACAGTCTGGTCACCAGGAGTGTTCATTATTTCCAGGTGTTCAATGCTTCAAGTTTTTTTGTTTGTTTGTTTTTAGTGAACAAGTAAGAAAGTATGTATTTTTTAGAAAAATAAACATCTAGGTTCATGCTGATATTTTCACCAATTCAAATAAAAGATTCTGGTATTTTTACTTAAATTCGTTGGTTTTCTATTTATATCTCTCTTCTCTTCCTCTGAAAATGTCCTGGCTCATGAAGATAGTAATATAATTCATTATTTTTTATTTCAACATATATAACATTTTCAAAATAACAGTAACAGTATTTCTAGTAACAGCAAACCTACTGAATGCATTTAATAATTTCTTTGTGGTTTTCTTTTTTATCATCAGAATGTACAGTCAAAATACTATGCTTTAAAACCACTTGAAATGAATCTTCCCCATGTCATTGCCACCAACTTGATATACGGTTTGGTTTACTTGTTTCTGGTTTTTGTAGTCATTATTTTTTAGAATAGGTTTTGATTTTGCTTTTTAAATTGTGTGAAATATAAGTATGATTTCAAAATCAAAACCACAAAACAAGGCACATTCAGTTTCAGAGAAGTGTAGTTTCCCTCCCTGCCCCATCCTCTGTTTCCCCTTCCTTCATAGGTAACATATTGATTAGGTTTTACTTTAATCATATATTAATAAATAATTTAATCGTATATGCATATATATGATCTCCCTCCTTTGTTGCACAAAATGTAGCATGCTATCCATACTCTTGTACAGCTTGCTTGCTATTTTTAAAAATGTTCAACTAACAATGTATTTTGGCAATAACTCCGTAGAAATATAGAGAGATATTGTTAATTTCTTTACACGTGGCCAGGACTTCACTATTTGAACATACCTGGTTTATTCAATCCCTCCTCTGCTGATGGGCATTTGGGTTGTTTCCAGTCTTTTTCTATTTCAACTAGTGGGTCAGTCCATTTTTCAGGCTTTATCTCCCTGGGAAAGCTATAGAAAGCCATATTCTGTCGCAGGCCATTCAGTGGCCTTCACTGATGCCCACTACCTTAAATATCCTAGGAGATTGTCACATATCATGGTCCAGTTCCTGCCCTAGAGGAACTCACGGTCCAATTGCAGCAGGAGTTCTAGATGCTTTCACATATGACTGCATCACTGTGTACCTGCGTGGCTTCATCGTGTGTGACTTGGGGCAGATTAACTGACTTCTGTCAGTCAGTTTCCCCGACTGTGAAAAGTGGTAGTGAGGTCTACCTGCTAGATGCATCACCAACATAAAATGAGACATTTTGAAATATTTTTGAGACAAAATGAGGTATTTTTAAAAACACAATGCCCGGCACATAGTAAGCACTCAATCAATGTCATCTATAATTGCATCTAGATTATTGGATAAACATATCACCAACAAAAACTTATATTACTATTTTGGAAGTAGCGTGGTGGGGTAGGAAGAGCAAGGACTTCGGTGACAACCTAGACTTAGGTACTCACTCCACCATTTCCTCTAACCTCCCTCGAGCAGTTGCCATTGAGCTTCAGTGCCCTCCCCTAAAATGGGAAAAACACCACTCCTCTGGTTTTGGTTTTTTGATAATTACAAGAGATTGCACCAAAGACAACTTCGGGCACAGAGTAAGCAGATAATAATTATGGCTTTATAGCTCTCTCCTGCTCTAATGTTCTACAACACAAAGACTTAAGTTGGCAACTGGCATCCAGCCAACATACAAGTGTGGCCCTCTTGCAGGGGATGCTTTGCAAATGTCTTTGACTTATGGCAAGGCAGAGGGCACCAGGGACTTCCCGGTTAGGATTCCCTCCAGCCCGCGCAGATCCGTTTTCTTGAAACCAGAGCATTTTTTAGTTTATCTGAGGCTCTATCTCTCTCCTTAGAGATGTTCTGTTTTGTTCTGCCTCTTGATCTCTACTCTGCCCGGTAGTCCAATGCAACACCTACAGTGCTATACTAAAAACTGTAGTCCTGGGTTCAGATGACCTTCAAACTCGAAAGGCAAAGTAGGCTTCACTCAGCCCAAAGTGTATTTGACTTTAAGACAAGACAGGAAACAACAAAGCCTGCATAGCAACAGCACAGTGGGGGGTCTCATGACTCCCATTCATAGCACCTGACGTCTCAGTCATTTTACGTTTGGGGCATATGTGTGGTCATGAGAAGCAGACCAAGTATAAAGGGACCACTTCAACTCAGGGAAAACCACAGCTGCGTGGTTCCCTCACCATTCATCCCTAGTGAATTATGGCCCTTCTCCCTCATTTAGGTGCAAATGAGTAGCCTGACTCTCATCACCTCAGGCCACTCATCACTCCATCTCAGTGATATGGTAATGCTGGTGCTTGGTTCAGAACACAGTCATCAAATAGATTCTCATTTATCTTGGGTATGGTATGGGTAAACTCTGAATTAAGTCCTTGAGTTAATCTTGTGGGGAGGATTGACCAAGGATCAAATCCAGGGGTGTCTCCAGAACTAGAGGAAAGGTCCCAGAAACAGCTGTTAAGCCTTGCCACTAGAAATATCTGTGGAAGGTAGTGTAGTACAATATGATATAGTGTACTAGGTACTTTGTGAAGTACTTTATGTAAATCATCTTCTTTTACCCCCCATGACCGTCCTATGAGATAAATGTCATTTTCTTCCAGTGTTAAAGATGAAAAACTAAATTCCATGTTTGAAATCTAATGGGCCAATGTTCAGAGCCTGACTGGCCCGCTTACTTTGTCTGCCTTTGGGAAGGATGCTTAGCCCCAAGCCCTGCTTTCTCGTTGTGATAATACCTACCTTGAGAGCATCGTGAACAGTTGTAAAGCTGGTGTACTGGACAAAAGTGTGAATTGACACTGAAATCCAGTCTGCACTCCCCTCCCTAAGCCATGTGCCTTATGACATTATCTTGCCGGATTTCCAGGAGTTTTTTGCTATTTGCACAGACACGTTCTATGGGCTAGTGGAAGCCATACCTGCAAACCCTGTATAGTTCGTATTTTTTGTAAAGATTAAAGGAAATAAATGTAGAGTGGCTTATACATAGAAAGCAAGTAATTAATGTCTGTTTTCTTCTCTCCCTACAACAGCTCAATGATGAATTTTTCCTTCCACAGAAACTGTAGATGGCCAGCAACAAATTATGCTTAAAATTACTCTGGCCACACGGCCATGCTCTCTTAGTGGAGATATTCAAATCGGTAATTTAGTCTCCAGCAGTGGAATTTAAGGCACGTGCTTTTAGCAGAAGAGGGTTCCAGAGATGTGGGTTCCCTCATCCTCTGACCATGTCACACAGATCATCACCTACTTTGCTTTTTTCCAAGGGCAGCACTTCCTGGGTAAAGTGATATCTTCACTTAAAGCTGAAAACCACTGTCCAGCTTATTTCAAAATTCTAGTCTATCACCTTACATATAAAAATCAGCTTTGCCAACTATCTGCCAAAATAAAAGTTTCCAAGTCCATTGGGTCCACAACATTCCATGTGACCTAAACAGTTTGCATTGGCACAATCCATAGTCTTAATAGCACCATCATTTTCTTTGACTGCTTTGTATATTCTATCAACGGATAGAGCAGACTCAAGCATATCCTCACAGCATGCCCTTGAATAATTCTTTTATCTGAAGATTCATAGGGAAAAGAAATCTGATCCCATGACAAAGAGGATGCAAGAGAGGATTTCTTTCCTTTTCAATTAGATGTGCTTTGTATGAATGATTTTTAAGCTCTGGGAATCTCAGTACCATTTTCATGGTCATAGAAAGTAAGAACAACTAACTTAGCAATAACTACTGTGCAAAACATGTATTTTTTTTTCTTACCATCTAGACAATAGTGTGGCCAATAAAGCCACAAAATATTAAAGTGCATTTGTCCTGAGAGACACCAAGTATTTCCAGCAATGGTAGAAGCAATTGGGAGGGCAAAGATCTTTCATCACGGGGTAAGAAGGGTGAAATCAGGAGTAGATTTTTCTCAAGAGAATGGGGCAAAGGGCAGCAGTGGTTGTGTCAGATGCCAGGGACTCCAAACCAGAAAGACTGACTTAACTGTCCTCTGCCATGCCTTCTGGGAATTCCTGTTCCTGCCTGAGAACCTCTTGTTTGAGGTTCTCCAGAGTCAGCCCACAAATGCTTTCTCATTCTTTTTCTGTCCCCTTTGTATTTAGTTCATGTCATTGCAAAATGTCTCAGAAAAGATATTCTTTCCTTAGATATTGTGCTTTCTCTTCTATTGTTCCCAAACAAAGGACAGATGCAGATAGGATTTCACCGTTCTCGGGGAGCAGTTCATCCATATTACTGGGAGTCACGTCCTGGCTGTATGGGCAGCACGGGTGTGCCAGGGGTTTTGAATTATGCCTATGATGTGGGACAGAGTACCTGTCCTCTAGGAGCTTATTGGCTTCTCACACGATATTTCTGTCACCTTGTGTGGCTCCCACCACTGTACTGTGAGCCGAGGCAAGGGCAGAAACAAGACTTCTTCAGTACTCAGTCACTTGTAAGTGTCTGATTCTAATACTGCACAATGTGAATATTTATTGATTGGATGAATAAATCAGTTGAAGGAAATCAAGGATGTCACGTGATGGGGATAGAAAAGGCTTTGGGTGAAAAAGAAAAACAAAAATCAAACACTGTGGGATGAGGAACCATGGGAAATGTATGGTGTCTCAGGTGGCTGGATCCAGAGACGATGTTGGAAAGCAGTGGGAGAGACAGCTGGATGGCCAGTGCTTGAGCCCTTGGATAAAGGAGTTGGAACTAAATTCCATTTGCAAGAGGTGGTGGATTTCATGTGCCTAAGCAGAGGAACCTCCCTAGAATGGAGACGGGCTGTTTCCTTTAATTCAAAGCATATGTACACCTGCACATATGTGTAAAGTGGAAATATAACAAATGTCTGGTGACCACAGAGTAACGAGATTGGTCCTCTTACCCGTGGATACAGTCAGGGTACATATTTTTATGGCCTCCTCTTGAGAATTTTTCAAGTACTAAGCTACTGCTGTTTGTTGTAGTTGCTGTATCTTTGGCCAAAAGTCAGGGGCTGACCCAGTACAGTATTTCTGCCCCTGTTACTGAGCTGAGAGATTTGAAGTCTTTTTCTAAGGGTAATTTTTGAATTCATCAGAATATAAAAGGAAGTTACTGAGCCTTAGATTTTTATATCACAAAATCCCATCTCTAAAACCTTCAGTGACAAGATCTATAATTTACCCAAAATAGCTGTTCCGTGTAGAATCTGTTTAAGGTAAGTTAGATTTTGATAGAATGGGTAGATTTAAGGTATGTCACGATAGTTAATGCAGTTGATGGGTTCACAGCCTGTAACATTTCCTTCCCCACTGACCTTCATTCTGTGCTGAGGTGCCCTAGACATGGAACATCTCCTGACATAAAGCATTTATTTCTCTTTACTGTGCCACTTCCTCCCCGACCTTGTAACTGAGGTCTTGCCTCACAACTGGTTTTTGATGCTTGCCCAGTTTTCTCGGATGAGACGTTGCCTTCAAATGGGATTCCTTCATTTGATCCTGCCACGTTTTACCTGTCTTTATCTGCACCCTATCTGAATCTAGTTAAGTCAGTGCCTCTCAAACTTTAGTATGCGTCAGAATCCCTTGGAGGGCTTTTAAAAGCACAGATTTCTGGACTTCATCTCCAGAGTGTCTGACTCAGGTGTTTGGGAGTTGAGCCTGTGAATTTGCATTTCTAACAAGCTCTCCCAGGTGATTAGAGGCCACATTTTGAATTGCTACAGTAGACACATTAGTCTTACGCATGTTCAAAATTTGGACTACAGGGTAAGAATAGAAGGCTAGTCTCTGACCCACATTTATAAGGAGTTCAGACATGAGAGAATGAAATAATACTTTAATAATAACTAACATTTATTGGGTGACTATTGTGTATTTATTATAGTACTACACTAACCATGTAGGTTAGGTATAATTAATGTAGTATTAATAGTCTCATTTTAAAGATAAGAAAACTGACTTTTAGATAAATCATATACTTTTCCTGATGTCACACAACTGGGTTTGAACTCAGATTTCTCTGCTCTCAGAACAAAATTCTGGTCACTCAGATTGTCACTACTGGCTATCCTCTGATGGTGTTTTAATGGAAATAAGTCTCATATTTGGATGTTCAGAAATGGCACTTCCCCCCTAGTGAAACTGAAGTAATAAAATGCGGGAAGACTGTTAATTATTTCCATTTACTCTTGAGTAATCCAGTGTGGGGAAACTATCTTAACATAGATAAACTTGTAATCCACAGCTTTGGAAAGTCACGTCACTCTCTGGTTCTCAATTTCCAGATCTAGAAAAGAAAGGAGCTGAAAGCTTTTAAAGTCTCTTACCCTCTTTAAACATGTATGGCCTTCAATTTATAAGCCAAGATTCTAATGCATTAACAGACGCTGATAAAAAAAAAAAAACTACCAAGGACTTAGAATGTTTGCTGTACTTTGTCTCCACAAGGAATATCTGTTCGAAACCATGGCCATTGGAAATCATTCTATCGGAAGGCTAAAGTCAGAACAAAGAAAATTGGACTACTTGAATGGAAAATGTCGTCAGACTAAGGAATAGGCTGGTCTTCCCAGCTCCTCTGAAAAAACAGAGCTAAAAGTCATCATGTTGCTTATACTGAGTCTGGGGTTGTGCTTAAGGCACTGGTACTTTTTCAGTCATTATCTTTCTCTACTGCCTTCGGCTTTGCATCTACTTTTTTCTTACATTAAAGCTACATTTGCCCCCTTGAAATTACCCTAAGCAGTGAACTTCACCTAACTTCAACAGCAAAAGCTGACATTTTCCTCTACCTAGTTGCCAACTTCTGGGGTGACACCCTGTCTGGAAACTGCAGACCATATGTACTGACAACAAGGAGACTTTGTATAAAGAATCCAACTTTTCCTCCCCAGCTCTCTGTGGAGAACAGCACAGGAAGTGTATCTTTTTCATGCATCATGTTTATCTAGTGACCATTCATTGTAAAAACAAATTTATAACTGCTGTAATGTGAGTGGGAGATGTCTGGTGGCCATCATGGTGAGAATCATGAATAAAATTGGAAGGAGCACCATGCATTTGGCCTTGATGCTGAGCATTTTTCATTTAAAGAAACCTCTCCTTAGTTATCTGATTTTTGTCTCTGCAATCTGACTTTTTAACATTGCAACATCTAGACATTTTATAAGGGAGACCAATACTAAATTCAACCACGTGTGAAAGATTCTTTAAAACAAGAATAGAAAAATTGGTGGCGGGAGGGGAGAATGATGTGATATTTTATGTGTTTTATAAAGCTCTCTAATTCTCTGGGAATATGTGAAATTAATTTTGTGTTCCATACCAGCATCAAAATATCAAATGAAATAAAACATAGTAGAACTGCAATAGAATCTCTCAGACTTTATAAGGCAAAGTATTATGTCTTGAAACTTTTGTTTCAGTTATGTGCATGTATGAATGTTTATGTGTGTGTGCATGTGTGCACTAGTCTGAAAGGTAAAATGCATTTCTCACTGGGGATTATGGTGATTTCAAAGCCATCACATTATGGATAGACCATCCCTTTTCACACAAGGGTACAGAAAGAGGATGTAGCCTGATTCCATGATATCACCCTTCCCCAGTGGTCTATAAACCATCCTCAGTAGGTATTCACAAAAACACGCAGTGATCCCAGATCACATAAAGAAGATGCGTATGCTATTTTGTATCACAGTTTGCATAAAATTTGTACCCTAGCTACATTTAAAATGCTTTCAATGGCCATTTGAGTTCTGAGGCACAGAAAACTGGCTGAAAAATGATCTCTTTTTTTTCTTTTAATAATCTTTGTAAATACTCTTTCACCAGCCAGGATTGCAGGGACATATAAAGATCAGTGATAGATCAAGTACAGGATAAATCCAATAATTAGTAGAAATAAGTCCCATAGGATCCAGAGAATGAAAGGATCAACCCATCCCAAATGGAGAAAATTTTCCAAAGGAAAGAGCATAGGAGCCAGGCAGAGAGAAGGGGGTTGTGCTTATTTGGGGGGGGGGGGGGGGGGTGGAGAACAAAGATATGGGGATATTCCTTTCCATCTGATTTATATGATAACAAAGGATGAAGAAGATGTCATAAAATGATTTTTAAAGAATATACTTTATAGTGTGTTTCAGTCTACAAATATTTCATTCCATGTTGCCAGCAGATGGGTGGAAAGGAATGTTACTTGCACTTTGCTAGGCTCCCTGCAAGGAGCTTTATATGTGTGGTTGATTTCCTACCCCTACAGCATCAGACAGTAGGCAGCACAATTGCCTTTTATTGGTAAGACAGGTCAGTGAGTGGCTAAGTAACTTCCTCATAGTCACACAGTTTGAAAGTTGGGGAGTTTGACTGCAAATGTAGAGTTGTCTGTCTTTAAGACAATCTGATTCTTAGGGAAAAAGTTCAATCGGAAAGCTTTCTGGCAAATGGAACTCTATTGCCTGTATTTGAGGGCTGTACTTAGTAAGAATGCAGCAAACGTCTGTGAAATTTTTGTTTTCCTGTTTTTAAAAGAAGAATGTCTTAAAATTCCCTTCTGTGTCAATCAGTGCCATTTCCGAAGTCGTGGCTTCAGATATCCAAGTGATTATTTCTTGGATATTACCAACATCAAGGAAAGTTAAAAGAGGTGAGTGAAAGGCATCCTCTCCCATTGGGTTCACAATTCACATTTTATCATAGGATTTATTTTGAGAGAAACATGATACAGTGTTTTAAGATGTAAAACTGAGAGTTCAAGATTTGCAGATAGTAACTACTATATATAAAATAGATAAACAACAAGTTTCTTCTGTATGGCACAGGGAACTATATTCAATACCTTATAGTAACTTATAATGAAAAAGAATATGAAAATGAATATATGTGTGTATATGTGTGACTGAAATAGTGTGCTGTACACCAGAAATTGACACATTGTAAACTGACTGTACTTCAATTAAAAAAAAAGGATATTTTGAAAACACCTAAGATTAAATGAAGCAGACATTTTATTTGGTTACTGCTTTGGGAGTCAGTTAATATTTTTCAGTTAAAGTGATAGTTTTTTTGTTTTTTTATTCCATTTAACAAAGAAATCTCTACTTGTCTCAAAAGACTAGAAGAGATCCTCTTGAAACTGGGAGAGCCACCACACTGGGACATGTTGTGACTTGACTTTGGATGTAAGGGGAGTCAAGTGACTGAAAGTAGCCCATATACTTTCTTTTGAATGTTGAGTATGATGTGTGTTTGACTCTGAGTTGTTTCAAAATTTGTTTGCACCCACTATTTTGACAAGAATGTTCTTCTCCACAATTTTATCATTTTATCAAAACTTAGCCAATATAGCTAATATTTATTGAGTGTTAATTCTGTGCTAGATACTGGTTGGAGTGAAGTTTATAATTTAAACTCTAACACAAATCTATGTGATAGATACTCTTGATATTCTTTTTATGATTAAGTGATAATAAGCTATAAATTTGGGTTTGTACCCAGGCAGTCTTATTTTGACACCAAAGCTTTGAAGCAAACATCTTCCATAGTGCTTTTCAAACTAGATTCTAGGGGACAGAAGCTCTGCAAGATATTAATAGTTATTTTTCAAAATCAGATTTCAAGGTCTGAGAAGTTCACCAATGCATGAAAGCTTACGGTACAACTTTGCAAAAAATTTAATATGGTGATAGGCATTGTGAATTTTCAAGAAAGAATACTGCATGCAGTGTTCCTCAAACATATTATGTACATATGTGTATGTGTGCATAAGTGTATATATGTGTGTGTGTGCATATATGTGTAATCTTATTTATACAACATTATATAAATTATAAATAATTATATACATATATATATATTTCAGGACACTAATAAGGAAGCACAGGTTTACACTCATCACAGTGTTTAAACTAGTGAGGTGTTAAATTGACTCTAGCACACCTATCTCTAAATGTAATGTACCTCAACAATGAATAGTAAGCTCCTAAATTGTATAGAGTACAGCATAAAAAGAGAGCATTTTGATAGTCCTCCAAATGCAACATAAAACTGATAGTAAAATCACAAGTATTTTAGAGTACAGCATAAAAAGAAAGTTCGCAGCCCAGGTTTCATAGGATCTAACACTCAAAGGCGTTAACAAGCACTGACTAAGAATAGTTGTCTACTTCAAAGCATCAGAATTATAATGGCCCTTACCACACTTTCTAGTCAGCCCTCTTACTCCAAGAAGGGTTATACAGAAATTTTGAAGACACATTGTTGATTTTTCAGAAATTTGTTTAGTAACAAAAAATATGTAGGTTCAATTTTTAAACGCTTTCCTGAGTTATAATGACCTTGACACACACAAAAAGTGGCTCTTAGTTGTAAAACTAATGTCCTGCTTCTTTTTCCTCCAGTTCTGTTTTCAGAGCGATGTTTTGGATCCCTGCCTTTAGAACGGGGGAAGAGTCGGCCCCAGTTCTATCAGAAGTTATCTCCATAATAGTAACAATGCAGAAGTTTGAACACAGCATTCTATAAAGTGCTTTATGATAATAAGAGTAAATATTGTGTCAAATTACATAATCTACACAGTACAGCCACAATGCATGTACACTGAGGTACACACACACCACTCACACACACACACTGAGACATGCACTTACATGTGCACAGTGTTCCTTGATATTTTTGCCCTGTGACTGATCTAAGAAAATGTATCATGGTCTGCTAACATCCGCAGCAGCCTCCTTTAACTGAGAGATGTGTGCTGTCAATACTATAGAACATTGAGGATTCAGGAGACTTAGGTTCTAGTTTGACTTTAAAAATTATTGAGCCTTTGTCCTTTGGGCAACTCATTTACTATATCTGTGACTTCGTTTTCTCATCTGTGAAATGGGGTTAAGTAAAACTGTGCTATGACTCCATTGATTGGTGTAAGGATCAAAGTAAAATATGTGTGTGAAGTTGCCTGGGTCCTATTTTTATATTTTCAACTTCTCTCCTCATTATGTTTATATTCTCTACTAACTACTATATATAAACTAGATAAACAGCAAGTTTCTTCTGTATAGCACAGGGAACTATATTCAGTATCGTACAGTATCCTATAGTGAAATAGAATATGAAAAGGAATATATGTATGTATATGGATGACTGAAACATGCTGTACACCAGAAATTGACACAACATTAAATACGGTTTATATGTTAATTAAAAATGGTTTAAATAAATAAATACTTTTTTTCTAGTTATGGGTCACATTTTCCTGCTTATCATGTCCAATGATGTTTTGATTGAATGTTGGACATTGTTGCTGCTGCATTGTCGAATGTTTGGATTATCTTGTCTTTCTTAAAGAATATTTCGGCAGACAGTTAAGTTGCAGATCAGTTTAATCACTTCGAGTCTTTCTTTTAAGACTTGTTAGGGGAGGTTTTGAGCAGCTTTCCCTCCAGAGTTAATTTAGCTCTGCTTCGAAGGCATGACCCTGTGGGGTCTCCACTGAATGCACCTAGGTGATGACTGGGGACTCTTTACTATGATTGGTTGGTGCTCAGAGGACATTCTGACTTCTGTGAGCCCAGGAATTACTATGCTTATGACTCCCAGATTGCTCTTTGACATCGTAGAGTTTTACTCTCACATGCACGCAGTATACTCAACAAAGTGATTTCAATCAAGATTTCTGGAGCTTTTTTGTTGTTTTTTTGGTATCTCTGTCCTTTCTGTAACTCTTTCCTGCAACTTTCAGCCACCTCGGCCTCTTTGAACTTCCATTTCTGGCTCCACAACTCCCTAAGACCATTGAACTGTCTTTGAGTTTCCCACTCCAACGACTAGTGTATAAATATTGCCTCGAGGCAGGAAGCTAGGGAGATTGTAAGGCTTCTGTAAATTTTTTCCTTTCTCTTAAGGATCACAGTTCCAGGTTATCTGTTGCCTAAAATCTAAAAATAGTTATTTTATGTATTTCATCCAGTTTTCTGTGCAGGAGGTTGAGCCTGGTCCTTGTTATTAAAATGGCAAGAAATGGGAGTTTCTGTGCAAAGGTGCTTTGACCTCTTTAAAGCATTATATTTTTTACATTCTCACTCCGTTCAATTATTTTCTTCCTAAATTTTTAAAGCAATATATTCCTTAGGTGGATTGGCAGTGGGGTGGTGTGTGTGTGAGAGAGAGAGAGAGAGCAAGCCAGAGAGCAATCAAGAAAAGAGAGAGAGAAGAGAGAAGGGTATCTAGCATGTTGTGGAAAACTACGATTTTTATTTTCTTCCCTGCAACTTTCAGGATTTGGCTTTTGAGTGGTAGATTTTTATCTTTACTTTAATAGTTTTACATTGTTTTAATAAGAGTTATAAACATTAGCACCAAAATTGTCATTTCATGCATTACATTGCCTAGGAAATGACTAAATAAAAAGGTGATTTTAAAGCAAAATATTAAGTCAATCATCGCAGACATAAAAAACAAACTTGTGAAGTGGTATACAGCTGACCCATCTGCAGGCATCCTTTACACCACAGAAGGACTAGATAAAGTGAGAAAGCAGAAGAGTAAAATACTCAGACATTTTTGTGTCTGATTCAACACTGCTTTTCTTCTGTTTGGACATTCTGTCTCCCCCAAATGCATTCATATTATTATTGCCCCCTTTAGGGGTCCTCCTGTACTTGAACTGGCTAATGGAAGGCATGCAGTATCTGAAATCAGCAATATGTTACTGGTAAAATCCACTTCCGTCGGGAACATACAGATACGAGCCTAATCTCAAACCTCTACACTTTTCCTTGCTCTTGACAAATTACACGCTTCTTCTACCTATTAAGAGAGGGAAAGGGGACCCATGAAGAACTCTTTAAATAGGCTACTAAAATTTAATAAAAAAGAAGTGAGGACATTTTGGACAGAGGAAAGTAGAAGTTTACGTTAAAAATTCCTATTTTACATTTGCTTATGCTGTGATTGTGTTAGAGTTCACGAGGCAGACGCCATCATTATGAGTTAATTTGATGAGCCAGTTAACACAGAGGAAACGAACTGAGTGAATTTAGAACCTGTGACCACGTTAGTCTAAGTCTAGGTCTGCACATCTGCCTCCTTTTGCTTTAAGGCAAAAGCGTAGGGTTGTTGATTTTCAGATTATTTAATCGTCCCAGATGTTTTCATGAAACCTGGTGATTTTAGCCAGTAACACTGGGAAGGCAGCTTCTCTGCAATCTGATGAACAATGGTGGAAAAAACCTAAAGAGACAACTTGTTTTAAATACAGTCAGTAGCTCTGTAAATCCACAGTTACGTTGAGTTCCAAGGCTTTGAGACCAAGTCAACAAAGATCAAAGCTACAAGAAGTTCTCTTTCACCCTGTTTCTCTGCATCCTCATTCCGTCCCTCTCAGTGTACAATTTCTTCGGAGCCTGGGACGCTAGAGACCCTTGACTGACCCTTTTAGCACAGAGCAGTTGTGAGAAAACATCTCGTCAAATCATGCTGTGAGTTAAAAAAAGTGAAATTCTGCCAAGTGGTTGTCGAATGTCTTATAAGAAAAATTGAGTGCTTAGTAACTCCCTATAGGGATGCCAATCAAACATGCAAATTAAAAAATTAAAGATGCACTGATCCTTCTAAACAGGAAAAATACTGATACATAACGGTGCAAACTACAATGCTTATGAAGCGATCTGCTCTCTTCTGGAAGAAATAAGTACCCACTGAGACAAGCACAGGCTCCTACAAGTGGAGGAACCTTAGAAAAGAGGGCAAACTAGAGGTCGTAGGGGAGGGAATGGCCGTGACTTTATTTCTTCATGTCTTCTTTGTTAAAGTGTTGGAACCCTCCCCCTAAAACAGGAAGCAACTAGGATCAAGGTTGATGTTAGCCACCAGGTGGCAGTGATGCCTCAGTAACGTTGTTTTAACAAGGAGGCCAATTTGCCCTTCTTTCTCTCTCTCACCCCCAGATTCATTAGCATCACTTTTCCATATTTATAACTGTTGCTGGTGGAGTCATGGGTTCCATTTATGACCTCACTCATTTTCATCCTTCCCTCCTAAGAGGAAAACATAACCCCCATTTAACTAACTTTAACTTCTCTTAGGCTCTTTATACCCTGTATAATTTCTAAGGATTTTCTTCAGTTTCATTTCTGTCTGCCTTTTATTCTATTTTCAGCTTCTTTCTTTCCCCATTTGTCCTCCCTAGCATCATCTGCAAACACGCCCAGAAATCTTCCCAGAATTCCACGCAGCCAAGCATTAAGAGCAACCGTGGACGTTTCTCTGGGCTTTCCCTCTTCACCTCATCCTTCTTCTGCACCACAGGGAGACTTCTCTGAGAAAAGCAAGATGGACTGTGTACTTTAAGTTTCCTGTTCCTGCCCCTGCCAAATCATGTCTTCTGCCTCACAGAAGCAGAAAAAGAAAGCAAAGCTACTGAGCATGAATAAATCCCTTGTGATTTTTGTCTTTCCTTAACAGACGTTTCTGCAAATTTGCCTTCAGGGATGTTGAGCTTTGAGAATTTCTTCATCCTATTCCTTCGTTTTGCTTCTTCCACTTGGGGGTAAAGGAAGGCCACGCAGAAGGATGCCTTCTTTAATGAGAGGTTACTGCCACCATCCACCTCAGACATAAACTGCCTCAGCTAAAGCAACTGTGCTTCTATAGAGAATCAAGCATGAAACCAAAAATACAGCTGGAGGTTAACTTGGAAATGATCTTGACAAAGCATCTGAAACCTTTCTCAGAGGAAGGGTCCACATACGTATTTTCTAGAGCCTCTGATTGAAGAAGGTGGGCTTTGGAAGGGCTTTACCAGAATCAGAGTCTGACCCTGGGGCAGGGGGAAAATGTAACTGTCAATTATATTTCCTTCCCAGCAGAAGATCTGCTCAAGACAGAGGCGCTGGATTATGGAGAAGAGCATTGTATGTGATGGCAGTAACTGCCAAGGAATCTCTTAGGTATTTTCAGTTTCTTGGATGGAGACTATGTCATTGGTTAGAGAATCATGAGCCAAATGCTCATGTATCTGAAAAATTAATCCTTGAAGGAGATGCATGTGCTTCCCAAGGTTATGTACCTAGTAGGGGAGGAGAATTCAGATTTCTGGAACACAGACTGCCCATCTGTACAATGGAGTTATTAAATGCTCCTAGGTAGGAGCATGGTAAGGAAGAAACAGCGTGCAATCCATCTGCATAAAATGGAATGCTAAGGAGGGGATCAGTGCACAGCACTTCCCTGTGTGATAAGTAACAAGTGGTTATAATATAAACATACACTTAGAGTAAAACAGGTTGGTGTTGAAATTCTGCTTACCTCTCTTACCAACTCTAGGTTTTTGACTTTTTAAATTTAGCTTTATTCTCTATTAAATGGAAATATAATAGCACCTACATTACGGGGAGGGTCCTTTTTAAAGATGTATTGGTCATGTCTGCTGTGCAATGAATGTTCAATGGATTGTATCTATTAATATTATATTATTAGGAATATTTTAAAGTAAAATTAATGAATCATATCTAAACAACTAGAAAGAGAGAAGTAAGCTGTTAGAGCTGTGTTTTAAGCTGGGCATGGAATTGATCATTAAATGCTCTAGGGCATATTATCTACATACTATTTCCTTCTCTAGAAGAAATTTATCTCTAGAGAAATTTGAGCATTAATGGAATAATTTACTCTTATTTTGGCAAGAGGAGTGTTACTTAAGATGGTTAGGTGATGAAGGTTGCTAGATTTAATTATTTAATACATTAATTATTTCATGTACATCCTACAAGTCTTTTCACTCTATTACTATTTTAAAATGCACTTAATTCCACTCAAGGACTTGATTTTAAAAAATAGTAACTAAGAACACTTTAAAGTAATAAAAGTAATGATATTTCTTATTTTTAATTAAAAAATTCAGAGTCAGAGGCTGTTTGATTTTTTTTATGCTTTAGCACTTAATAAGTACATATTTTAAGTTTACCCCCCTAAAATGACTGAATTTGGCAGTAATTAGAAAAATATTCAGTTAGCATGGCAGTGTCCAGATAGGATCACCAAATACCCAGTCTGTATTCAGGCTGTAGCTGAAATACTTTGGGTGTAAGATAAATAATTTCCTTACAGTAATGACAAGTTAAGCAATAAAAACTGATTTGGAGACAGAAGTGGCCAGGACATTACCAACACATCCAGTCTTGGAAAATTTAAAGAATGTAATTTTCTCATTTAGAAAGAAAACATTAAAATGGCATTGAACTCTAAACATAATGCATTTGTGCACATCTGCAAACTAAATTTATCTTTTGTGCTTTGTTCATGTTCAGAATTCAATTACAATTCACTTCATTGTTATCACCCCTTCTAGAGAATCAGAAATTAAATTTTGCCCTTAGCTGCCCTCATGGTCATTAATCACTATGGAAATAAAAACTCATTTCAATCACGATACCTCAAAATACAATCCTGTGAATCAAATTGGGGAGGTCTTTTGAACAGATATATGTAGTTTAAATCATGGGAAATAAGATATATGTCTGTGACACTAAGTTGGCTCTGAGAAAGAAAAAAATAAATTATTTTTCACTTCTTTGCAAAGCTTCTGACAACCTATACGTTTAACACCATATACATAAAATGTTAAGGAACAAAGAACATGCTTGAGCATGAAATACACATTTTATTTTATAAGGAAACTAATTTATTGCATATATATATATATACCTTGGCCTTTAAGGGTAAAAACTCTAAAAGTGTAAATCTATTCTCCTACTGCAAAAGATCTCTCTCTCTCTCCCTTTCTCTGTTTCTATAAAAGAAAGCTGAAAACCCTAAGTTCAACACAATGAAAATAGAACAGCAAGTCAGAACACAGCTATCTTATTCATAAAAACATACAAGATACAGATCAGACGTTGCTTATAATGGTAGGCATATTTTTGGCTTCACAAAAAATAATAATAGGAGAATCACGATTTTTAGAGCTGTTTAAGTGAATAGTAGCATGCCACCACCACATTCTATCTTTTGCGTTCTTATTCTTGGCTAGCTCGTCATTTCTTTTTCCTGGGCAAAAATGTGCGTGCTACAAAGTCCCAAGTATCAGATCAGATTGTTCTAGATCTAGCCCCATTAAGGGCTTTCTATCTTGAGAAGCCATTATATGGAAACTATATTAAAAATGAGCACATAAAAATAACTTTCTAAATAGGGGTTTCTAACGCTAAGCAAAGTGTGTTAGTGGTGCTTCTGTTTCCTTTTAAGAAGGAGGTGGTGTCAGTTTAACTTCATGATTATAAAACCTACATCTTTTCAGAAGAGGAAGCCAGAAATAAATAGAAAAAGCCGTAAAAGTAAATGAAAAAATACTGGGTAAAGTTGAAAACTAACATCATGATCATAGTGTCACTTCAGAATTCACAGCTTCTTGGGCTAACCCAAATCATGGGTTGTGTCTTCTGAAGTGCCCTCCTAAATTTCCCACTTCCTGACCTTTCTGTCTTTCTCTGCATCCTGCTAATTAAAGCGATAAAGCCATTCTGCTGCTCACTTGGATGTTTGAAGTAAAGAAGAAAATAAGTCTAGCTGATTTTATTTAACAATTCATTTAACCAGTCTCTGGAGATCCTACTCTGTGCTAGGGACAGAGTTCTGGGGGGATCATGGTAAAGCGAATGTCCCTACTCTCTTTCAGTTCTGGTAGGGGCAGACAGACAACAAACTCGTCATGTGCAAGGTGGTGATTCAGGGGTTTAAAGAAAACTAATACAAGGGAACTTAAGAAAGTGATGGAAGACGAGAAGACCCTATTTTAAACCATCTACTCCAGAGAGACTTCTCTAATAAGGTGATAGGAACAGAAAACTGAGGGAGCTTAGGGAGGAAATTGAGTGGCTGTATCTGAGGACAAGAGTTCCAGGCACAGGATATAACAACTGCAAAGTCATCGAGACAGGAACATGCCTGGTATGCTTGAGAGTGGTGGGAGCTACTGAGAGCTAGGAGATGGGTAGGGCAGGATGTCTGAAAGGGGGCAAAACAAAGGAGACTTGGGTTTGTGTTCTCATAAGGTAAGGGGGTGGGGTTCACGTCCTAACTGACTTTTTTTTTAAAAATTGAAGTATAGTCAATTTACAATAATATGTCAATTTCTGGTGTACGGCCTAATGTTTCAGTCATATGTATACATACATGTATTCGTTTTCACGTTCTTTTTCATTATAGGTTGCTACAAGATATTGAATATAGTTCCTGGGCTAACTTACTGTTTTACGGGGAGAATAATTAAGCATTGCACTTCTTCTGTCCCCACAGGTAGTAATCAATGCAGATACAGAATCAGCCTTGTTTTGGTCTTCACACCCAAGCTCTGCACACCTGGGCAGGTGTGGAGGGAAGCTCCTCTGGGCCAGTAAGAAGCTCTGTACTTATGTGGTTGTAGGAGAGGCTGGCTCTGCCATCTTATTTGCCTTTAAAAATCTTTTCTGACACTTTCCAATGGTTTTATGACCAATGTGGGTTTTTTGTATTCCCGAGACCCAAACCCAACCAAATGTGACCATTCAGTGATACAGCTGACATTTTAGGTCCAGATATATTTTCATCAAAATAAATAGAATCATTTGACCTTCTCTGGATGGATTTTAAGGAGGCGATCAACAATAAGCATAAATGAAATCTTTGTTATGACAAAATAAACCAAAATATTATTACCCGTAATTCTTTCTTTGGTTGGCCAGTTCCTTGAAAGCATCTTTGTTTCCCTGATGGCCGAAGTCAGTGAGACACCGCTGAAATTATAACACAAACAATGACCTAGTGAAATGAAGAAAGATTTCTGTTAAATTGTAGCAGTATCTGTGAACGTGGAGAAAAAAAGAATTTCAGATCTATTTCTCTCCCTCAAAACACTGAAATGAATGTTTCTCCCAAGATGGCAGTCTAAAAGATGTATGTCCATCATAGCTTTATCCTAAAAGCACTTGAACATGTGTTAAATTGACTAAAGAGTCAAGAGGGAAAAATCATCTCTCAGTGCTCCTCAGAGAAAATACACAGGGAATGAAACTTATGAGTCACACCTTTCTTCAACTTCTTCCAGTGATAAGATTTTACAAAGAATGAATTTCGAATGAAAGTGTAGCCACATTTACTATGTTTCAGTAACTTTTAGTGTAAATGCAGGCGCTCATCTAACTACAAGCATTATTTTTTTAATTTAACTATGGAACAGTAGAATGAGACTGTGACAGATATTTGTGGGAGAGGCTGGAATGAATCCTTCCTTTGCTGGTAGTAATCTTGTGATCCTGATTAAATTTCTTGTCACCTTTGAACCTACACTTCTTCCAAAGTACACGAACAATAATATATATAATTTTAGTATTGTTATGAGAATTAAGTGAGTCATGTGCTACCACTTAATCATTAGTTAATATAGGAGGGCAATAAATATTAGTTCCTTCATCTGCTTCTAAGGGTGACCTTTAGGTACTGCTTAAAATTCTCATATAAAAGTGTAGAAAGAAAGCACAAATCACCTTGTAATTGAAAACAACCCAGTGGATCTCTTTGTGTATGTCTTTCTTTCCTGTGTGTCTCCTTTATAATCACATGGAAGACTTCACTTCTGATACTGATGGTCACCAAATGTGTGGGGGTTTTCCCCACAATAAGCAATTTTCTGTGACACCAGCTGGCTGTCCTACAACTTAATTCTACCACTATCTACCTGGTGGGAGTATCAGATCCCACAAGTTAAAGACACAGTCTCTCAAGACTGCTCCCACCCTACTTCAGATGCCAATCACAGGTCGTAGTCCCCAGGTTACCCACAACTTGCCTACAAATGGAAGTTTCCCATGACCCACTCCTTAGGTTCAATTGGTTTTCTAGAGCAGCTCACAGAACTCAAGGAAACACTTAGTTATATTTCCCAGTTTATTTAAGTTATGATAAAGGATACAGATGAACATGTCAGATGAAGAGAAACATGAGATGAGGTCTGGGAAGGTCCCAGCGCAGGAGTGTCTGTCCCCGTGGAGTTGGGGTGTACCACCCTCCTGGTGTGGGTGTGTTCACCTGCCTGGAAGTGCTCTGAAACATGTGCTGTTGGGATCTTATGGAGGCTTCTTCACATAAGCAGGGTCAACTCTTAACACCATTTCCAGGCCCACTACCCTATCTGGAGGATGGGGTGAGGCTGAAAATACCAAGCCTCTAATCATGGCATAGCCTTTCTGTGACCATCCCCACACCAGGAGCTCACCCAGAGTCAACTCAGTAGATAAAAAGTACTTCTAGTGCTCTTATCACTTAGGAATTTACAAGGGTTTGGAGAGCCCTGTGTCAGGGAAGGGATCAAGGACAAATACTAGAACAAGAGATATTCTGGTATTCTTATCTCACAAGAAATTACAAGGGTTTTAGGAGCTCTGTGCCAGGAACCAGGGGCAGAGACTGACATAATAAAATAAAAACAATCTTAGTTAAAATATTCATGTTTTTCTGTGGCCACTTAAGTTTTCCTTTGGTAAACTAATAAAAGTATTAATTTCAAAAAGAGAAGCAACTTCTAAAATTGGTCTTTTTTTTCAAGTTAGGTTTGTTGTAAATAATACAGTAAATGATACAAGATAAATTTTAGTCTTTATTTCTTCTATTTTAAGCATCTAAGCATCCCGATAGTTGCTGGATTAGACTAGCCAGTGATGTTAATGGTTGGTGATCACAGATGCTTGTGGATTGGTTTAATCAGACTAAGACCTAACGAGCCAACTCAGAGAAATAAGAGTTGTTAGGAATAGAGTCAGAGCACCAAGGCCAATGGAAAGGAGACACCCCAAGCAGTAACCATTAGGCACAGATTCAGGGGTTTTGTCCACTAAAATGCAGGGAACCTGCAATATTTGTTTTTCTGCTGAGGGGATCACCAACTCTGGCTTGTAGTCAATGCAAGCTTGATTCATCCACTGTGAAAAGATGGTTTTAGGAAACTTGGAGTTTAAGACATATACTTAACCAGTCCTGGAAAAAAAAATTCCTAGGGATAATGGAGAAAACAAAAGAAAATTAAACTGAGATAATCAAATAGTTTGAAGCATGGACATAAGGGTTTAAACATCAAGGTTAACAGATGTAAGTTTTAGAATGTAGCGAAGAATAAAAGAAAGAAAAATTAAGATGGCTGTAAATATGATGAAAATGATGTGCATGTCTTCCCGTAGATAATGACTTTAAACCTTTCACTATCTAAGCTCTATCAAGACAATGGTATTTGATAATTGTTCTTTCGCTTTTGATTTCCAAGTACTTAAAACAGTTCTGGGTCTTAATAGTCAATACATATTTACTGATTGTATGACTGAATGATTGAATGAATGAATAAATGGCTGGCTGGCTGGATGAATGGATGAATGAATAAAAAGCAATAAGGAGATAAAAGTAAACCACCAAGAGATAGAAATTTGAAGAAACTTTATTCAAAGCATGATAGAAAGGGTGAAGTGAGGGCTTTTGTAATTTCTTGGTAGGGAAAGTGATAGGGGAGGAGAGCTCCCATCTACAGCTGGGAGTCAAAACACCATAGAAAGTCTGATGAGTGGTATCAAGCCTGTCCTGTTGTTACAGTTTTGATCCACAGAATTTTATGTCTCTGCTAAACCTTATTTAGATTTCCACTGTAACAACTCTAAAGAAGCTATTTATATGTCTGTTTCTCCCAACCAGACTATAGTCTCTCCAAAGGAGATGTATAATGTTTTTGCATTGTTTTTAAATTTCAATTTCTCTGATGATTAATGATGTTACGCATGTTTTCATGTGCTTATTGGCCATTTGTGTATCTTCTTTGGAGCAAGGTCTATTTAAATCTTCTGCCTATTTTTTAATCAGGTTGTTTATCTTTTGTTGTGGTTGAGCTGTAAGAGTCTTCTACTTATTTTTAATTGTTTTCTTTTAGTCTTCTTATAATTAAATTTTAAGAGTTCTTTTTATATTCTGGATATAAGATCTTCATCAGATATATAACTTACAAATAGAAGTATTTTCTTCTAGTTTGTGGCTTGTCTTTTCATTTTCTCAACGGTTTTAGCTTGTGCATCTAAGTCTAGGATCTATTTTGAGTTAATTTTTTTGTATGAAGCAAGATAATAGTTTCAGTCCACTTTTTAGAAATAGGGATATCCAACTGTCCCAGGACTACTAGACGAAAAGGCTATATTGTCACTCATGTGTTACTGACACCTTCATCAAAAATCATTTAATCATAAATGTAAGAGATTATTGCTGAACTCTCAGGTCTTTTCCACTGATCTATATGCCGACTCTTACACAAGTATCACACTGTCTTCTTTATTATAACTTTATAATATGCTTTGAAATTGGATAATGGAAATCCTCCAATTTTACTCTTCCTTTTTCTAAATTGTTTTGGTTATTTTAGGCTTTTAGCATATCCGTATACATTTTAGGAGCAAGTTTTGCCTTTCTACACAAAGGCCTGTTGAGATTTTGATAAAGATTTTAATAAGTGTACAAATCTTTGAAGAAAATTACCATCATATTATCATTGCATCTTATAATTCATGACCATAGAAGTCTCTCTATTTAAAATTTTCTTTCATTTCTCTCAGGGGTGTTTTTTAAAAAATATGCAGTGTACAATTATTGCACTTATTTTGTTAGATTGTTATTGTTAGTAGATGCCCTTTATCAAAATGAAGCGGTTTCTTTCTATTCCTAGTTCTGTGATAGTTATCAGTAAATGAGTGCTGGATTGTGTCAAATGCTTCTTCTGTATCCTTTGAGATAATCACCTGGGTTTGGTTTTGCGTTATATTAATACGGTGTATTACCTTAACTGATTTTCAGATGTTAAGCCAATTTTGCATTTCAGGGATAAATCCCACTTAATCATGACACGTAACCTTTTTAATATGTTTTATATATTGCTGAATCGAATTTGCTAAAAATCTGTTGAGATTTTACATCTATGTTCATGAGGGATGTTTGTTTTCTTTCTTTGTGATCTCTTTGGCTTTGATATCAGGGTAATTGTAATTAATAACAAGAAACATGTATTTGGTCTTTGTCCTCAATTTTGGAACAAAGCTCCTAAAACCTTTAGAATTTCTTAAGTGATAAGAGCAATAAAGGTGTCTTGATATTCATAACAAACCCCTTTCACCCATTCCTGAGTTTACAGTTAATGAAGTGACTTTTGGAAAGCCCCTAAGAATGGGGACTGGTTGCCAGGGAAACAAACCATGTGATTACAGGTTTGGGAATTTCAGTTTCACCCCTAGCACCCTGGAAGGAGAGAGAGGCTAGAGATGCAATGGCCTGTGATGCAATTAATCATGCTTATGTAATGAAGCCTCCATAAACACTAAAAGGACAGGGTTCAGAGAACTTCTGGGTTGATGAACAAGGGTCTGGGGGAAGTGGCACATGGAAGCTCCTCACCCTTTCCCCAAACCTTGCCCTATGCATCTAGTCCATCTGGCTCTCCCTGAGTTATATCCTTTTATTAATAAACTGGTAATTTAGTAAGTAAGCTGTTTCTCTGAGTTTTGTAAGCTGCTCTAGCAAATCAAACACAAGGAGGAGAACATCATTGGAACCTCCAATCTATAGCTAGTTGGTCAGAAAGACCTGGGTTTGCAGCTAGTATCTGAAGTGGAAGCAGGGGCTGTCTTGTGGGACTGAGCCCTTAGCATGTGGAATTTGATGCCACGTCCTGGTAGTGTCAGGAGTGAGCTGAATTGTAGGACACACAGCTGGTGTTGAAGAATCATTGTTGGTGTCGGAGGGGGGGACCTCCCCCCCTCCGACACCAACCCCCAAGAAGAATCGGATGCAGAATCAGAGTAATACTGACTTCATAGAATAAGTTGGAAAATATTTCCTCCTCCTCTATTTTCTCAGGGTTTTGTATTATCTCTTTAACTGTTACATAGGATTCACCAACGAAGCTTTCTGGAGCTGGGCTTTTCTTTGCAGGAAAATTGTTAATAATTAGTTCATCGTCTTTGCTTATGTCCAGGCATTGTATTTCTCTTTGATGCAGTTTTGATAATGTGTGTCCTAAGTATTTGTCCATTCTATCTAAATTACATAATTTGTTGGCAAAAAATCGTTCATAATACTTCCTCATAATTCTTTCGATTTTGGTTTCCCTGGAATTGTTCGTGATATTCTCTCATTTATTCCTGTTTGGTATTTGAGTCCTTTCTTCTCTCTCTCTCTCTCTTTTTTTTTTTTTTTTTTTTTTTTGGTTATTCTAACTAAGATTTGTCAATTATCTTGATCTTTCCAAAGAATCAATATTTTTCATTGAATTTCTCTGTTGTTTCTCTGTTTCTAATTTTGTTGATTGCTGGTCTAATCTTTATTATTTCCTTCTGCTTGGTTTGGGTTTAGTTTACTATTCTTTACCTTTTTTTAAAACTGAATTATAGTTGACATACAATATTATGATAGTTTCAGAGGTACCATATAGTAATTTAATATTTACACATGTTATGATATTTATACACCTCAGTAAGTCTAGTAACCACCTGTCCCCCTACAGAGTAATTACAATATTATTGGCCATATTCTTTATGCTGTATATTACATCCCCATGTCTTATTTATTTTATAACTGGAGATTGGTACCTCTTAATCCTTTCTACCTACTTTGCCCCACACTTCACCCCTCTTCCCTCTGGCAACCACCTGTTTGTTCTCTGCATCTATGAGTCTGGTTCGTTTGTTTGGTTTTTTAGATTCCACATATAAGTGAAATCATATTGTGTTTTCTCTGTCTGATTTATTTTTCTTAGCATAATACCTCCAGATCCACCTGTGTTGTCACAAATGGAAAGATTTTATTTATTTTATGAATCAGTTACATGCCATTGTATGTATATATGTGTTTATGTATATATATATATATATATATATATATATATATATATACACATATATGTATTACATCTTCTTTATTCATTCATCAATGGACATTTAGGTTGCTTTCATAAGTTCATTACCATGAATAATGCTACAATGAACATTGATGTGCATATATTTTTTCAAATTAGTGTTTTTGTTCTCTTCAGATAAATACCCAGAAATGAAATTACTGGATTATATGACAGTTGTATTTTTAATTATTTTGAGGAACCTCCATAATGTTTTCCATAGCAGCTGCATCAATTTACAATCCCACCAACAGTGCACAAGGTAGCCAACAGAGCACAAGTAGCTTACCAAAAATCACGTTTCAGTAGACTCACTCTATGTTGCAGTTTAGTGAACATTTAATTTCTGTTAGAGTCATCCGATCAATTGACTGTCAGTTCTCGTATGTGTGTGTGTATGTATGCATCTTTACGCACATTTTCCTTTTTTCTCTGATTTCTTTAGTATTTCAGTTGGATGCTAGGAAAGATAGTGCCATGATATATTAGTAAGATGCTATTTAAATCCAAAAGTAAAATCTAATTTTTAGATTTTAGGGGGAATGGATTTCAAATGTTCAGAAAATATATAGATGTAATAACATAACCTGAGACTCTAAAAATGGTGACAATTTAAGAAGGTGGATATCCATGTGAAAATTAAATTTAGCTTACATAGACTCAAATATTCCCCAGTCCACAGTGACAGAGAAGATCCATAATGAACCTGAAATTACTACAAAGGCAGTTATATAATGAGCTCAGTCACTAAATAAACATAATGGGGAGGAAAAATAAGGGGAATAGAACTTAGGATAAATGTAAAAGACAGCAACAAGCATGTAAGATTGGCCAGAGAAAGTTTAAAGTACACGAAATGAATATGATTCAGATGAAGAAAGAGCTTGCTCGGGAGTAACAAACCATGAGCAGGATGATCTGTTTAATCCCTTACTTTTTTCATTCTTTCTGTCAAATAAAAGCATTCTTAGACTAGAAATCTGGGAAGAAGAAAATATTAGTAAGAGGGAGCTGAAGGCCAGGACAGATGAACACATCTTCAGATATCACCTATCAACTCATAATTAGTTCAGGTATCCTATCTCAGATTCATTACATCCCAGTAACTGAAGTACTCTGCAAAAGAAATGGCCAAGCCACTGCCAATAATTATGAAGCAAGACCAGATTATCAAATAAACAAACAAAAAGCTGGAGTAAGGCAGTTCTTACTCCAGGCTTCAAAGAAGCAGAAAACATACAAGCCACAAAATATACCTAATAAGTCTGAGAACAAATCTAGGGAGGTTTTTAGAATGAATTATTAACTTAGAGAAGAAAATGACCATCAGTGAAGCAACCAAGGGTTTAATAAGAAAAAATATTCCAAACTATACTCCTTCTGAAAGAATTACTGGACTAGGATCTCAGCAAGAAGTGATTTCTTACCAAAACTGAGGTTAGAAGTATCATGTTCTTATAGAAACAAGCAATTAACAAAATAATTAAAATGTAATTTATATGCATACTTATTAAATAAGTATATTTTTAAAACAATCATGGTGTCTCCTTCCAGATAAAAAAAGCATATCTGCATGACAATCCTGTATTTAGCTATTTTCTTGAATTCTGCTCTCTTTCCTCAATTGCCCAGGAAATTTTTCTGGAATTCTTCTCTGCTGAGGCAGGTTCTGTCAGAATATTTAGGATTCACATTTTCTGTTGTTTCATTTTTACAGATTATGTCAAATTTAACTCAGAAACTATGAGAAAACTCAGCAAGTTGGCTAAAGTAAAAAATAAATGCATAAATTCAATAGCGTTTATAAAGCAAAATAGCAACTGTTTAGAATATTGTGGATAATTCATGATAGCAATGAATAAGATAAAAATCTTATGCATAAATGTGACTAGAAATGTGTGAAACTTATTTGACAATGAACCTCTGCTGAAGGATTAAATACAATGCATGACTACATGGAGACATAATCATGATCTAGGAAGAGAAGACAGTGTACTCATGTTAATTCTTTCCAAATTTATATACTGTATATCATCTTACTTCTTTTTATTTATTTATTTATTTTTCTTTTTTCTTTTTAGTTGAAGTATAGTCAGTTACAATGAATCAGTTTCTGGTTTACAGTACAATGTCCCAGTCTTGCATATACATACATATATTCGTTTTCATCTTCTGATCGGGACCTTCTTTGGTGTTTGACTTAAATGGTTCTGAAATTCATCTGGAAGAAAAAGATACATTAAAAATATATAGGAAATTTAGTGGAAAAAAATAATAAGGAGAAGTTGCTCTGTCAGTTGTACTTTTAAAGTATAATCATGAAAACATGTTATAGGTGTTGGAACAGATAGATGAATGGAACAAATAAACATTCAGTGGAACTTTTCTCTGCATTGTAATAACCATCTTCATCATTGTCACATTTGATGAGTATCTACTATGGGCCAGCCACTACTCTGAATTCTATCATGTATTAACTTATTTAATTCTTATGATGCTCCTGAATCATAGCCCTCACCTGGCTTTTACCCTCCAATTTTTAGTGAGACTATTTAACCCTATGGCATAATGCCAGTGTGAGTCTAATGAAGGAAATGAAGGAAAGCTGACATTACAAGGTTGAATCGAACAGAGTTAATAAACAAACAAAGAACTGGGCTGGATTATAGGAATAGAGGGCATTATTCGATCTGGGGTTTAGAGGAGCCATATGCCCCCTTCACTTCAGCCCTTCTAGACTACCACAGGATTTCTGGTCATTCACAATAGGAAAATGAGTCAATCCCATTCTCAAATCTATTGGTGAAAGAGTTTCCTCTATTCTGTCCTTTGAGTTGTCTTAAACTTAAGACCGTTCATTGGTCATTGTATTACAGCATCCACCCGGACTTAACGCTCTGTTGGAGTTCGCGGACCAGATGCCTAGAGCAAGGTAGGGCTCAGAGAAAGCATCATATGGTTTGTGAGTAGGTGAATGGGTTTTTCATTTTTTCTGCTTTCCCACCACTACAGATGATCAACGAGATAAGGGAAACTCGTGGTGCCACTCAAAGGTGGAGTGATAGACAGCAACCAGGAGAGGGCGTGCACTCCCCAGGAAAGCCCAGAAATACTGCCCTAGAAAACCAGACATTCAGATATTTCACAAAACAGTGATCTCAGGAGGCCAGAAAACACAGGGATGCTGGGGATATAGAAGATCGTGTGTGTGTGTGTGTGTATTTCATCTGGGAGGATATTTTTGACATGATATATATCATGGTGGCTGAACTGGGTGTCATTTCCTTTTTTTTTTTTCCTATACATACATTCCTGTAATAAAGTGTAATAAAGATAATAAAGAGATAACTCTAGACTGAAAAGAATTTAATTCTTTTCTTATGAACTTGGATTAATAATACCAATATATGTCCTAGCCTTCCAGGATTTGTGTGAATGGAATATACTTGCAAAATCATTATTGCTTAAAACTAAAGCCTTGAGGGATTTCTGCAAAGGTGCACTGACAGGAATGTAACCTATGCCCATCTGTGAATTATGCCAGTATTCCTAAACATGTTACCCAAAAAACAGTTCAGAGAAGTGCCAAACAGTGACTGTCCGGCACAGATCTTTCTTCTTCCAGCAGTGACCTACCCATACCGCAAAGGCTCCTCGGCCGCAGGTGTAAACTGCACTGCCCTCTGCGTCATGACAGCCTCTCATGGGCTGTGCGTTAATTAGGGCTTTGGTTTAATGGCCAATTCCCCCCCCTACCTTGAGAGCCAGCATCCTCCCTAGGAAGTGGCCACCTGATTGCGCTCCCTTAGCTCAAGGCCCAGACATCTCCTCTCTTCTCTCCCAACCCCCCAGCTCAGTGTTCCTGATCAGGGCTTGGCTTTTTGCTGGCAGGCTGAAGCTGATCTCAACGGAGAGCAGATGCCGGGCAGAACCTGTCAGAGTCCTCTTTTTGGTTCCCCAAGCACACCTTAGTTTCCACATCACTGCTTATGAAATGGCCACCTTTCGTAAACTCTTAATGGCCGATGTTGGAACATTCATTCCAAAAGCACAGCAGTGCCACATCAAGACCTGCACGTGAGTTTTCACAGCAACAGTATTCACAAAAGCCCGAAGTGGAAGCAATCCAAATATCTGCCAACTTGGTAAATGTATTTTTTAAATTGTGCTGTGTCTGTGCAGCAGCATACTATTCAGTAATAAAAAGAAGTAAAAAACTACAGGTACATTGTATGCCTCAAGATGAATCACCCCCAAAAGCATCATACTAAGTGAAAGATGTCAGATACAAATACTCCATATTTTATGATTCCATTTATTTGAAGTGTCCAGACAAAGAAAGTGTAATGGACAGAAAGCAGATGAGTGGTCGCTCAGGGCGAGGGGTAGGAACAAGGATTGACCATAAAGAAGCATGCAGGAGCTTTCTACAGTGATGGAAGTGTTCTAAAAGTGAGTTGTGGTGATGGTTATACAACTCTACAAATTTACTAGAATATCAAATTGCATAACTGCAGTAGGTAAATTTTATGTTATATCAATTATACCTCAATAAAGCTACTAAAAAATTAAAAAGCATGGCAGTTATCCCTCTGGATTCTCTATGGAATAGGTATCCCTTCCCTAGAACAGAGTTCACAGCATAATCCCAGGTCACCTGATGGCCCAAAGATTAAGGGGACATAGGAGTGTCTAGTGGGTGGGATGCTGGTGTTATTTTGTGCTCTCCCAGGAATTGGTAGCACCACCTGACAAGTCCACGGGCCTAGTAAGTACACATCTCAGTCCAAAATTTCCTGGATTCAAGAATTACCACATCTCTTTTCTCTATAACCTCAGTCAGTTTCTATTTTCAACTTTCATCTGCCTGGCTGGTGAAACAATCATCCTCATTGCTTGTTGGAATTCCCTCTTCCTTTCACACCCTTGAGCTAGGCCACGGGGCCAAAGCATTGATGGTGGAGGCATCTTCTTGTCCTTGGTCATCAGTTTGCATATTACTGGGGCCCTTTCTGTGCGACCCCTTCAGAAACAACATTTCTCTGCTGTCTCAGCACAACCTTCAGGCACAGGAATCTTTGCTGAGGTGGCCTGCAGCCCTGCCTGGGCTACAGGTTGCAAGTCAGTGGCATGGAGGCTACATCTGGCCTACAGATGTGCTTTTTTTGGCCTATGCTATGTTGTAAAAACATCTTAGTCAACTTTTAAAAGTCAGGAGAGTTTCACCAAAAAAAACAGAACAAAACTCTGGCCTCTCTGGAACATCAGGCAATCTAGCAGTCAGGGGCCACCTCTCCACGTAGCAGCAATTGCAGGAGCTGAGAAGGGGCTGCCCAGCCAGTGTTTGCCATAGATCCATCCATCCACCCTCAATGAGCTCCCAGCACTGAGGCAGGGTGCCGCTGACATTATATATATATAATTATATATATAATATTTGCGAGATTTTTTTGTTTTCCACACCAGGCCCTTGGCAACCTTTTATTTGACCCATCTTTGCCACAGCAGGTGTTTGAGATCCCTGGTGGGGCTGCACCACGCAGCCCTCCCTTCCTGATTCCCCAGGCCCACCCTGCAGACTGGACAATCTCTTCTGCTTCCCTTCCCCCTCTCTCCCCCACCGCGGGTGGTTATCTCTTGCTGGTCTGTGAAAGAACCTTCTTGCTTCTTTTTTCAAAGCCATTTTCCTTTGACTAACCAACTCATTTCTAGCTCTGGGGTTGAGCCTTTTAAAAACCCAAACCAGGAAATGACTTCTTTTTTTTTTTCAGGCAGCGTGAGTTGTGTCCTTCCCCAGACCTCTCTGGAGATAATGGGAGCAGAATTGGACATTCCTGCCTGAAAGGGGAAGGGAGAAGAGGAAATATTACGGGAAGTGGGAGCATAGGTTCATATCTCAGAATAGTAGCCCATGGCAGTAACTTGGTTTTCAGGTATCTAATTAAAAGATGTATTCGTTGAGTCAAATGGCTCATCGATACTACAAACACATTCCATCATTTATTTGGAGTCAAAGTACAATCTGTTCAGTGAGTTTTGATTCCCTGTGCTTGTAATATTGCTGGGCTGTTATACTAGAGGAATGTGTGGTTCTGTAGCTCAGTGCCAGGGCCTCCCTCAAATGGGAAGGATGCTTCAACTCAGACCTTGGTCAGGAAGTAGCTCCCCCTATAAACATCAGCTAAGTCACTAGGGTAGCCTTTCCTGTGTGCTGGAGAGCAGACCCAGCTGGCAGAACAGAACCCAGGCAGGAAAGTGCCAGGCCCCAGTGAATGCTCAAGTCAGAGAGAACTGCGGGAAGCCAAGGAAAGGAACTGCATTCCTGGGGTTAACACTAAAAAGCAGACTGCCTGGAGGCATTTAGCTGAGCGCACTGGAGAGAAGCAGAGAACTCCTCTGCAGGCTGCACTTGAAGTGAACTCTGAGCATTGACAGATGGGAAGGCCGAAGGCTCTGTGTAAACAGTTATGAAGGCGCAGAAACAAAGAAGCTTCATCCCAGCACAGAATGTCAGCAGGCCTCACAAAAGGAATCCACAGGCCCAAGACGGCGCAAAACCAGGATTCCAGGCAGAGTGACCCAATCACTGAGCCACTGATGAGGCTCTTTTTTAAAATCAGGGTTTAGTCGATTTACAACATTATGTAAGCTTGAGTGATTCACAATTTTTAAAGATTTGTACCCAAGTTATAGTTATTATAAAATATTGGCTACATTCCCTGTGCTGTGCAACATATCCTTGTAGCTTAATTGTTTTATTCATAGTGGTTCATACCTCTTAATCCCCTACCCCTACCTTGCTAATAGTTCTTACTCTAGAATTTTCTTCACTGATTCTCCATAAATTCTTTGGTAAATTTCACTAACACTAACACAAACAAACAAACAGCATCCCCAGCTACCTAGAGTGAGCAGGGCTCGGTTCAGTTTGGGCTGTACACAGCTTCAGAGACCAGAGCACCAACCTTCACCAAGTCCTTAGTTAAATCATTTTTCTGCAGACTGGCTTCTTTACTAGGAAAACCTGAATGATAATTAGGAGTCACTCAAATATTAATCATTCAGTGATCAAGCTCTAGCTGATAGACAAATGTCATTATTTTCATTTGAATGCAGTTGACACAGAAGCAAACTAAGACTTAAAAGCAACTTACAGTTCCTGGGAGAGGAAAAAAAAATTCTGTCAAAGACAAATTTGTTGGAAACTTATACTGAGAAACAGCCATCACATGCTTTCATGACTGACACTTCCATGGCAATGTCAAATTCAGCAAATTTATGGGTTGTTAAAATAATGTAGAATTCCTGTACTGGCTGATAATAGTCTAAGAGCAATGGTATTGAGAAGCAGTGTAGATTAATCAATCAACAAATCAATAGAAATACCAGCGTGCCAACATATTTTTTCCCTTTGAGTACTGAAGCTGAGTTTGAGGGGTGTGGCCAGATGTAAATCTCCTGTTGTTTATTTCAAAAGTTGGGTGAGGAATGGAAGGCACAGCTCAATTGAAGAAGACCTGTTCTTTCTGCCCTTGGAGTGATGCCTCAGAGCCATAGTGCATGTGTTTCTTCCAGTTCAGGCATCAACTGGGAAGACAGCCAATGGCCAAGGACATGAAGATATGATTGGATGGGATATATTCCTACATAGTGTATTAACTTTCCTTTGTGTGGGTTTGGAAACTTCTGTTTTATCGGACAGTTTAATCCCTGGTGGAACAAATAAATCTCTGTTGATAAGAGGAGGCCTGTAAGTATGTATATCCCTGAGTTATCCAGAAAAGCAGACTCTCTAGCAAGTGACCCGGTATCAGTCCCCTTCTGACCCTCCCTCATGATTGGTCCCTAGGCAGAGAAGCCTCACTTGAGGTTGCCCATTCCTCCCTGTGCCCACCTGCCATGTCGCTTGCCGGGGCCACTTGAAGCTCAGGAGTGACCTGCCTGAGCCCTGTCCATCGTAGTCCACCTTTTGTACTTTCTATTTTTTCCATATTGTCTGTTCTTTCCCATTTCACTTCTGTTCTATGTACCAACTGGACTTGAATCAACTGTGCTCTTGCCTTTGCATGAGGTGAAACCAGTTCCTGGCCAGGTACGGGCTGTGGTAATCAGGATGAGACAGTCTAGCCCTTCTCATCCCCATCCTTATGCCACTCTGCCCTCCCCTGTCCCACTTGTCCTCTGGTTCAGGTGCCCCCAGCACCAGCTCCTGGCGTGTGAACAGCACCTAGGCATAGAGGCAGCATCGTTATGGTCCAAGGTGGAAGAGTCATGGAGAGGCCAGGAGGCCAGCAAGGGAAAACTGAAAGCTGAGAAGTAGGGCAGTGTGCAAATTCAACCCCTTCAGTGCATGGCAGGATTCCCAGTAACTAATGACTATAAATTAGATGAAGAATTCACTGGAAGAGGTACAGTCAGAACAGCTCAGAGAGAAGAATCATTTAACTAGCCAGAGCCACGTCTAATAACAGTTTGAAATTATTAGAATGATTTGATCAATGGCTTTTGATGCAACTTACATCACTTGTCATATAGTTTTAAAATATGTATCATTTAGACCTCTGCTATCCAATATGGCAAGCAGTAGCCCAATGAGGCTATTTAAATATAAGTTAATTAAAATTAACTACAATTAAAAAATTCAGTTCCTCAGTGGCACTAGTTGGCTAGTGGCTACCATGCTGAATAGCACAGGTGTAGGACATTTCCAGCATCTCAAAAAATTCAGCGTGTTTTCCTATATTAGGTTACCTCTTCCCTCCACATCGAGTAAACAAGTGTACTGTGTACTGCGTGTACTTCTGACCACTGTGAAGTTTCCCTGCACCGCTGTGGAGGTAGCTGAGGGCAGTCTGAGCCGCTTATTGACCCAGCCTACTTGTGACTTCTGCTCCTGTTTTGCAAATATGGAATATACTCTTCCCATCTTACAACGGATTGATGATACTCCCATGCCACCTTATGACTCTGCAAGTTTGAAAATACTCAGCTTAGGATAAGCAACTCAAGTTTCATAGTCACTTTTACCCACATGAGGAAGAGTCTTAATTCCTATCAATGTCCATTAGTTTCCAAGGAGCTGTTTTTTCAAGCAGGTATGAGCTCCAGATTCCGAGAGGGCGGTCTACACTGCCGCTCTCCTATTGGATCTTGCCAGAGACTCCACTTACCTACTGTCTAAACCTCTGGCACCACCAGATCCGCAGGATTACACAACCAAGCGGCCGGGAAGATTGCACCACAGCTGACTGTGCTGCAGTCATTCCACTGGGAGCTCGAATCAAAACTAATCTTTTCCCATAATCTGATAAACTGACTGGAGGTGGTTCTCCCAAGGATGGCATAAGTTGCCTCAAAAAAACCAAATAGCTCAATCCCCAGTACTTCCATTAAAATTTTTTTAATTAAATAAAGAATAGGCACAACCAAACACTATTTATTTTTCTCAACAGAGATCCAAGATACAAAATGCATTCTTTACATTAGAGGAGAATTTCCTGGAATGTCTCAGATCAGTGGTTCACTGAAAAACTTTAAAACATTTCAGGACCTCTGGTATGTATGTATGTGACTAGTGTATCTAGGGTAAATTCTACCTCCTGCTTACCAAGTTTACTTAGCATAATGGTATCAAAATAGTGGACCAGAATGATATTTTAAGGTAAGTCAAAAGACAACCAAGATTCCTCGCAACTAAATTATGACAGAAAGGAGAGTTAGTATGAAAACCCTGAAGCAAAACAGTGAAGGTATCCTGCCCTGCTATTTGAAGAGAACTCTGTCATGTGCTTCCCTACTCAAGGGATGAAGACTGCATTGTCCAACAGCAGCCAGTGACCATGTTGATCTGCTCCAGCAGAGATACCACATCTGGCAAAGCTGCTGCAATTGGGCCACCATCTAATTAAATTTGTCTCTTCCTCCCATTACAGTCCTTTTTCTAACAGACCAGGAAATTAATGTGAGGGTTCTACCAGTAGCTAGGTATTTATCCTAATTATACATTTTAGAACTGGGGAAATAACTGTAGGTTGAGTCCACAGATCCATTGACCCTCCAGGGAAATATATTTGAGCCCATTCTCCCTTTATGACCAGCCACCTGTAAGTCCTCATCCCAACCAGAGAACCATGATGACAGTTTCAGCCCATGTCTAATAACCTTGAAACACATAGCCATTCCTCTTTCGGGCATATACTATTACCCTGCAAAGACCAAGGGACCAGCACAAGCTGTTTGCAAGCAAGCAAGGTACAAAAACTGAGTCTGTATATGTCAGTAATTTATTTTAAAACTCTCTCTATTCTGTAGGTTTATTTATCTGTCTCTCTGCAAGTACTACAGTGTCTTCATTGCTATGGCTTTATTCAAATTGTGTTATCTGTTAGAGCAGTTTTCTTTGGAAATGTCTTGAATCTTCTCTACCTTTTCCTCTTTCATTTAAGTTTCAAAATCAGCTTGTTTAGTTCCAGGGAAAACCCTCTTATTATTTGGAATGGATTTGACTTCAGGAGAGCCATCATTCATGATTGGGATAGCAGTTTAAGATTATTGATAGCTACAGAGAGATTTCCTGGGAGTGAGAGTGAATAAAAATTGAAGAGATGGTCTGAGAATGCTTTTCTGACAACAGGCATTTGTCCCTACAATATTTTTACTGTTCTATAATGAAATTCAAGCTCTTATGTATACAGATCTTTTGAGAAGCCAGTTGATAAAAGGAAGGAATGAGAAGGGAATATAGCTTGGAAATAAAGCTTGACATTTGAAGGAATATATTTTGGTTTTCTTTGCTATTGAGCCAGCAAAATTTGAAGGTACTTACAGATGTAAGTAAAGAAACCAGCAGAAAGATGGAAAGTAAAGACTGAAGAAGAGAGAGGATGATTGAGGTAGCAACAGTTCAGCAAATGTAAGGTGGAATTCTCTCTCCTCTTTTGGGTGTGTGTGTGCGCGCGCGCATATGTGTAGTAGATGGAATGTCAAGAGTTCACAATATTGAAGAGGAAAAGTCCTCCAAAAACATCGTCCACAAGGAGTCTCTTCATCTGTGATTATTCTAATAAAATGGAGGGAAATCATTAGATGTGAGAGACTGAGGAATGGAAGGAGCAAAGAATTGTTGTAGGCAACAGGACCCATTTTAAGAGTTTTACTTAAAAGGAAAATGAGATATGACTTGATAGTAGTAGACCTGACTATAGAGAGCATCCAGAGTTAATATTCCTGGCCAGTTTCATGACTTTTTATATAATTCCATAAGAGCTGCTTAAATTTCTCTGTATCACTATCATTTTACACATTTTATCTGGGAGGAAAATTTCTCCACTTCATAATTCAAGAAGGACATTTTTATAAATTAAAGATTAGGTTTCCTTTTAGGAAAAAGTATTAAGAACAGAACAAAAATATTATAATAAGAAATCACTTTCCCTTCAAATGCACATTTTTTTGAAATTTAATAATATGATAATGAAAGCAAGTTTTAAAATCAAATGATGTCATAGATGTTCAACAAGGAAAAACATACTAAAAATTGAACAGTTTTCTTGCCAGAAGAATGTTTAATTTCACAAGTATAGTCTTAGGAAATTTATGATCTACACTCAGTTGTTTTAAGGTTATCGCTCATGATTTAATCTAACTTTAATTTGCTATGTCTGAGAAAGTGTGTGTGTGTGATTCCATAACTTATAAAATTATTTTAATGAAGTAAAAATGATTAAAGTGCAAATAAAGGAGGTTGTATGTTCTCTTACATTACTAAAAAAAATTTCCAGTGAAATTATGATTATTAATAATCTTACTAGTGTTAGACATGACTACAGGAATGTCAATCTTAAATGCTATTTCTTTAATCATCTTTGCTTTTAAATGTTTTTGTTCTGTTTTATTTTTTGGCCGGGGGTGATGTTTCACCCTCCCACTTACACACACAAACACACACACACACACACACACCTTAATGATTTTGTGGCTCTTAGAATAATTTATAAATAAGTTATAAATAACTTTTAATTAAAATACAACTAGTTCCTTCACTGTATCTCAGACAGATGAAATCATTTTTCATAAAGTCATTAGTGCTTTACTTAGAAATTATGGTTCCGATACTAATTTGACACTGATGACTTGAGGAAGTAACAAACCATAACACATTCAGCGTCCTGCTCACTCAATGCGACCAAATTCAGTGGTTGAAAAAATTTTACAAATGTGTGAAAAGGGAAATGAATGCTGATTGCTAGATTTTATTATTTAATGTGTAAATGGGGAGTTTGAGAGGCAGCTCTTTGCCATCAGTCTGATGTCATTCAGTAACAAAGTTCCAGAGTTGAAATTAATGTCACCAGCTTTTAACTCAACCCATTACACTATAATGAACTGGTTGTATTTGGATAGCTTTCAGAATGGTGGTGTGAGGACCCTCTTCCCAGCAGAACAACCACAAATGATTAAAACTGTAAAAAACAGTGATTTAAAGTCTCTGGAAATTGTCCTAAGGAAATAGAGAAAATGGTAAAATGTTAATTCAAGAACATACAATCCATCTTTTTAAGAACAGCAGAGTCTGTGGCAATTGAGCCATAATCCACTTTCTCCCACGCCATCAGCTCAGCATCACGGAGACTCTACTCCTGGTGGGTGCAGTCAACACAGAGCTCCCGCTCCACCTTGCTCTCAGTCTAGAGCGGTGGTGTCTTCCAGGAAAGAGCCTCCTCCAGCAATACTCATCCCCCCAGTTCCTTGTTCTAGAAGCTCTATTCTAGGAAAGGGTAGTTAGGGAACCTGGGCTCCCTTTCTCCATCCAGTTCCCACTTGTAGGGCAGAAACACTACACAGGGCGCCGGTCACTCTTGCCCCAGCTTGCTCACAGGGTGGAGGTGTCACACTGGGATGGTCAAGATGAGAAGACAAAGAGACTATCAGCCTCACCCAGTATTTCACTTGGATGGCAGGGCTGTCACTCAGAGAGAAGCTGGCCACTGCCTCCGCCTCCACTTCCGTAACAGTGGCACAGAAGTTTTACACAAGGGTGGTAAGGCAGGCCAGAAAAACAAATAGCTCCATAGCTCTCCCCAAGGGAATTGGCTTTTACCTGAAACAGATCTGGGGACATTTAAGGTACAGGCACTGTTGAAAATGGGATATTTTGATAGTCAGCAATTAAGAGGCTAGCCATTCCAAGAGAGCAACAAGCTAAGGTGTAGACCAACTAGAAGTTTAACACATAGAACCAGGAAAAAAGAATGCTAAGAAGAGCCTCCCTGGGGTCAGAACAAACCTCAACTTAATTGAATTGAATTCAATATCTAGGGGCCTGAATTTAATTGAAACAAACTGTGGAGCAATTTATGCCTCGGGGTATTGTTGAAAACCATACAGCAATCAGCTGGCAATTAGTGGAGGTAATAGAGGGGCACTATCAACAGAGGGAAAAAACTTGACAAAGAGAGCAGGGAAAGAGATGAAGGAAGCCCTGATGAAACCACTGTCATCCTGAGTGACTCTGCATCTCCGAGACCGAGCCCTACGAGGGCCCGCATCAGAGGACATACACTGGGGGGAAAAAGATTTCACTAGAATTCTCTACTTCAACAAAAATGATGAGACATGTAAAGAATCAGGAAAATATGACCTATATACAGAACAAAAATATGGAGGCAATAGATGTTGCCTTAGAGAGGGCTCAATGATCAAACTTAGCAGACAAAACTTCAAAGAGCTATTATAAAATATTCAAAGAACTGAAGGCAACCATGCATACAGAAGTAAAGGTAGATAGGGTAACAATGTCTCATCAAATAGAGAACGTCAAAAAGGAGATGCAAATTGTAAAAGAAAACCAAATACAAATTCTGGAGATAAAAAGTGAAAAAAAGAACAGTAGATTTAAGCTGACCAAATAGAAAATCAGTGAACTTGAAGATGATTGATATAGATTATGCAACCTGAATACACAGAGGAAAAAAAAGACTAAACAAAAAGTGAACAGAGTCTCAGAGAACACAACATACCTAAACTCATGGAATGGACCTGAAGAGGTGCTTAGAGAGAAATTTATAGCACAAATACTTTAAAAGAATAAATATTTTAAATTAGTAATCTGACTTTTCACCTTAAGACATTTGAATAAGACGACCCTAAAGCAAACAGAAGAAAGAGAAGAGTAAGAATTATAATGGAGATTAGCGAAATAGAAGACAGAAAACCAATAGAGAAAATCAGTGGAACAAAATGGGTGAAATGATCAATAAAACAGACAAATCTTGAGCTAGATTAACTGGGAAAAAAAGAGGAAAGGCTCAAATGAATGAAGGAGGGAACATCATTACTGATCTTACAGAAATAAAAAAGATTTAAAGGAATAATATAAGCAACTGTATATAAACAAATTAGATGGCTTAGTTGATATGAACAAATTCCTAGAAACTGCCAAAGCTGACAAAAAGAATGAGCAGATGTCAGCAGACATGTAATAAGTAAAAAGAATAAATAAGTTAATTAAAAACTTCCCACAAAGAAGAGAACAAGACCAGATGACTTCACTGATAAATTCTACAAAAATGTTTAAACAAGAATAATCACTAATTCTTCACAAAATCTTTCAAAAAATAGAAGATAATATTTCTTAACTCATTTTTAAGGCCAATGTTACCTTTACATCAAAATAGGACAAAAATATGACAAAAAGTACAAACCAAAATACCTCTTATGAATACTAATACAAAGATAATCAACAAGGTATAACAAATTGATACAGCAGTAATATATAAAAGGGATTATACACTGTACCCAAGTAGAATTTATTTCCGGAATGCAGAGTTGGAATTTATTTCAGGAATGTAAAAATTATTTAAGGTAATACACTATATCAAGAAATAAAAGGATAAAAATATATGATTATCTCATATGCAAAAAAAGCATCTTCATGATAAAAAGATTCAATAAAATAGAAATAAAAAGGAACTTCCTCAACCTAGCTTCTATGACAAAAACCCCACAGCTAACATCTTACTTAACAGTGCAAGACCAAATGCTTTTCCCCTAGGATCAGAAGCAAGGCAAGGATGTTCACTCTCACCTCATTTATTCAGCGTTGCACTGGAGCTTCATGCTAAGAACCTTTAGGCAAGGGAAATAAATAAAGGCATCCACATTGGAAAGAAAGTCTCAAAACTATTTTTATTTTCAAATGACATTATCTTGTATAGAAATATATTAAAGCCAAAATCCACTAAAAGCTATTAGAATATTAGAATTAATAAATGAGTTGATATATTAATTAATTAATATAATATTAATATTATGTAATCAACATAAATCCGATCAGCGTATAAAATCAACATACAAAAATCAGTTGTATTTCTGTGTACAAAAAAGGAACATTTCAAAAATAAAATTAATAAAAGATTTCAATTTCCAGTAGAATCAAAAACAATAGAATACCTAGATGTAAATTGAACAAAAAATAGAATACTCACACACTGAAAACTACAAAACTGATGAAAAATTAGAGTATCTCAATAAGTGAAAATTCAGGAGACTTAATATTGTTAAAACGGCTAATACTTCCCAAATTGATCAACAGATTCAACATGATGCCTATCAAAACCCCTGTATTCTGTTTTTGCAGAAATTGATAAACTCATCCTAAAATTCATGGAGAAATTCAAGAGACCTACAACAGCTAAAACACTCTCAAAGGAAAGAGCAAAGGTTCAGTACTCAGACTTCCCAATTTTAAAGCTTGGGAGGCTACTCAAGATAGCACGGCAGTGGTGAGAGGATAGACACAGAGATCAATGGAATAGAATTGAGAACCAAAAAATAGACCCTCACATTTATGATCAATTGATTTTTGAAGGGCACCAAGATGATTTACTGGGGAAAAAATAGTCTTTTTCACATAGAATATCAGGACACTGGATATCCGCGTGCAGAACTAAGCTGTACCCTTTCCTTATACCACACACACAAAATTGTTCCCCGAAGGCAGACATCAATGTCAGAGCTAAAACTGTAAAACTTAGAGAAGAAAGCACAAGAGGAATCTTCATGACCTTCCAGGGCAAAGCCCTCTTAGAGGTGCCATCTAAACCACAAGCAACAAAAGGGAAAATAAATCAGTTGGATGTCATCAAAATTAATGACAGCATCAAGAAAGTGAAAGGAACACCTTCAAAATAGAAAGTGAATGATATCTTAATAAAACAGTTTCAAAAACAAAAAATAATTTTAAAAAATTGAATCACTATCTGAGATCCAGGTGCTATGGAACATTTTGCATGGGATCGCAGATCCCCCTGGAGTGTCACGATGTAGTCCTACTTTTGTCATGTATTCTTTCTCTGACTTCACCTCCCTCCATCTATATAGTGGGAGAGCGATGATGAAACAGAAGAAATCGAGGAGAGTTGCTCTTCTATCAAATTTTACTGGGAATATTTGTCTAGATCTTGTGAAAAACTATAAGAACTTCTAACTCAGAATGTTACTAAGCCTGAAAGGAAGACCTGAGCATCTAGCCTACTTATTATGCAAATCAAAATTACCTACATGATTACTATTTAATGATTCTACAAGATGTACAGAAAATTTACTTAAAAATATACACATGAAAAAAGATCAGATTTTAAAAATCAGTAATCCCAGTCATTAGTTTCTCAAAGGAAAAAAATGCAGTAATATTTCTTAGAGCAGCATTAGATAGGTCTTAGGTAATTAAGTTATACCTTGCAAAATATTGCCTCCAGATGGTAAATTAACTCTGCTTTGGTAATTAATATTTTAAGAAATTACTCACCTTGGAGTTCGAAGACTGTAGGCTTTAAGCAGATTTTAAACTTAAACTACCCCTTAAATTCTTTTACCAGGATTACTAATATTCCCTACAGAACTATTTATTTTTGAACTTGTTCATTTTCATTACTTAATGTACTGTTGGGAATACTTTATCTTGGGCCATGTCTAGACATCCAGATGGTTTGGATAAATGCATTTGAAAAAGAGACTGAGTTCAGGGAAATGGCTATGTTTTTTTTTAAACTTAAGTACATTTTCTCTCTAAAAAATGCCACAAAATCATATTGATTGAATTATTCACCTTTCAACTGGTTATTTTGGCAGCAAGTCGATCAGAAACTTCATGTCCATGATGGGAGTTTAATACTTAGCACAGAGATATATTACAAAGGCATGCTTCCCTGTTGGGGCAGGGAGGGTTCTGGGTGATGGAAAAGAGGCTTGTTTTTAATGACCACCAAGTTGAATACTGCCAAATAAATATGTCCATCATTTTCACAAGCAAAATCATATTTGAAATCTAAGCAGCATTTTATTTCTAAAGGGAAATAGATGTGGCGGAGGAGGCCAACTAAGAAATTCCTCTTTGAACTGTACAATGAAAACTGTCTCTAAATCAGGGCAAATAATAAACACGTTGACCAGAGGTGCAGCTTTCTCAGGTGGCAGAAAGTAACTTTTTATTTGCTGCAGCCAAAAGAAAAAGGCTAGAACATGACAAGACTCACTGCACACCTCTTGGCAGATACAGAAATGATTATCTCTTGTTTACTCCATCAGACTTATCCTGGATTCTAAATTGAAGAAGGGTGTGCATTACTCACTCATCCTGGTTTTAGAACCCGAGATCATTACCGTTCCTGTATTCATTCATTTATTCAACAAATGTGGGGGAAAATATTTAAGCATCTACTATGTGGCAGTTCTAAAAGACGTGAACAACATATAGAAGACTTACATAATTTTCAGAGTAATTCTATGACATAGAAACCAGGAACCAGTGACTTTATGTAATTTATCCAAAGCTCCACACTCTCCCAAGTGGAAGATTCTGGACAGAACATTTCCCTCAGACACAGTAAGGACGTTTGTTTACTTTGCTGACTTATTTCTTTTGAAATAGTCTTTTAATTTCAATTATAACATATTTTATCTTTTTTTAAAAGACTAAAAATAGCTCAATATTCAACAACCAGATTTAAGAGAAGTTAACAATTTGCAGCGTTTGCTTCAGGTCTTAGAAAGAAAGAAAGAAAGAAAGAAAGAAAGAAAGAAAGAAAGAAAGAAAGAAAGAAAGAAAGAAAGAAAGAAAGAAAGAAAGAAATTATTACAGATCCAGCTATAGCTCTAACTCTGTTCTTTCCCTGTCCTGATTTCTTAGAAGCAGACACTGCCCTGAAGACATGTTATATCATTCCCATTCATGTTATGTTAGCCGGTGCCTATGTATTTATACATTGTAATGTTGTTTTATGTATTTAAATTTACATCAATGGTATCCCTTTATGACTCTACAACTTCCTTTTTCATTTGTTATGATATCTGTCAGACAATCCATTTTGATATATGAATGTGATTCTTTCTTTAACAAATAAGTTACATTAATATGTACTTTTAAATTTCCAAGTGTCTATATTTTTGCTAATGATTTCTAATTTTATTGTTATTTACTTTTAAATCTGTTGAGCATTTCTTGTGGCCAAAGCATGTTCATTTTTAAAAAGTTTTCCTGTGCTTGAAAAGAACATGTCTAATTGTTTTATGCACATTCCATGTATGGCTTTTACATCAAGTTTATAAATTTTTTTTAATCCTCTATATTTATGCTAATTTTTGTTTGCTTGAGCAACAAATTTTTTTAAATTACATTAAGTGGAATTACAAATCTTTCTCTATGGTTGCATATCTATAAGTTTCTACTTATTTGTTTGCTTTTTATATATATTAATATGTGTTTGGGGGATTATATATTACCTAAGTCACAGTGTCTTCCTTTTGTCATGTTATGCCCTGTTCTCCATAATAATATATTAACTTAAAATCTGTTTTGTTTGATAATTTTCTTTCTGAACACTGTTATTACTATGTCACTTTTAAACAGGTATATAGCTGAATTTATAAACTGAAACTTTGTCTTTTACCTGTGATTTCTTCTCTTTGTATTTATTGTAGTTCCTCATGGTAGATGTATTACTATCATCTTATCATGTACTGTTAACAGTGCTTTTTCTTTTCTAATCATTTTTTTTCCTTTTCCCTCTATTCTATTAGATTGATGAATGTCCTCAATTCTGTTTTTAAAGATTTTTAAAACATGCATATTTGACAAGCTCTAAATTAAATCAACAGTTCTATGCATCTACTGAATAACAATGAGTACTTTTAATTGCTTTAATTCTGATGATTCCCTTTTCCATTGTTCATATTGACCATGTACCATCATGTGGACTGTGAGTTTCTTATTTGGGTTCCATAAAAAATAGTATCTTACAATAAATTCTACTCTTTGATTAAACTAGTTTGAGTAGTAGAATATATGGCACTTTGAATCAAATTAGTGTTGTCTCATTTAAAAGCTAAAACAGAGAGTAAAAGAAACTGAAATCAAGAAATAAGATGAATCAAAATAATACTTTGATGCTTTGCACAATTCCTGGGTATGTTTTAAAATTTAACGCTAACATTTCTTAGAAAAGGGGTTAGAATAAAGAGGAAAGCAAGATTATTTTAAATATATAGCAATGTCCACAGCAAAAATACATCAGTTGCTCAGAAAGAAAAATGCAGGTTCTCCAGTTACTAATACCTGGAAGAAACTTTCCTATAGCTAACCATAAAGCAACTGCCATGTGATATGGTAAACTTTAAAATCGACAACATCCCTATAAATCTCTCTTGAGTTGTTACTTTGATTATCCTTGTGTGAACTTAATGTGGTTCATGTATTAATTTTTATATTTATATATTTTGAGGTTAATAAACAGCATTGGAAGCTTTGAGTTATGTCAATAACATCAGAAATAATTAGGACATACTCCTCAATAAAAGAAAGCCAAGTTTTATTTTTTTCAGAAATAATTTTCTGCCCATACCTGTAGGTAGACAAATGTGTGATTAGGGTTTCTAACTTCTATTCCATTGAGCAATGTTTCACAGCACTTAAAAATGCAGGAATTTCTCTTTAATATCTATCTACCTATCTATCTATCTATTGACAAATCTTTCTATCTATCTACCTAGCATCTATTTATATATGGCAGAAAACTATATGGAGAAAAAATAGATAATTTTAAAATTTAAAAATATTAAAATAATTTTAAATTCTAATAAAAATATTAGAATCTGTGTCAAAAGGCTAAAACAATGTTAGGAGGAAAATTTATAGCTTTAAGCAATATTAATACATCTGAGGAAAGAATGAGATTAATTTAGTTACAACTTTAATATTATTAAAATTTGTTTCCACAACAGAAAAGGGATGAAAACTTTTAGAATCTTTGCTAAAGGCCATTGGGACATTTGTTTCAAACACCCTCCCCCAAAAATAGTACTAAAAGTGGAAAAGTACAGACCAATCTTAAATACTAAGTCAAATGTATCACATAATGCATTAGCTTATTAAAAATAATACACATTACATTCATTCTAGGAGTGCAAAGGTAATTTATTTCTAAGAAATCTATTACTATAACTCTTACTAGAGAAAAAGAGAGAAACAACATCCAAAGATACTGAAAATTGCCGAAATTCAGTCTGTTTTGAAGAAAACTGTTGAATATAGGATATGGAGGTAGAGGTATCTTATATGCATATATTCCTAGGAACATACATATATACATACAGAGAAAAAAACATAAACATCACTCTCCCACAATTGCCAACAGAAAAGTAGGTGCTTCTCAATCTGAAATGAGAAATTGTGGTGTTCAGGTGCCCAAATACAATTAACAACGTTGCCATATAGAGTAAAAATTATCAAAAATTACCAAAATATAACTAGAGCCAAATAGATAATAAGAACCTGGCAGAGAGAACATAAAGGGAAAAACAAATCCAATTTAACTTGTGTTATGGACTGAATGTTTGTGTTCCCCCAAAATTTGTATGTTGAAATCCTAATCCCCGGTATGATGGCATTAGGAGGTGAGCCTTTGGATGGGAATTAGGTTTAGATGAGGCCAGGGTGGAGCCCCCATGATGTGAGTACTGCCTTTGTGAGAACTGGCCAGAGAACTCACTCCTTCTCTGTCTCTGCCATGTGCAGATGCAGTGAGAAAAAGACAGGAAGAAAGACTTCATCCAGAACCCAGTCTGCAGGTATCTTGATCTTGGACTTCCCAGCCTCCAGAACTGCGAGAAATAAATGTTGTTGTTTAAGCCCCCCAGTCTGTGATAATTTGTTAGAGCAGGGAAGGGAACCAAATCAGAAATGAAGTCAAAGATTCTGACCATAGATGCCAAAGAACTCAAAGTCTTGATGACAGTGTCCCTTTTGCTAAGCAGTCCAGATACCCAACCCAGACCAGTTGGCAGAGTCCTGGGTGGTCAGTCCACCAGATCACCCTCATATTTGCCAACCCGGAGAGGAAAAAACTATAAATTACTTATGAAAAAAATGAGTTTTTAAACCCCAGTGTCTTTCAGATATGGAAAGCTTATGACTTCCTGAGCAAATGCTTCAAATACCTTTTGATCAATTGGCATCATTAGGTTTTAATTTTCTCTAATCAAGGATGAGATCTCTCCTACACATTTATTTATTCTGATAAAAGTTGTCTTTTCCATTTTTAAAATATGCCTTCCATTCATCGGGAACAGACAAGAGACTGTGAAATATTTGCTGAATTTTTTGTTCTGACCCTAAAATACTGTACTAGTCAGAGTTATTAACACTAATTGCCAAAAAAATTTAACATCCTGATGACTTATAGTAAAAATTTCTCTTTTATGTCACAATCATGGTTCATAATAATCAGGTAGTCTTTCTCCTTATTATGGATATTATATTATATTTTATATATAGTATATCTATATAAGATATAATTATGAATTATATAGAATATATGATATGAGAGGATGATATGGTATGCTGTTAGCCTTATTATACCATTGGGAACACAAAGTCCCTGTGACAGGGAGGAGAAAAATGTTGGAGCCACACTGGCTGTTAATTTTCTTTGTCTGGAAGAATATGTCACTTCTTACAGTCCATTCACTAAAGAACTGGTCACAGGGACCCACCCCACAGAAAGAGCAGGTGGGAAACATTGAGGAGAAAATGGGTATTTGATGAACACTAATGGCCTCTCCTACAGACATAGTCTTGGCTTAAAAGATAAAACAATAAATTGGAAAACCTTTCCAGCTTGCTCTGTATCAGATAAATTATCCTCAGAAATCAGTGTTGACTTATGGGAGGTAAATGTCAATGTCTTCATCTTGTGAGCATTTGTGTTTAAATACACTCAAGTTTATACCTTTTAAAAAAATTAAAATCTCTCTTTCCAACCATGTAATTCTCCTGTATTGCTCCACCTAAGCCAGTGGGACATAACTAGCTAAGACTAATTATAGCAACATATAGTCTAATTATAGACTAACTTACAAGGACTAATAGGAAGGCTTGGCTATTATGTGAGCTATCAGTTGTGCATGCTTTCAATATATCCACTTTATAAATAAATAAACCAAGGCTTATATTATAAGATTAATTGAAAACCCAGTTATGGTTATAGAACCAAAACATGGAGGTCTTTTGACTCTAAATCCTAGTCTTGGACCATCAACATAGCATAGGAGGTAAATGATCTCTCAAATTTCCCCCCTTCACTTGGGTTCCCCTCGGAGTTCGGCAGGAGAGAAGGAGCAGCCTCACCCTGGGTGCTTCCTGCCGCACCTGGCCCTGCCCTCAGGGCCCCACAGCCAGGACTAGCTTTCTTCTCTGAATATTTATAATACTTCTCTGAATCAAGATTTTCCAAAGATCACTGATGTCAGTAAGGTGAACAGAAACATAATATAGTCAGTCATCTTAAAGAGTAACTTTCACTGTAACTGAAAAAAAAATGACTTGACATTCTTACACAGTGGAATTTGGCAATATGACAGAGCAATAATTTGAGAAACCTACGTATTCCACTAGGTAGGTGACTATCTGTGCTGTCTCTCTAGAGGGCATCTCCTGAATATTAATGATTCTCACATCCCCATTAAACCGTTATACTGACTGATTACCTAACTTTGACATTGTGATAACTCATCTTCAATTATCCAATAAACATCAGTTTTAACTAAACTTTTTAAATATAATTCCCAAACTATAGCCAATACCTTGTAATAGCCTAAACTGAAAAAGAATATGAAAAGGAATATATATATACATACATATAACTGAATCACTATGCTGTACACATAATTAACACAACATTGTAAACCAACTACACCTCAAAAAATTTTTTTAATTAAATACAATTCCCAAGAGAAAGTAAAATTGATGGAATATTTAAACACATAAACAAAAAATAATTACAAAGCCACTATCAAGTATTCAGATTTTATTTCATAGTAAACTCAAAGTGTAGTAAACTCAAAATGTAGTAAACTCAAAGCATATATAGTAGATTTTTCCAATGTAATTTAAAAACCTATTTAAAGCCATAAAAATAATTTTCTCATGTTATATTATGCTTTTGTTATAATAGAAGTAGCACCATGGAAATGTTTATCAGAACTGTTTAGCATCAGGTATTAAAATGAGGCATAAAGTTTTAACAAGTTCGATAATTATATAAAAGTGCATTGCTGATATTAATTATGTTTTCATATTTATCATTACCAATTTTTTTGTTTTAATGTCATTTGCATATTAAACTGATACCATTTTTCTGTACTGCAATGTGCTGTAAAAGTTGCAGAGGCCTGTTAAGAAAATGAAACCCTATTGCAGTTTGCATTGACACCACTAGGTGGCAATAGTTGTTTCTCTGTAATTCACCAAAGAATTTATAGTTAAACATTTTTATTTCTGTGCTGTACAAAGGGGATGCACCAGTTCACTTCAAAAGTCCTTCTGTCTTCATGGTAGTCTACAAAAAGGGAAATGAAGGTGTTAAATAGTTGATCCAAAATAAGACCGACTGTATTAGGGTTTTTAGAGACTCCAAATCACTGAAAACATTATGGTACACTTGATTTTCTCCTTTATGTGTGTACATATACAGTTAAATAAAATGTACCTGTACATAGATAGTAAATCTTTTTTTTTCTAGATTTGTTTTCAAAATTCTGAATCAATTCTTTGAAGCTAAGTCAACCTCAATCTCAATCTGTTTCTCCCCGTCTCTCTCTTGCTCGCACTCTCCCGTATTTATCAGTCTATTCATTGGTTTGTGTGTTTAGCGCCCCTCTTTGTTCATGCCCAGAGCACATGCTCAGTCAGGTAACTGGTTAACACTGCTCAGTTCAAAGATACATGCTATGTGAGAACAATGCAAGCTTATAAGTCAAACATTAAGCCATAGTTTTAAAATTTTTTTGATGGTTAATGCTAATTTTTCACTAACAGGTTATTTTTTCTCAAGGCAAAGTGCACATGCATACACACACAGAATTTATGAACTCCTTTTAAAATAGAAATTGCAAGAAAATTTTTATAGTTTTCTATTATAGTTAGAAACAGTTTATTTAGATTCACTGTATCAGAAACCCAAGCACACTTACTGTATTCAGTATAGAACAGAATTACTAACATTACTAATTAGTATTAATAATTACTAATAACATAAGAAGCTCTTTATTTGCTGTAAAGAAAATGTATGATCTCAGGCTGTAGTGGAAGCTTGAGTTCTTGTTCTGGAGGATGGAGACCGTGTTAATTCTTGTTCCCACTGAATTTCCTTTGATTCACACCATGTCTGCACAGAGCTGGCCCTCAATAAATGTTTGTGGACAAGCTAAGTGGGAATTTTGCAGGCTGTTAGTTTTGGTAACAGTGTAGAAATGAGGGTATATAGTCTTTGAACTTGAATGGGGCTAGATTTGAAACCCTAGCTCTGAGACTTATTAGCTGTGGGTATTGAACAATAAATCAACATTAATTAATTTTTAACATTTTAATATTTATGTATTATTAACATTAATTGAGCTTCAATTTCCTCATAGGAAATATTGGAGGAAATAATGAGTGTAGGGCCCCTGAGATAATGGACAGTCAGCTGGCAACTGTTACTATTTCTCACTCACAATTACCATAATTTGTTAATCTGAACCCCGATAAAAGGAATTTCTATAGATAACCAGCTATTTTTTTACCCTGAAAAATAGTATACTAGGACCCTTCAGCAGTATTGTATCTCCTATGTAAATTCATAGCATCTCTTAATTCTAATTCAACAAATCCAAATTTAAAGACATGTTTTCCCACTGTGGAAAGATCAAATTGCAGTAGGGAAAACTTGGGGGTGAAAAACCGATAACACACCAGAATTTACATTCATATTATGCTTCAGTGCATCTACAACCCAACTGAAATACAGCCTTCCTCACCTCTCACCCTTATAGTAACCAGTAAATAGTGTGGCAGGCAGAATTCTGAGCTGGCTCCCAAGACTTCCATCCCCTGATGTATAGCCCAGTATGGTGTCCACTCTGTTTGTGTGGGCCATATGAAGGGTAGCCAGTCCTTTGTTTGGATTAAGTTCTGCAAGACTCCATTGTGACAGCTGGGGAGAGCTATTCCAAGCAGCAACAGATGCTTTCTTGCTGGCTTTGAAGAAACAAACTGCCATCTTGTGGGGAGAGCCACATGGCAGGGAATGGTGGGCAGCCTTAAGGAACTGAGGACCTCAGTCTCACAATCACGAGGAAATGCATTCTGCCAACAACCAGGGAACTTGGAAGAGGATCCCTCTGAGCCTCAGATGAGATGGCAGCTCCAACAGACAGTTTGATGTCAACCCAGTGAAAATCTGAGCAGAAGTCCCTGCTCACCTCTACCTAAGCTTCTATAGCAAAGAAACTGTGAGATAATACATTTGTATTGTTTTAAGCCACTTAATAATGGGAATTTGGCATGCAGCCATAGTAAATGGGTGCAGATATCTAAAAAATGTCAAGATTATTGAAAAACCTACCTAGATCTTCAGAGTAATGATAGGAAATATCTGAGGATATTGGCATGCCTAATCTAGGGCAAAATAAATATAATTAACAAATAATTAACAATTGTTTAACTAAAGCCAAGTAACAATTTTTAACTAAAGCCTAATCGTAAAACAACAACAACAATTAAAAAGCCTACAATTAAATCTGACCCATTGGTCTCCAAATCTGGCGACTAGTTATGGAAAGTCGCAGTATATTCTCCACCAAGGAGAGGTAGTCATGTGCTTAAAAATCACTCCACTCCCTGTGTTCAGAAGATGTGCTTTGCAAGCTGCACATTCTGTTAGAATTTGGCTTCAAATGTCAATCAGTCTTCCAGGAAGAAATTGTGGTGATCAGTGAAGTCTGGTATTTTGGTCTATTTGGTAATTTGTCATATTTCTTACTGTAATAGACTAAATAAGAATTCTCTGGAAGCCAAGTCTCTGTTACCTCATAGTACTGAAAGATTTCAATCACTTGCAACTTCAAAGGAAGTATCAGTATGATGTTATAAACAAAGTGCGTGTTTTATTTTCATGTCCAGAGGATACACTTCCCAACACTATGTCTTGAGTATTGGGAAATGCTCAATAAATAAATGGAAGGGGAAACCAAGGCATGGAGAGATAAAAGAACTTGCCCAAACTCATAAAGCTAAAGAATCATGGAACCAGGAGTCAAACCTAAACAAACATACGCTTGCTACATTATGCACTCTACATGCTAGATATTGCTTAAATGTATGATAAATAATGTGTAATCAATAACTAAATGTGGTATCCTGGCTAATGAAGGAATATGTTTATTTTTCAATAACCAGGTTTATAAAGTTGAAATAATACATTCATGTATGTTATACTCCATCTCCAGATCCCCCAAACTCACTTGCATTTTCCTTCAGACAATTATACGTTTTTACATATTCCTGTATGAATATTCTATGCAGATTTTTTTTTTTACACAAATGGGGCATTTACACACTTTCTGGATCTTGAGGTTTTTTTTTCACTTAACAATGTATCTTGGAGATCATTTCCTATTAGCATGATAGAGCTGGATTTGTCTATTTTTATTTGGGAACTTGTTAACTTTACCACCATGAAAACCAGCAGAATTCTCAGAAGTAGCAGTAGCTTCTTTTATAAGACTGCCAAGGAAAGCAAGAGAGGAGAAAAAGCATTTTCTCCCTTACCCACTGTATGATCCGAAATTTTTATTTTACAGACAGAAAAAAAAAAAAAAAAATGAGGCCAGGCAAGCCAAGAGACTAGGCAGAAGTTTCCTATTTCTTGTGTTAAAATTATCTCTGAGGGTTAGTATCATAATTTTCAGTTTCAAAGGCTTCCCTTTGTTTTAACATTTTTCATTTTTGTCCCTCACTATGGCACTAAAAAGAAGGCACATTCCAGTTAGTCACCAGAAGAGTAAATGACAAAAATCTCCTCTATATCTATTTGGCAACAAATCAAGAGTTGGATGGCACGCTCATTTTCTGGAAATCTTAAACACATTGTATTATTTTCTATCCAATAATTGTGTATGTGTGTGTATGTATAATTCTACATCCAGTAATTTGAATAACCAAGGCACTTGGGGATCAAGCTTGACTTTATCTGTGTTTTACTGGCTCTTGTTCATTGTGACCTTATTCCTTATATGTTTTGTAATTTCTGATTGTGGACTCATGAATGACTAGGCTTTATAAGTGGGAATTCAATGAGATCTCTGATAACTGAGCATCTCTCCTGAGAGTATTTGCTTTTACTTCTACCAGCTGTCTGGGTTGCTACCAATATGGAACAACATACAGTTTCTCATCTAGTTCGAGTTCCCTGGACCATGCAGGCAAGTGAAAAATGAATCCTAATCTCCCACATTGCTTCTACCTAGATGAATAAGACTGATGAATTTCTTTATCATTTCTCTTTGCTGGTAAGTACATTTTACAAGTCGATCATGTAATGAGAATGTAATCTTTTCATGGCTGTCAAGTTTATATGGGCCTCAGTTCCAAATCCCTGTTTTGAGTGCCCTAAGACTTAATTTTCTGTCCTGTGCATAGCTGCAAAAAGCCAAAGCTGTGAGACATAGAGATTGGAAGATACACACAGCAGGGATGTTCTCAAGTGTTAATGGCATCCTACTTTCTTTCTTATTCCCTAGTCTTGTTCTTCTCTGTTTTATGAGCCAAGCTTTGCACTGAAAAACAAGTTTATTATATTTTACACAACATATCTAAGGGGTTTTAGAGTAGAAAAAATTTTAATTAAACTTCAATAAAAATAATAAATAATTTTAAAAGAGGTGAAAAGTTGAAAAAATATAGTTATATCGCATGGCTAGAAACAAGATTCAGAGAGCTGCTTTTTTTGTGAATCTGCTGAACTCTGGGCATTAGGCGGACCTCTGAGCATATCATCTTATTGTCTTCCTTGAAAGAGGAAAAAATGATAAATAATAAATATTGTGCACTAGGCAAAAATGGAGGAATAAGAAAAATGAGGGCGTTCAGGGGATTAAAAAAGAATCATATGTACAGTACAGAGTAAAAATTAAGATTTAAAGTCAGAAGTTTGCCTAAGTTGGTATCCTGGCTTCACCATGGCCTTCAGACCTTGGACAAAACATTTAACTTTTGAGTGGGGACAGTAGAACTTCATCTACAGAGTTATTTTAAGAACTAAATAGAAAAATGTATGGAAGATTATCTGAATACCAGCTACTCACTTATATTTACTGCATTAAGTAGTTGTCCAGGTGTGCACACTCTGTGATGAGTCAGAGGGTTTCGGGACCGATCATAACCGGGGGTGGCAGTGTTAAGTGGTCCTTTGACAGGGTGCACGACGGGGAGGTCCTTCCAGAGACAACAGGGTGGGGCTATCACTCAGAAGGGAAGAGGGCTAGGTAACCCTAGGAATAATGGGATCAGAGACTTCCGTGTCTCGATGATGTCACTTAGCCCCAAAGTGGGTCAGAGAGTTCCAAGGGGCAACTAGTGTTTTTGTTCTTCTATAGCCCCAGGGTTTGTCTTATCTATAACTAGCAGATAGATAAATGCAGTCTTACAAGGGTGTACAAGACAGCCAGTCTCTAAATAGCTGTAAATATGCTTCCTTGTGCCATATTTAAAGCAATTGGATGTGTAAGAACTGGAGTTGGGTGCTGGCAAGATTTGAGCTAACGATCCTTGCCTGCTGTGAAGAGGCAAACAACGTTAAGAGGCAATATACAGGGGCCATCTTAGCTCATTTATATAACACACACGGATGGATTTACACACACATCCACGAAGCAAATTGTCATCCTAATATCCTGTACTGGTCAATTTACCTTTGTTGCCTGGATTTATTCTCTACCCTTCTCTGCCATCCTTTGTCCCCAGGAAGATGAGCACTAAGAAGAGTGCGCCCCAGGCTCCCTTGTTCCCTGGTTTCTATTTGGCACTAGCAGGAGATTATGAGTGGGAGGATAGAAAGGTGGGGATGTGACTTATTTTTGCTATTGCCCCCCTGTTTCTGGCATGAGCTGCTTTCTACAGTTGTCCCTGCGTTAGCTTCATGATGGCTCCGCCCCCTTTACCCCTTCGACCCGACCTAGCACTGGTTCTGGTACCCTGCTCTTGCTAGTTGCTCAGTGCCTCACTCTCCTCTGTTGAATCCCTTAAGTCCTCACTTCTCCACATGTGGTCCTTTCATCTCACAGCTAGAATTGTTATCAAATCAGGTCAAATAATATCTCCGCTGACGGAGGGCAAGTTTCTTTCTGTTTAAGCATTGCAAGCCATGTGTATGGATTTAAGATTTTAAAAATGCTTAATTAGTTACGTTCTTATGGCTCAAAAAAATTGAATAACTATAAAAGATTAAAAGTTTAAAAAAATGTTTCTTTCCTTCCAACCTGGTTCCTCATCTAGCCAGAACCTCCTTCCCTCCATATAGAAATCTCTATTCTCAGATTCTATAGATCTTTCCAGGGTTATGCATATTCAGTAAGATACAAATATAGATTTTTATTTTTCCTTATTTTACACAGAAAGTATACTATACATACTGTTCTGAAACATTTTTTTCTGCTATATAGTTTCTCGGATTTTTTTTAACAGATACATAGCTCTCCACTATAAAAATAAGCCATAATTTATTTAGCCATTCCCTGTTGAAAGATTTTTGAGTTGAGTCTAACCAACTAAAATCTTTGCTATTATGCAAAAATGTTACAATGAATAAATTTGAACCTATAGCATTTAGCATATATGCAAGCATATCTGTAGAATATATTACAGAAATAGAATTGCTGGGTCAAAGGCTCTATGCATGTGCAAATTTGATAAATTTATCCAATTGTCCTTTGTAAAGGTCATACTAATTCATACTCCTTTCAGCAATGAAGAAGGTGGGCTCCCCTACAGCTTTGCCAAAAGAGGATGCTGTCAAACTCCCTTCCCCTACTGATCTCTCAGCACTGTCTCAGACTCCAGAGAGTGTGGCAGGAGGTTTACACACAATTGCAGACAACAAAAGAAAAACCACTTAAGGTGAAAAAATATAATTAGCTTTAATTTAATAAGCTCACTGAAATACTAGATACAGAAAAGGAATTATAAATCACTTTTTAAACTGATTCCCACAACATTGCCTTGATTTTCTGCTTAATGTTGTGTCTTTATTCTCCCCAAAATGTCTCATCTTCTTACCTCCAAAGAGTGACAACCGGTGAGGCAGAATTTTTTTTTAAGTACCTTTTTCTTTTTTGATGAGTGTGACAAGCTCAAAGGGACATAACAAACTTCTGAGTCTTTGGGGACAACATGGAACTGTCTCTTTCCTCGCCTATCTCTCCAAAAGATTAGTCACAAAAAGTTTATTTCTCTAGCTCAGAGCTGAAATATCTGGCTGGTGTCACTGGTGGTCCCATGAGAATTGTTGCAAGGCGTGAACTGAGGAAGAACAATTCCCTCCCTCTTCTAATGTGTTCACTGGTTAACTTTCTGCATGTGATTTTAATTTTAGTGAAACATACTGAATTTGTCCCTACCCCGATCTCAATACAGGCCAGTGTTAATATAGCAAACTATTAAAAAGATTTTAATATAAGACAGAAGTGTGCTGGTAAATGTTTACAACCTACTTTCCAGGAAAAAAGGCCCACATTTTAGTATTTGTCAACTTCCATGGTGTAAATATTCTCTCCATGACCAGTGTTAAATGGGACATCACAAAATACAGAATTGGGAAGAGAGGCAGAGCAGCTCATCATTATATAGCTTCCATGATATATTATTTTCACCTGTGATACTGTGACGTATAAAAGAAATACACATTTGGTCTTTGTCTTCTGTTTCTGGCACAGAGCTTCTAAAACCCTTGAGATTTCAGGAAGAGAGAAATAAAGGTGTCTCTCGTTATGTTAATAAGGTGACTTCTAGACCTGCCTAGAGATGGGGGCTGGTTGACAGAAGAACCAACCCTGTGATTAGAGGGTTAGAACTTTCACTTCTGCCCCCTCACTCCCCACCCACTTCTACCTCTGGAGAGGGGAGAGGGCCTAGAGGCTGACTCAATCACCCATGGCCGATGATTTAATTAATTAGGACTATATATAATGATACTGCCACAAAAACCCAAAAGGAATGGGTTCAGAAAACTTCTGGGTTGGTGAACATGTGGAGATTCAAGAAGCATGGTGTGCCTGGAGAGGGCAGGGAAGTTCCAGGACCACTCCCGTTGCCTAGCCACCTGCATCTCTTACATCTGCTGTTCCTAAATTACATCATTTTATAATAAACTGGTAATATAGTAAGTTTTGTGAGCCTCTCTAGCAAATTAATCAAACCTAAGGAGGGGGTTGTGGGAACCTCTGCTTTATAGCCAATTGGTCAGAAGCACAGGTAATAACCTGGGCTTGAGGCTGGCGTCTGAAGTGGGGGGCTGGAGAGGAAGCTGTCTTATAGGACTGAGCCCTTAACTTGTGGAACCTGATACTATCTCCAGATAAATAGAATTGAGTTGAATTTTAGGACACCCTGCTGGTGTCAAAGGATTGTTAGTGGCATGGGGAATTATACCCTCACCACACTGGAAAATGGGTCTCAGAACAACACTCATCACCATACAGATACAATAGATGTACATAACCTCAAGGGCATGGATGGCAGTAAATGACGGTAAAATAATTAGAAATTTATCTCTTTTAAGCATTTATTAGCTTTATGGCTTCTAGTATAATTTATTTAACTCTATTTATATTATTTAATTTTTAATAATGGCTGTTTAATGACCAGCTGGCAAAATTCTTGAAAATTTATTTGGCTCTTACAAGCTGGCTCCAATGCATTACTAAAAGGGAACTATAATGTCATTGAGAGAAGTAAACCGCTGAGAAAGGACTGATTTATCTGTGGACCTCCCAATAATTATAGTCATATAGTTGCCTATCCAAATCCAAATTTCCCTTCTTTCTTAATAGCAGAATTTTTTATTTTTTTTAGGTTTGACAATGCATCCAGTTAAAATACATTTCCCATCTCACCTGAAAGGGGAAGGCATGTGATTGCAATCAGGACAACAATATTTGAGCAGAAGTTATTGATGGGAACTCTGGAAGAGTTTCTTTCAAATAGCATGGGTTCAACTGGCCTTCACCATTTTGCACAACCAACTTTTTCCTTCCTCTCCTTGTATGTGATAGGTGGGATCATGGCAGCCATACTGTGAGCATGAGGTGCTGAAGATGTAAGCTTCTACTAAGAATAGCAAAGTAAAAAATAGAAGTATTCCAATATATTGATAACATGAAGGAGTCAATATGCCAGCCCTGAAGAGCCCACCTCTGTACTCCATTGTACGTAAGAGAAAATTTAATAAAATCTTTATAACTCAAGATTAAATACTACTTCTAAATGACAATAATAGTTAAGCTTCATTGAGTGTCTGCCATGTGCCAGACACCATGTTAAGTAATTTATATATGTTAGTCTTAGAAAGATAACACATTTCTGTGCAGATTAAACATGCTAGTTTGTGATTTTTATTGACTGGTTTGTCCTAGGAAGGATTGATTAACTTTAAATTTATGAATGTTCACAATTTCTCTTCAGCAGAATATAGGTATATAAGAGTTAGATTTATCCCCTCATGCCACAAGGGGTATTTACTCAATTTCTGCTCAAAGAAGTATTAGCATATAAATAATGTATTACATTTGAATTGTACATGCCAGCCAAATACTCAGTTCACTATCCGCAATAGTGAATATCTATTCAGAATCACAAGAAGTTAAATGAGACTGAATAGAGACAGCACTGTTCTGATGTTCTACAGCGCTCTTATGAAGATTTAATTGAAGTAACTACTCCATTTCTCAGATAGTTCCAAAAACTTCTAAAAATTATACTATTAAGTTAGACATAATATTCAGACCTGGAATCCTGATGGACCTGCAGACACAAGGAGCTATAACATTTCTAGTTCCTTCCAGTGAGTCTGTGACAGCACCTCAAACTATAACAACTCATTGAAATCGGCCCCCGGAAGGAACAGTTGATAATCAGCTAGAAGAGTGAAGCCTTTGGCATGCTTGTCAATCATATCTATTGTTGCATCCTGTGAAGGAAGGTAATCAATTCTGAATGGCATATCTTAAGGAGAAAACCTGCTTTTATCATACTAAGCCATTTCCCAAAATTTAACTTTTGAAAAACATCTCGAGTCTTATTTTCTGAAATACTCAAGGGGGCCATTTTGAAATTATTTTAACTTTTTTTAACTTATTTTACAGTTCAGGCTGCAGTCTACCTTTTTTTTTTCAATTCTAAAATTAAAATTGAGGATTTTTGTTTTGGTTTTGTTTGGGTTTTCTTTTTAATTTCTCAGAATAGAGCCATTAATAGTTACTGGCACCTAACAAATTTCACGAAATTATTCCTCTTTTTTGGCTTTTTTAAATTTATTGTTTTACTTAAATTTTTTTCTTATTTTATTTTTTAATTGAAGTATAGTTGATTTACAATGTTGTAGTTTCGGGTGAATAGCAAAGTGATTCAGTTATATATATACTTTTTTTTTCCGATTCTTTTCCATTATAGGTTACTACAAGACATTAAATATAGTTCCCTGTGCTCTACAATAGGACCTTGTTATTTATCTATTTTATATATAGTAGTGTGTATCTGTTAATCCCAAACTCCTAATTCATTCCCCTCTTTTCCCCTTTGGTAACCATTAGTTTGTTTTCTATGTCAGAAAGTTTACTTCCATTTTATAAGTTTGTTTGTGTCATTTTTTTAGATTCCACTTATAAGTGATATCACGTTACTTGTCTTCACCAAATCTTTCTTGATGTCCTTGACTTCACTCTCTGTTTCATAGCGCTGACAAAGTAAACTCAACAAAGAGTTCCTGGGGAAGATGTGGAGACTTATTCCAAGATTTATATTCCTTTTTTGAACTACCATGAAATGTTTTTAAAAGATAATCTTTCTAAAATACCCCCACTTATTTATTCAGTGTGTTATAATTAAAGGGGAAAAAATCCATGAATTATACATTTTCTCCTTTGTATTTCTCCCTCGTTGAACTGTGAGAATTCTAAGGAAATAAGTAAATACCCCTATATACACGAGGATTTAGGTAATGGGCTTTATTGTTGTTGATAAAAATTTGTTTGGAAATTCCAGGTATGTAAACGTTAACTACATTTTAAAGTGACCTGTTGCTTTTCTGGTGTCTGCTCACAGACAGGGGATGCTGGGAGGGTGGGGCAGAGCTCCATGGGGTCTAAGCTCCACGGGGTCAAAACCTTTTTTGCTTTCCTGTGTTTCCACAAAATGCTGTATCCAGGGCCTGCCCTAGATGATATCTGACAGACAATGTATATTGAGTCCTTGCTCCATACCCGGCACTGTGTTAAGCAGCTGATACCTGTGATTTCACTCAGACCTCACAGCAGACCTAAGAGTTAGTCATTGTTACTATCTTTGCTTCACGGAGGAGGAAATGGAAGCTCAGGCACAGCTACTCAGCAGCAGCACCTGAACTCAGTCAGTCAGCTTTGTCTGCCTCGGGGTCTTTGAACTCAAACCCAGGTGCCACGTTGTGAGCCTCGGCAGACTCCCTGAGGGCTGGAGGGCTGCAGAGCGGAGCGGAGCTGAGGCCGCTCAGTAAACACGTCCCTTTCAAGGTACTCTACTTCAAAAATAGTTCCCCACTTAGTCCATTGATTAGGGTTGTACGTAGTTCATCAGACCTCACCCTGCACAGGTTAAGGCTTTTACCCTCAGAGGGAATTACCTTAATCCTGTGGTCTCCTACCTGCTAAAGATAAGCACTGTGAGGTACTAACTGTTCTGAGCTCAGGGGAAGGAAGGAAGGAAGTGAAGAATTGAATAACTTTAAAGTGATGTCGACCTTACGCGGTGGCAGACCCTGTGCTGAGCTCTGAGATAGCTCAGAGGCAGCGAGGGATACAGACGAGAAAGTGAGAAAGCAACGCAGGTGTATTCATTTTACTTTGTAAATGTGCCTAAGGCCCTTTTGGCTGAAACAGAGCCAATCCACACGCCACTGACGGTCACATCTGGTTTCTCAGCAACAGATTACTAACATTTGTTCTGAGTCTGGATGGACTGTAAGTTTTACAATAATGAAAAGGTAATAACAGTACTGTAGATACTAAACCAAGACAATGCCAAAGATCTTATTTTTAAGTTAATGATTCAAAACAATTTTTCAGGTCTTGCTATATCTCAGAGTGAATATTTCAAAAGCTATTACGAATATTCTCCTTACATGTGACTGTCGGTTGTTTGCAGACACGCAGACCTGCACAACGGGAGGTGGGTGAACTGGTCCAGCTGCACGTTTCCCGCGGGAGAGCGCCGCGCCACGCGAGGTCTGCGCGCGCCGGCTGCCTTTCTCACAGCCTCTTGGCGGAGGTAGAGTCGTGCGCCCTCACAGGTACTGTGTTGGATTCCTGTTGCTTCCATAACAAATTGCCACAAGTGTAGTGCTTTCAAACCGCACAAGATTATAAGCAGAAGTTCTGGAAGTCAAAGTCTGACCCGGGTCTCACTGAGCTACAATCAGGTTGTTGGCAGGGCTGCTTTCTTTGCTTTCTCCAAAGGGGAACTCATTTCCTTACGTTTTCCAGCTTCTAGCGGTGCCCATAGTCCTTGTTTCATGACCCCCTTCCCCCATCTTCAAAGATGGTACTATTGCATCTCTCCTGCCTTTCAAAATGGCTTCAGCTTTTAAGGACCTGTGTGCTTGGATCAGGCCCACCTGGATAGCCTCCCCGTCTCAGGGCTGTTAACATCGCGTCTGCAAAAGTCTGTTTGCCATGTCAGGTGACATATGCACGGGTTCCACAGGCTAGGACACGGGGACCTGTGGGGGCCGTTATTCCACCTGCTGCGGACGGCCTCACTGGGACTATTTTGACTCGCATTGCCATGGTCACTACCATTTGGCAGCCTGGCAGGGGCCTCCTCCTCAGAGTGACTGCAAGGTTAATCCCCTCATGGCGGCCCTAGTGACAGCAAGTTCAAAAACAATTAAAACTTGCCAATAGATTCCAGCTCTGAGCAAATTCTGTAGTCCTGAGAGAAACAGAATTGGATAAATTGGCTTTGCTGCTTTAAAATGCAAATTTTCCAATATATATTTAAAATATTCCTGATTTAGAGGCAGGGGTTATATTCAAATAAGTCATCCATTTAAATCAGAAAATCCCAGAATTAGAATGAGGATCTCCTTTTCTGTCCAATGCTGTAGTCCCCTCCACTAGATTTCCTCCAATGAAAGATACCTAAGCAGAGCAAGGGATGGCAACCTACTGCTCATTTGAATTTTGCGCAGTTGTAATTGTTTGAAGGTTCCTCCCACCACTATGCTGAAATAAGCCCATCTGCCGTGTTCACATATGGCTCTCTGTTCTCCCTTTTGGAACCACACAACAAAAATCTAATGCAGCTCCTACTGGCTAACTGGTTTCTGAGGGGGCATATAGAGCCATTCTAGGCCACTGTACAGATTAAAGAAACTGATACAGTTTTCCTGTTTTATAATTTGAGCCAAGAAAACAAACCAAAAAAAATCTATCTTATGCAATACGTGATCACTTGGAAAAACAGTTAAGGGATAATATGACATAGTACATCCATTGCATTGTTTTTAATCCATATCATAATCTCCTTACTCAGATTGGTTACAAGGGCAAAAAAAAATTCTATAGTGGAATTTTAGCCAGAGAGTTTAAACTTGAAATTTATCTCCAAAATATTAAAAATCATCTCAGTCATTAATGTTAAGATTAGGATAACAATCTTTCATTTTCTTATGAACTATAACTTGAAATTTTGCTATTTCACCACAAACTCATCTAAATAGCATTGCCCACCTTCTCTTTAAGACATAGGCTTATTTTATCAACAAAAAGAAAGAATTTGAAGGTTGAAATTTTAAAGGAACAGAATAGATAAGGGTCACCAGTTTCCAAGCAACTGTTGAACAGATGTTTCTGAATTCAGAGGAATTACTCACAAAAAAACAATTAAGTACTGTGTTTTTTAGTGTATCTCTCTTTTTTTTTTTTTTTTTTTGGTCTTGCTTTTTCTTGTTGTTTTTCAAAAAAATTTTTAAATCAGTATTAGTAAATGTATAATAAAAGCCAAGAAAATTCACTCAAGTTTAAATGTTAAACTGGCTTTGCTGCTTAAAATTTTAAAAGAATAAATATTCTCTATGATTCTTAAACTTGCTAGGGTTTGTAAGCAGTCAAGTAAACAAAATGAATCAATCAAAAGACCATTTATTAGTGTTTTTTAGAAGAAAATACTGAAAAACACAGAAAGTTAGAAGGGGAGATTTTTTTAAATGAGGGGGTAATCTTAATCACAGAAATGTCAACTCTTTGAAATGACGAAAAGTAACATGTTCAGAAAGGGAGCATTTGATTGACAGATGAGAATCTGCACAAAAGCTTTGAGAATTTGATCCTGGTGTCTTTTGTGAGGTTTTTGAATTATAAAAATAATGAACACACCATGTTGTTCCGAAGTATTTTTGCAATTGAAGTTTTATTTAGTTCAAAATTGTTTTCTGTTTTTGTTAAACATAAAAGATGTCAGAATATCCTTTAAGTGTGATGGTCTATAGTTTAATCTAAAATTGAACTTTTAAAAAGAATACAAGGCAAAAGAAGTTCATATTTGCCATTAGACTGATTCTGCGTAGATGAATCTATATTAGCTGAAACACTTCTAAATAGGATATAGTTTAATTGACTGCTCTTCTTCCACTAGTATTTTTGGATAGTTTTAATAAATAATGCAAATAATACCAAATTCAATTGTAACTTTTTTTAAAAATTTAAAACGCTTTATGAAAATTCACTTTTGTGAGACATTCGTGGCTTAAGTTGTATTCTCTGAAAAACAGATTCTGAGATGGAGATTTGGGTATCAGAGGTTCAGGAGTGCTGCCAGGAATACTTCTAAAGAGTAATGGGAGAGAACTGAGCAGAAGAAGCTGAACTGTGGTACATTGTGCAGTGTTCTCAAATGGAAGCAAAGGGTCCAGGGCTTATTATCCTGCTTAACTGACCAGTCATCGGATTTAAGCTACAGTCAGGGGAAGAGATGGGCCAGGGATGTCCTTCAAAGGAAGGGCAGTGCCCCAAGTGTGATGCAACTGTGCAATCTAAACACCCAGTACTCCCAGTAGCTGGGGATATGAGGGCCTTCCTCCTGAAGGCAGTGGGTATACTACACTATCTGCCACAATTTTTAAACTAAAAAAAAAATCTTCTAGAATACCACTGGCATCATGACCGTATCAAAAGTATTAAAATTTAGACCTGGATAAAACATTTGTCATCACTAAACCCAACCCTTTACAATATAGATGTTACCTTAAGTGCCAAACAACATGTAAGACTTTGGACTAATGCTGTTCTGCTAAATTCCAACTCACATATCTACCTGCCTACTCAGTATCCTCCTTTAAATGTCTAAATGGCACATTAAAATAAAACTCAAGCATTTGATTTTCCCCCGCATAAGTGTGCTCTTCCCCCAAGATTTGTCACTTCTGTAAGTGGTACAGTCATTCTTCCAGGTGCTCAAGATAAAATCATCTGATTCATTATATTTTGTTCCTTTTTGCGCATAGAATCCATTAGTACATCATGTAGGCTCTTCCAACAGCACGTAACTAGAATCAGACCACTTACACACTATTATTATCTTGGTGTAACCTAATAATATCTCTACTTGACTATTGCAGCAGCCCCCTAAGTGGTCCCTCCGCTTCCCCCTTGCCTTGCAATCTGTTCTCCACATATCAGTGATTCTTTTAAAACTAAGATCGTGTCACTCCTTTGCTTAAAACCTTTCAAAGATTTTATATCACCCTCGCAGTCCCACTCACTATCTCTCAGTCTAAACCACCCACCAGTTTCCCCTCATTCACTCTGTTCTGGTGACACTGGACTTGCCATTTCCTGAGCACACCCACCATACTCAGACCCTACCTCAGCGGCCCTTTCCCCTTCTGTTTTCTCTGCCTTGGACTCTGGGCAGAGAGAAATCTGCATAGTTCCCTGATCCCTCTGGTCTCTGCTCAAATGTTGCCTACCAATCTTGTCTTCCTGCCCCTCCCCAATCCATCATTCTCTGTCCATTTCCCTGACTTTGGTAGTCTTTGGGGATCTTTTCACCACTTTTGCTATCCTGTTGTGAAATTAAATTTGTGTTCTAATACGGCTGTCAATACTGATGGCCTCTGCCTAAGGTAAATACTTACCACATAAACCTCTAGCATGGCAGGAGAGAAAAGTTAAAGATGATGATGGGGAAGGTAAATTCTGTGGCTTTGCTCAATAAAAGGATGTTCTAACAATGACTGACTTCTGGAGGGGACTGACAAGAGGTGATTAGTTTCCAGTTTCCAGAGGGTGTTCACAAAATGCTAGAGAATCACCTGCTGGTGGTTATATTCATATAATTGGATTAGAGGCTGGTCAAATGAATCTCAAGGTCTCTACCATATTTGAGTTCGCATGATTTTATTCAGAATTTTAAAGACCATTGTGTTTTACTGTTTTATGGATCCTTGAGATATTTTAATTCCTGTTCAGATTTGACTGGATAATCCATCTCAACACACACTCATGGTTCATTATAAAGATGACTCTTTTTGTAAACAATGCAAAAAACAGATTTCTCTTGAAGTATTCATTATGCATATGAACACTTGATTAGAAATATGGCAACGGGAAGTAAATAATCTCTTGAAAGTTCATTACTGAATGATGCTATCATGTTCTAAGTAAGCACAGTGTGAATTTCAGACTGGCTCATTAATCATTAGAAGACAACTCTAATCAGTGGAATGTGACTTTAGGGCAATTGTACTTGATTGAAAATAGCAGCCAATTAAGAAAAAAATACAAATGATTGGCAAGAAGGAAAAAGAGAACTTCAAAATCTTAGACATATGACATCATTGATCGCTAAAAGTTGAGTTGTTTAAAACTCTGATTGTTATAGCTGCCCTGAATTAATCCTGCACTGTGCAAATTAGAGAAGTAATTTCTAAGTATAGTAGAGACAGTATTCATTCTCTCCTTCCTTAGTTCAGAACCCCAATTATACCTGGAGATACAAGGCACTCATGTAATGGACTACATTTCCAGCCACCTACGTTTATTGTTAGGTGACAAAATTCTGGGTGATGGGATGTAATTTAAAAAATTGGGGGGAAATTCTGGAGAGGATATTTTATCAGAAGCTGACTCAAATGGGAGGTATGTTCTTTTGCCCCCTCCCTTTCCCTTCCTACTGCCTGAAAATCAGATTTGATGGATGAAGCTGTCTTGAAGGTGACTTTGAAGAGGGAGGCAAGCTAACTGGGAAACAGCCCTGGACAACTGTCTCTTTTATGTGAGAGGGAAATAAACTTTGATCTTACTTAAGCCGTTGTTTTGAGCTTTCAGACATACATAGCCAAGTTGAATTTGCTAACACTGTTGCATGATGCTATATTAAGTTCAGTGGACTTGCTCTCTGCAGCACAACAAAGTAAAAAATGCACTGAGTATGGTGGTTTTCTGTCATTATTTCCTGCTTAACATTCATTCCTCTTCTGTAACATGATCTCAGCTTTTGTGGATCCATCCCTCCATAACTGAAGGTTCTTTGGTGAGACTATAAAATAAGACGACCGCTTCCCTGAGCAAGTGGTACTCATTAACCAACCTTGAGTGATGGGATTCCACATGCCCTAATCCTGAACCTCAAGTGACAAAAAGATGCTATCTTTGGAGCTGATTCTTCTATCATCATTCTGAAGAGACTGCCCTCTGTTTCTAGCCAACTAGATACTGAGGACTAGTTACTGTCCTCTCTTAGCTCTAGTTATTTATCTTTTTCTTCAGTGCAGTATATTTTCCTTTCAATATGTATATATTTCATCTTTGCTTTCCTTTGGAGGGATATGGGAGTGCTATATTTTCTTTTGTTTTTGATTGAGTAAACAGAAGTGGGTTTTGTATTCCGAGTTGTACTAAACACATGACCAAAACTGGTCCAACAGTGGGCCAGTCAAACCCAACATAATTGGTATTGATTAAACCTGAATCTCACGTCCAGTGCAATTGTCACATGGATTTATATTGTTCTGATGCCAGCTGACCGCTAGGATTTCTGAGAGTCTGATATTGGTTCTAGGTCTGCATGAGATCTTAGTTCACTATTACTTAAATCAATTGGTTACAGTATAGTTTTAATGAGATCAGTGTAATGAGGCCAGGTAGCTTTTCTTTGTTCTGTGACTCTGGAACACACCCTTAGTCACAGCTATCCATATCAGAGATGATGCCACTGACCAATAGCGTTATTTGGGGTGCATAAATTCATCTCCACTCCTAGAATAGTAAATAAAAAATCACGTAACATTGATGCTAATGCAGTCGACTTTTAAACACATTTAGTGCAGCCCCAACTCAGTGCCACAGAGCTTGATTGGCCTCTGCCAGATCTTACTGCTGCAGAGATTAGGCGAGAATGTAAGTTACCTGCCTCTACTTTCTATACTCTTCCCCCCACATGTAATTGTTGTGAGGTATGAGCTTTAGCTTTGGAGTTAGGGACCCAGGATAGAGTCTACGTTTTCTAATTTACTAGGTGTATGACTCAGCATAATTTATTTAACCTCTCTAAGACTCAGTTTTTGCACTTCTCATGTGCAAAATGAGAATGATTGAATAAACTAATGTATACATTGAGCTCAGAAGAGTACCTTGCACATGGAACTGATATAATGCTATAAATGTTGGATACAACTATTAAGATCAACAGTAATTATTTTAATAAAAAGAAAATATTATTACCTGCCACCTCTTATTTTCCACAAATCATTGTATGGTTTAACACCCAAATTTGTAAAGAAAAATCAATAGTGAAAACCAAATGTGGTTGGAAGGTTTTGACTTACCTCTTTTAACTATGAAATATCAAGTGGATGAAAAATAAGTGAATCTTTTTTTCATCTCTTTCAAGTTCTTGGAATATCAAACTTTAATCAAACCTCTAACTTCAGAATACCTAGAAAATACCATTCATTACTATGGGATGCTGTCTAAAACTGTGCTCAGAGGAAATTTTATAGTTTTGAATATGTGTATAAATCAAGAGAAAAGAGTCAAAATAAACTAACTTAGAAGAAATTCAAGAAACTGAACTTGCCAAGTTCAACGTAAGAAAAATCAAGTAAATTATAAAAATACAGACAGAAATTAAGTATAAAAGTGAAAGAGATTTGAAGTAGTAACTAAATTAAATAACTGTTTATTATAAAAAGTTATAACTTTAGCCTAATCAAAAGAAGAGGAGGAAAAGTACAAATATAAAAGAATAAGAAAGATGAGGAAAGAATCACAGATACAGAGAAAATTAAAATAATCGAAGTTTACTACTTAATCAATCTCCATGAAAATATATTTTTAAACATGGATGAAATGACTGATTTTCTGGGAAGATATGTATTATGAAAACTGACCCTACAGTGGGAAATATTTTTAAAAATCCGATAACCGTAGAAAACAATTGTTAAGAGCCACCTCCTTAAAAAAATTTGTAAATGGTGTGCAGTTTGTGTAAGTAGAACCATTCTCTTACAAGGACCTTCCTGGAGTGGAAATTCTGACCAGTTGCTCTACGTGGGGCAGGGCAGGTTGGGTGTGAGCACTGGAAAACTGAACAGCTCTGGCACTGGTCTCCCTGACTCAAGCTCTCCCAAATGACACAGTAAAACCTGAATAGAGATAGTTTTCCTCCAAACCTGTGCTCTAGAGTTTTAGAGATATGTCTTCTGTTTATTTTATGGGGATAAAGTTCACCGTACACCTCATGATTCTATATGTCTGGTTTGTTTCCTCTCTCTGTGATGTCTCATCCTTTTTCTGTTTTGCAGAAATATAGTGAAATTTCTCATTCACGATGACATTTCCTCTATCCTAACCTCCACAATTCTTCTTTTCTATTATGAGTTTATTCTTATTCACACAGCTTACTTTTTTTTTTTTAAGCAAAAACTTAACCAGGGACAAATGCATGTGCCCTGTCTCCCATCTTTAACAGGAAAAATGTTTATCTTTGTTCAGATGTTAGGATGTAAGTATTAAAAGATGAATATAATATATATTTAAAGTAAACAATTTCCTTTAAGCATTTTACTGAGATAAATAATACTTAGACAATTATGTATAAATCTAGCAGGGCAATAGCTGTAAACTGTGACAATACTGTCATCATTTCTAGTCATCATATCTATTTAATGACAATATAACCCCTATCAATACATTTTAGCCTGCTACATACCATATTATTGGTAATAGTGAAGATTAAAGTATAAAAGATTACTTGACTCAAATATACATTTTACGTAAATGTTGTCGACCTATCAATGGTCTGTTTTAAGAAATGGCCACACCTTCTTACTCAAAAATACCTCTCTTTTTCTAATTTTCCATTTCACCCTTCTATCTAGAAACATTTATCTCTCCCTTTCATCCCTACCACCAGATAAAAAGGATTGGATGATAAGGAATTTTGAAAGATAGGCTTGGATTCTGCTTATCTGCAGCCTTGATACTCATAAACTATCAACTAGGCAATCAATCCTTTAAAAAATTCTAGCATTCTCATATTTCATATGAAATAAAAGTACGATGCTTAATGTTTGGTGACTTAAGTCATATGTATAAAATTTTATATGAGAGACAATATATTCTTTTGTTTTCAAATCTATCTTCAGAAATGTGGTACCCCCCAACCCCATATAAAATATGGAATCCTCCAAACTGAATGTTATAGAACAAGACCTAACAGAAAATAAACTTAAAAATTTTTTTCCAACAAGCAAATTTGAAAGACATCATTTAATTTATGAGATATAGAGCGGTATTTCTAAATAAATACTCTTAACTTTTTAATAAATTGATTCTAGATTCACACATAATGTAATTGTGTATGTATAAAATTCCCACATATTTCCCTCAGTGTTACAAATTCAGGTGAGAAAGTGTAAAAAGATTCGGTTCATCAATTTTGTATTAATTAGATTAATAGATTAATAATTAGATTAATACAAAATGGTTGTGTATTTCATAAAGAAAAGGAAATATATATTATGGTATTGACTTCCTGATAACACAGCATCAAGCAATTGGTTTCTTAATTAAGTATAAAAGTGATTTAAGACTTAACTCTGAATTGTACTCTCACAAGTATTTCTTTTGTAATGTAATAGTATTTCAACAAACTTAATTAGAAATAATTTGATTAATTCAGTGAGGAAAAATAGAAAACAAATTATTTGACATTCTCTGATCTTTCCTTTTCTATCCCATCTTTCATGCTGTCATCTTCAAAATATGTTGACCTTTGAATCACTTACTTCTGCTCTCTTGTGCTGTAGCCTCAGCAAGTCTTTGATTCCAATGATCCACATCAACTCTAAATATAGCTTTTCATTATCCCAAGACTTTTTATGGCACTAATGAGTAGGAGACTGATTTGTTCACTACTCTATGTCATAAGGTCGTAAGTCAAAAAATATTTAGTAAGCAATTGAATGAAAATATAGTGGATGCAGTAAGCTCACTAGATTTCTTAATAAATTGAATATTACTTTTTCTAACAGGACATAAAGATAACAAAAACTTATTCATAGCTGGAAAGGAGCCCATTTGTGGCAGGATTTTTTTTCTAAATTTTGTTCACCTTGTTATTTTCTGTTCTTGCTAACACTTGACATTTTCTTGACATGTTCTTATTTTGTTGACTTTGCCATTCAGCAGAACAAATGCAGCTCAGCATCCATCTTTTGAATCGTGCACAGTGTGAAAATACTCTGGGCCAAAGCAGACAATGGTAGTTTTTCCTTTTATTTAGGAACAATGTAGCCTGATATAAAAATACTGAGGAGGAATTGGAAATTAGAGTTGAGTGATAGCAGAGATACTAAGAAAGGAAGAAAACTGACAGCAAACCAAGGAAAGAAAAATGACACTCTGGTTGGGAAATTAGAGAACATTGCAAAATTCACCTGGCGAGGAATGTGCCTATTGACCATTTTGGCTTTGAAATTGACAGGAGGATATAGAAAGCCACAGAGACAATTGATGAAATGTTTCATTCAACTCCTGAGAACATCTCAGTAGACAAGTGGCTTCTCTTCTGGGAAAACAGAAACAAGAGGAAAACTTGGCTTAAACAATCTTTATGCTTATAAATTAGTAGAGGTCTTGTTTACTGACTTAACCATAAGAAAAAAAAAAGAACTTTATGGACTGAAGTTATGGTATAGCTCATTCAGTTTCTTAAGTTTCAGAAGGGAAGGCAATGATACACCAACAGTCAAGCTACTTGCCTAAGTTAAGTGGAGCTAAAACCCACGTCTACTGACTTCTGGTGAGATGGACTTTCCAAGTGTTATTTGACAGTAGAATCCCTTGAAAAGGGTCATTTAGACTTCCAGCTTCAATACCACTTTGAACTGAATAATACTGGAAACATAGCAAAACAAAATCTGTGGAAGCTAGCCGAAACAGAGAAAATGATAGCTTTATATGTTTCTATTAAAAAGAAGGAAGGTCTTGTCAATGAAAATAATCAGTAAACAATCAATAATAAGAAAAGAAAACAGTTTTGTTTGAGCCAAACCGAGGAATAGCCTGGAAGCCTGCTCCCCAGATTACTCTGAGAAACTTCTCCAGAGAAGCAGGAGTTTCAGCACGGTTTTATATCTTGTCAGACAAAGAACATTAAACAAGTCGAGGTTACATGCACAGCGAGTCAGTATGGCCTTGGCGCCTAGGAAGGGAAGTCTTATCATCAAAGCAGGACCAGCACAGCATCCCAGGAAGAGAGGCATTTAATCCTCATTTTTAATATGGACATTCATTACTTCTGGTCAATGTGCCCTCTTCTTTAATAATTAAAGCAGTTGTATAACATATGTTTGATAGGCCACAAACAGATTATTTTAGTTAGCATAAAATTCAAGTTAACTCATATATAAGCTAGAATGACTTCTCCATATCTCAATATATGAACATTTCTTTTATTAGTCTAAAACCAAAATCTGTGTTCACCTTGGAAAGATAGGATTTAAAGAACAGATTCAACCAAAATTAAGTGGAAGGACGGAAGGTATGTTCTAATAGTTGCTTTTGGTCCAAGTTCATCTTGGAGTTTCCATCTGTTGATCTGTTGATTATTTTTCCCTTAAGGATTTCTCATGGCGTCCTGGTTCTTTATATGTTGAGTATTTCTGGATTGCATCCTGGACATTTTGCATCTTATGTTATGAGAGGCTGAGCCCTGTAACAATCCATGGAAGACGACTGGTTTGTTTCCGTGGTGGTTGATTCAGAAGGCAATTATACTAGTTAGGCTGAAACTTGAACCTAGGGTAGAGTTCCAAGGGTAGAGTTCAGCTGCGTTTTCAAAGCGTTTGCTATATTGCTTTCGATCTGTCCCACATATGCCCAGTTCATGGCTGAGCAGGGGACTGGCGTCGGTTCATACACAGAACCCAGGCATCCCCAGCTTCAATTCTCTCCTGTCTGTAATTTTCTGCAGGTTCTCTGACTCCCCAGGGTTCCCTTTCCTATTGCTCTGGCTTGGAAACTGGTTTGTTTTACCTTTTGTTCTTCTTCTTTTGGAATTTCTGTTATCTGCACTGATGCAGTTATGGACAATAGGCGCTGCCCTTGGAACAAATGGGTCCCTTTTCTTGTTTCTTTGGTCAGAAAGACAGTTTCTCTCTGAAATGTGTTCCCTGTACCAAGAGCACAGTTACAAACTGAAGCTGCCCTTGATCAAAATATAAAGATAAAAGAGAGGTAAATAATCAAGAAACTGACCCTAGGCGGGGAGGTTATAGCTCAGTGGTGGAGTGCATGCATGAGGTCCTGGGTTCAATCCCCAGTATTGCCATTAAAATAAAGTAATAAATAGACCTGATTACCTCTGCCAACCAACAAAAAGAAAAAAAGAAAAAAGAAACTGACCCTATAAGGGTCATTTTTCAATTTTGATATTGCTTCCTCAATTTATTTGTTATTGTTAATGTTCAGAGTTCTCCAGTAGTTGTGTGTTTTTGGCATTTTGTCCAGAGTGTTTGCTTGTAATCAGTGAGAAAGATAAACTGTAGTGGGCTGATTCCATTTTGATGACTGCTGAAGCCTGTGGGTGATTTTGTTTGTCATCTGTCCCTTTTCCCCAAACTTTCTATGACAAGCAGTGGAAAGACTATAAAACGATTTTTAAAACATTATAATTTAAACTTTCTAAAACTGCTTAGCAAAAAAAAATTTTTTATATAAATTTTGCCATGCAAAATTGAAAGAAATGGAATCCCATCACTCACTTATATGTTTCTGTTGTTGTTGATATGTATTCTCCTCCTTATTAGAATGTATGCTTGTTGCCAGAAACCACCTCACCCGTCTTTGTTTCCGTCCACCACACTTAGCGCTGCATATCACCCTTAGTAAACGCTAAACTGCACTGGGCTTGATTGTTTTCGATGTTGTTACCGTAGGCTCAGGGCTTCCCCTGTTAGTAGAAGGAGACCTTGTGAAACAAAGCCCTTTCTGGCTATCCACTAAAATAGTTGCCTATGTGCTTTTTTCTACATTCTTTCATCCGTATCCTTACTATTTAATTCAAAATCCTACAGTGAGCTTCAAAGAGAGAAACTAAGTAAAAAGCAAAAGATTCCAAACATTCAGTAATAACAGTAGTGTTAAGAAGAAAAATCGATTCTGTCAATGAGATGTCAAATGTACTTTAAAAAAAAATTTTTTTGGCAAGAAAATAGCAGTACTCATATTGTTACTGTCTCTTCTAAAGAACCTTCCCAGTGACAAGAGATTATATCTAGACTTGGAGAAAACAAATTGTCAATGTCCATAGACGTATGAAATTAAAGATATCAATCATTTGGGGTGCATTTTGGCATAGTGAATAATGCACTGATACCTATGCATAATTCGTCTTACTGCACATATTTGACTTGTTTTGAGAAAGTATTTATTTGATTAAAATAATTCAAAAAATAACAAGCAAAAATATCTGAAGGGGTGAATTTTATTACTTGGTTCTGATGTTTTCTTGGCTTTATTCATATAAAAAACACAGTAATGAATGTCATGTTCTGAACTCAGGAAACAATTAGTCATAGAGTTGCCAATACTATGTAAGGCTGAGAACAGTTACCATCTTAACACTATTACTCACACAGTTTTAATGAAATCAGGGTGTTTTTTTTAAATATTATACAATTAATATTGAAATTATAGCTAAGTTTTTAAAAAAGAGTAATGATCCCAAATTCTATTACCCTAACCCAACTGTGAACATTCTGAATTTTCATGCAATTATTTTTTTTTTCCCTGGGCATCTGTCTCATTTTGCCTTAATTAGTCAACACACAAAATTTTTATCACACTTTCCTTTTTTTCTAAGCCTCACCACAAGGCCACATTGTGTTTATAACCTTAATTTTAACTGGTATTTAATATGCCAGGAAGAGATAAGACCATGGTTGTTGCAAACAGTGTTTTTGTTGGGTAATTAGACTATTCCCAGTTTTTCTCAATTAAATAATACTATGATAAAAAATTTATATCTATGTTGATTTCCCATTTTTTGATAATTTCCTTAGCAGAAACTCCCAGAAGTAGATTTGATGTTTAAAGATTAACATTATATTTTATATTCTTTGAAAAATATTATTTGAAAATGTTTCCTTTATCAGAAACATATAAAGTTACTTTCTTTACTTTTGCTTTTTAAATCATTGAGTTTTATCTTTTTGAGGGTGACTGATTTAATAAATAATAAATATTACACTGTACATTTCTTTGATGACGAACTCCGTTTAAATGCTTTTCATTTTTTTATTATACTGTCTTTTGAAAATTGTCTTTTTATGTCCTATGTCCTTGGGAATGAGCTCTTTATAGACTTCTCTGATGCTGAGCAACAAAGAAATATTTGTAATCATATTTTAATGATCAAGTGATTGACTTTTTAAAGCCCTTGTAGTCTTCTGTTCAGCAACCTACTTCTTGCTCACAGAAACCAGCCTTTTACGTCTAGTTGCTGAACATAAGCTGAGTGTACAGTAGACTCAGGATCTCATTTAATTCTTTTTGTCCATCCTGTGCAGTAGGTACCATCATCATTACCAGCTCAGAGGTGACTGACGAGAAACTTAGAGAGGGTAAGTCGCAAAGGTCATACAGCTGGGAAGTGCCGAAGCCCAAACTAGACCCCACACCCACCCCGATTAACCACTACGAACCAACTACAGGAAGTGTTTATAAAACACTGTCACATGGAAGCTGTCAGTGAATGGCCTGACTCATCCTGCCACATTTCAGGCCTTTAGCTTTAGACTTGTGACCTAACCCCCGCCCCCCCCCCCCCCGCAAATGGTATAGTTTCCCTCTCCACGTGACTGAAGAGCTGGAGGTATAGAGCTATTTTCATCAGTATCCACGTGACTCAGCAAAGGGGACTTTGACCGAGTAAGAGCCAGGCCTTCCTTCCGTTAACCCCAGTCTCCCATCCATAGGAAGTTATTTAAGCTCTCAGAATCACAACGTCCTCATCTTTAGAAATAATGTGCATAAAGCTTTCCTTGGATCAAATGGGATTTTATATGTAGCGGACATGACAGAGTTCTTGGTGCATAGTAAGTGCTCAACAGATAGTTGCTATTTCTGTGTTTGTTTTCCAAGACTTGATTTGCATGTGGAATAAGTCAAATGCTGCCAAATGTTTTGCTCAGGCTCCATCATTCCCGCGAGTTACTAAACTACCTCATTCTTGCCAAGACTTTGTTTGGAAGAAAAGAATCTATTTTAGAACTTCTAACAAGTACTTATACCTCGGAAACTTTCCAGTGTAGACTAAATTACTCTTAGTGCATCTCTGGACAATTCCCTGTCCTCCAAAATCTCTGTACCTTGACTATATTCATTGTGTAAATTCCTGAAACAAGCTTATATAATTGATGGAGGAAAAGAAAAAAGAACCTCATACTGTTAACACGATTGGATTCTGACTCCCACAAGCCTAATAACCTCCCTGAAAAATACCCTTTTGTACTTTTAGGCTCCAGCCTCTTAACATAATTAGCTACAGCCTTGATTTCCGTTTCTTCCCTTTACCTGTAGGTTCTTTCTTCAAAGTAGGTATGGATAGAGGTTTATTACTTTTTCATCCAGCACTGATGTAGGCACAGTTATATATCAGTGCTCCCTCTTCAGAAGCAGTTTGTTTTGTAGAGTCCTTTATATTCAGTTGTTTCTGATTTCATGGTTTAAGGAGGTGCCCAATGAAACACACTTCTATTCTCCTATCCTGTTTGTTCATATTATTGCTTTCTGCAGATGGATTGAAAACCATTCTCACGTAATCACAATCTTTCTCTTGGCATAACTAAAGTGACTTCATTTGCTACTTTCAAGAAGAGTATAATTTCCAAAATGCACCACATTTAGGAGCTAGAGTGGCTTTATCTAATTTCCTTTATTCACTAAGAGATGGTGGAAAGAATATTTAAGGTATGTACGGAACAAGTGATACACCTGAGGTTGACTGATTTTGAATGGCATGATGATTTTAAAATACTTTCCAGTGCCTCCTATATTATAATTATTATCTGTTTGGGCTTTAAAAATCCAATACTCACCTGGTTAAAATGGCAGTGCTAAGTCTTCTTCAGGCTGTTTGGTGTTTTGGAATAAATCACTTGGAGGACATAACTCTCGATAACCTTTAACAGGACCTCAGACTGTAATCTGTCAGAATTATCCCCTGAATCCAATTCTTCCTTCTGCTTCTGCTAAACGTTTATACAGCAATGAAATGTTAATAACTCCTAAGAGAGTTGGTTGAATTTTATTATATTTTTAAAAGAACAATTATTTCTCTGAAAGCTCAAGGTTTAAATTGGCTATCTAGCCAAGGATCTCAACCCCAGAGACTTCTCTAGAAGTAGAATATTCCAGAAAAGCCATTGTGGATAGGCTTTCAAAATTTTATTTTTTCTAGAGAAACTACATTATTACTGATGGCATTAAAAATGATCAGAGTGTGCCTTTCTTGACTGCCATATATTAGACAGGTGACTTCCCTGAACTCCCTCACTTATCACCTCATAAAACCCACATGACTCTCTTCTTGGCTGTTGTGTAGATTAAATGTCACCCAGCACATCTGATCATACTACTTTGTCCCTAAATGTCTAGCTACCTTGCCCCAGAGTTGACAGAGGTAATCCTTGGGAACTCCATCTGTAACAGTTTTCATGTATAGACTTCAAGAACATTTGGTTCTATTTCTATTCTTGATCTGGTTCTGTCTAGAGACACACAAGTTCGAGAACTTATGTTAGTCCTGCCAGAGTCCTCTAAGACTCCACTTTATATCTGTAGCAATGGGTAGAGGGTTAAAATCTCTCTGACATTTAGAAGAAAGGGAAAACTTATGTGCTAGGTGCTACTTTAAAAGTGACCATCTCTCTTCTCAGAAGCTCTTTAATTTCCAAAATGATTTTTATTTTGGAATTTGCTTGGCTATTTACTGTTTCCCCAATGTGTGTGTTAAACATGGACATGGGAGAAATACTTAGATCACTCAGATCTCTCCTTTCACATGAGTTTTGAGATCTCTTTCTTAGAGTTACAAGAAAATGTCCTCCATATAAATTCAATCCAAACCTGAAATCCAAATGTATGTATATACTCAGAGGTACATGCATATTTGTTTTGGTCGCTCTGCAGGGGTCAAGGGACCAACACCTGATATCTGGTTTAAATACTGAGACCGATGATGCCGCACGTGCACCAAGAAAGTCAAAAAGACGCGTTAAATAATGAGGCTGTGGGGAGAGAGCAGGTGCCCCCGCTCCCCAGCAGGTCAAAAAGTGACTTGAGAGAGGGAGAAGGAGACAGGCTTGGGGTTTGTAATGGTAGTGATGGGGCGGGGCTGCTGTGAGAATTCCTGTGTGTGGCTTGAATTTCCCGCAGGAGCCACAAGAGGGAGTACCAGGCTTTCTTATCAGCTCGCCCGTATGTGGGGCAAAGGGCGGAAAAAGGAGGGGAGAGGCTTAAAGCTGTCAGTAGGCAACCTTCAAAACATGGGGTCAGACTCCTACGACAGTATTACACGTGCATAAATACATCGCACAGATTTGAGTACACCCACTCACACCTGCGGCCTCCTTGACCTTATCTTCCCGTTAAGATTTCTGTGCACTGCCAGGACTTAGGCTCCTGTGACCACACCTGGCTCATAATTCCTGCTCCCTTGAGATTCTGACTTGCATCTCATCTCCCAAGGCTATTTGTGTCTTTTCACTTGGGTTGATCAAGATACGGAACTCAGTCCCTTCTGCATGACTGAAGCAATGGCTAAAACAAAAATGTCTCACATATGCAGGACGTTTGCCTTTGTGGCATACTCTTCTAGAAGTTTGATAACTGAAGAAAAGAGAGCAACAGGCAGATTACTATCCCCACTGGTAGGAATTTGCCGCACCTCTTAGAAGGCAAACGTACCCATGCAAGTTTTTTCTCTATGACATAAAAAAGCTGTCCCTTTTTGATTACATGAGATTATAAATTTAAGTAATCTAGTAAAAGCACACACATATACACAGACATGCGCGCGCACACACACACACACACACACACACACACGTGCTGACACATGATTTGCTGATCTTTGTTTCCTTGATGCTAAATGAGGAAACATCACACATGCTTGTCTTAGACTTGGGAGACTCAGAAATTCTGATAGTCTCCTCTGGAAAATGAAACTAAAAAGCACAAAAGATCTCTCTAAAGTAAGTGTTATCTTTTGTATAAAATTCATAAAGTGGAGTTCTAACAGAAGGTATCAGATTCTCTTTTCCTCTAAACTTCTTTTCTCAGGAAAAAACAACCCCCAGAACCAACTCTGTTTATTCCTACGATATGTATTCACATATCACTTTGCCTAAGAACCATGGAACTGAGAGGTAAATTAACTACAGTGTCAACATAGCATCATGAGTTGAATTTATTTGTAAACAGTAAGCACCCGATCCCCACTTGTAATGGCACCACTGCTGAGCATTTAACAAGTGACAGGTCTGGAGGTTATAGACAAGCTGATAAGTGTACTTGCTTGAGCTTTGCCCTGGTTAAAATATAAATTATTTGGATGATTCAAATATAAATTTCAAGGTCTATTTTCCCCAAACTATAGGACACATGGTTTTAGATACAGCTTGTCCATCTTTTATGGAAGCAAATAAATATTTTGCATTATGAAGGAGCACCATAGGGCTGCTCAATGCTAGAAAATAGTCAAGATTAAGATGAACCTGCCTCACCCAAATTTGCCAAAATATCAAAGCATGATTTTATAGGAAAAAAGTTACAAACATCAGTTTCACATACATTAAATATAAAAATCAAAAATATGACTGATTGAGCTTAAAATATTATACATTAGTGATTAATGATGGATCTCTTCTCTCTTTTATTAATTATTCTTTGTAAGTAATTTTTTCGATCAATACAACTCAAATAACTAGAAGTGGTTTTTTGCAAAATGTGCTCAAGCATCCAAATGAATCAATGAATCTTTCTAATTAAACATTTTACTTGGTCTCTCCCTAAAAATGTGAAATTGATATTAAAACAGATTTTACATCCTGATGTAACCTAAACTAATGCTGACTGGGTAAACCAGCTGCATAATTTTTATAAATATTTTTGTGGATTCAAATAATTGTGAACATTTTATATTAAAAACTAATAAAACAGTTACAAATCAAGTTAACCAGAATTTGAAATTGACCAAGACCAGTGATATTTGTTTTGCAAATCCAAAGGTTTTCTGAAGCTCACTGGAGTCAGAACGACCTCTTTTGAATTTTTGGTTAATTATTAATGCTGTATTTGCCAAAGCATTTGTCCTCTCTGTGCCTCAGTTTCCCCATCTCCCAAATGTATGTAAAAATACCTACTCCAATAGGTTAGTTGTGAAGATTAATTTTAAAATTGTTTTCAGAAAAAGCAGAGCACAGCGTCTAGTTCACTGTAGCACTTGGTACGGGATAGCAATTATCATTATGGAATAATTGCATTTTCTGGCGGATACTGAAACTGCAGGATATTTTTTTCTACACTTCTAAAAATACATACTGTTCTGAACTAATACGCCAAATCGGTAGCAAGACAACTTTTAAGGCTGTTTGGTTTGTACATGTCTCAAGTGTATCCTTTATACTTTATACCTACAGTATTCTCTCTCTCTCTCTTTTTAATTCTCAGATGCACGTGATACAGAGAAGCTGTCACAACAAAAAGAAAGAAAATAATGTCTCTTCTTGCTATTCAGAGAATATTTTTATTGCAGGAAGTAAAATATTTTATAGAGAATTTATGTTATATGTAAGTTATAAAACTTCTATCCCAAAGTATATGCCAAAAACAATTGAGTTTAAGATAGTTTCCTTCTTACAAAAGCACCTGCAAGTGTTTAATTTTCTCATGTGACATGAGATTATCCTTACAACTTCACCAGTTTCTAGACCATTTTAAGAAACTAATATGGTGGATAATAATTTGAGATGTTCTTTTCGTCTAAGAGATACGATCTGTCTTGCCCACTGAAGAGGCATCTGAAATCAAGGAGCGATCAAAGATGGAAAGTTCGTAGCTTTCTGATGGAACCTACCATAGAAGTTTAAGACAGGCTAATTTAGGAAATGATCTGTTATCAGCCAGAGCTAGTTTTTCCTACTTCCACACAGCTACAGAGCAGACCAAGCTTGTAGAAAGTGTGGAGGGGAATTGAGAACATTTTGACATTCGATCTTCTCTGCCCGGCTTCCTGTCTTCAACCCAGGATGTATCTGGGTGGACTTTGGGTTAGCAGTAAACATCTCAGGATGGAGGATGATTCATCAGTCCTTTCTGGATTCTGGCGATCCCCAGGCTTGCTGGTGTCCTTCCACCATATGGTGTGGAAGCTAGAATCCAGGAGTCTGAGGATTGTTAGATACAAAATGTAGCTTCTGGATACCCTAGAGGGGCGTGCAAGAAAAGCTAAGACTTCTCTGTGCTCAAGAGAAAGGGTGCAGAAGGTGGATGAGAGAGGGAGTAATCAGTGTAAACCTGGAGTTGGTTCCTTCAGCCAAGATGAGGGGTCTGGAGCAGCAAATGTGTGCACAGCTGTCCCTGCAGGCACTGCTGGAGAACGCAGTCGTCACAAAAGAATGTCAGTGTGAACTGCTCCGTGAAAGCTCAGCCACTAAATGGAGCAGCTTTTTCTGGGAGTGACTAGAATCAGGTAGGTTTCATTTTTGTCTTGTGGTTTTTACATCAACCAGAAAGAAGGCTTTTTTTTTTTTTTAAGTCTTTGAATAAAGAAAGTTAATTTATAGGGAAAAATAAAGATACATGTTTCCACACATGTTATTTGAGGAAGGTTAGTGGTGCCCAGGGGAGAGAAACCAGGATTCTTACCCAGGGCTTTCGTCCCAGAGCCAAGGGCAGGAAAGGTAAGGCAAATCCCATATTTTCCACCCCAAATTTTACCCATTTTCAGAGCTGAAGCTTCCAATAACTTAACTCCTGTTACTATTTGTCTATATTCTCCATGTTGAATGACTTCATCTGTCAAACAAGTTACCTGTGTTGAGTGATAATTAATTCATATTTTCAAATTTTAAACTAAGGGATCTATAGCTTATTTTCAGTGCTTCTCATTAGCTTGAGTTGACTGACTCCTTCCAGGGCCAATGAAAACTATTTGTGTGAACATCTTTAGTCTGATCATGGCAGAGGAAAGATGATTTTCTCTTGGCAAATTGCTAAACTTGGAACTAAATTCCAACCACAGAGTGGCTAATATGAATTCTCATTTTGAATGTGAAGTAATGGTGCAGGGTGTCCGGGTTGGGAGTAACTCACCCAGGCTCATACACCTGGGAGATGGTGTGCAGTCAGAAGGGGGAGCGGTAAAGAGGATGGATTACTCGGGTTATAAATCATTAGACTTTGAATGTAAGAAAAGAAGAATTCAAAGGTGTATTTAAAACTTTGCAGAACCATCTTGCTTCTCCAAATACACATAAACTAAGCTAAAAGGTAGGAAACCTGTGAAACAATTGTTGCGGATATTTTTAATTCCGTTACTCTCTGTTCCCCATAAAATATCTCCTGTGACAAAATTTCTTTTCCGTAAAAACTTGTCTGTCTTTAAGTCAAAACTATGTTTCTCTCTCTCTTTTTTTAAAGAGCAGGTTTAAATTCACATACACATACCAAATTGAGAGAAACGTACAGAGACTGCCATCCACCTTCTCCCTACGTAGGCATAGCTTCTCCCGTTATCAGTATTGTTTGCAGAGTGGCACATTTGGTACCAAGGATGAACCTACACTGACATCATAATCACCCAAAAGTCCAGAGTTTACTTAAGGGTTCACTCTTGGCATCATATATTCTTTGGGCTTAAACAAATTATGACATGTACCCACCATTACAATATCATACAGAGTATTTCACTGCTTTAAAAAAATCCTCTGGGTTCTGCCTGTTCATCCTTCACCACCCTCTACCCCTGACAACCACTAAATTCTTTGTTGTCTCCATGCTTTTGCCTTTTCCAGAATGTCATATAGCTGGAACCATGCTAGCATGTAGACTTTTCAGATTGGCTTCCTTCCCTTAGTAATATGCATTCAAGTTCCGTCCTTGTCTTTTCCTGGCTTGATAGCTCATTTCTTTTTTAGTATTGAATAATATTGCACTGTTTGGAATACATAGATGTCCCACGTTTTCTTTACCCATTCACCTACTAAAGGACATCTTGGTTGCTTCTGAGTTTCAGCAATTATGAATAAAGCAGTGAAAACATCTGTGTGCAGATTTTTGTGTGGACATAAGTTTTCTCTTCTTTTGGGTAAATACCAAAGAGCACAATTGCTGGTTAGATGGTAAGAGTATGTTTAGTTTTGTAAGAAACCACCATATTGCCTTCCAAAGTGGCTGTGCCATTTTGCGTTTCCATCAACAAAGAATGAGAGTTCCTTTTGTTCCCCTTTTACTTAATTTTTTTTTCCGAGTGTTATCACTGTAATGAAATAAATATAAGCATGAATCATATCGTCAACCACACTTTCACAAGCCCTAGCATTTGCCTGCCTCGCGATGAGGGAGACCTCCTCGTCAGTAAACTTGGAAACTAAGGGTATGATTGCAATTCTCTCCTTCAACCAGTGCACTTCATTCTTAGTTGCTGACTTAGAAAAGGAGTCACCCCTCTTCACAAGACAAGAGGGAAACCAGACTCCTAAGTGCTGAGCCTTTTCAAGTGGGATGCTGCCTTCCAGGCTCCTACTGTCAAAATCCTCAATAACCCTGATCTTCCCTGCGTGAGCACTGTTGTGGCACAGAAGAGATTCCTCACATTCTGCCCTTTGTCTGCCTTTCTGCTGGTGTGCTCTTGAACCAGAGTTGGTCTTTCACTGATAACACGTGACTGTGATCCAAAGCCACACAGCAAGACATGCAGAACTGACTGCTGCTTGAAATGCTTGTTTTGACTTGTTCTCTATCCCAAAGGACAGAGTAAATTCTGCACAAATGTCAAACACTGGTGATCTAATGATAAAAATAAGATTGGTCCACTTATTTTCACAATTAAAATCTAAATGCCTCTACTCAACGTCAACTTTCTTGTATATTTTTTCATTGTTCCTGATGAGATAAAATAGTTACTAATCAGCACAGGGAAATATATACAAGATCTTATGGTAGCTCACAGCAAAAAAAAAAAAAAAAAAAAAAGTGACAATGAATATACACATGTTCATGTAGAACTGAAAAATTGTGCTCTACACTGGAATTTGACACAACATTGTAAAATGACTATAACTCAATAAAAGATGTAAAAAAATAGTTACTAATCATAGCTAACATTTTGAACACTTGCTATGAGCCACAAACAGTACTAAGTACTTTATATTTATGTCATTCAACCTTCTTAACAATTTGATGAAGTGTTGGTGTCATTTTTATCTCATTTCCAGATGAAGAACCTGATGCAAAATAATGTTAACTTTTTTCCCCTAAATTTTAACCAGATGATTGAGAAGCAAGAATTTGAATCTAGGTAGACTCTAAACTCCTAAGTTTATGTTCTTAATCATTTATTAAATCATCTCTAGTCCCAGACTATTCTTAACTACTTGAATATAATTCAGGTAGTCCTCCAAGAATCAGGACTGTGATCTAAAATCACCTGTACTGAAATTATACGCATGACCATCTTTCATTAAAATTTTGTGTCTCTTCTCCAAAAACACTCCCTTGGAAAGCTCATACTCATCTTCCAAAGCTCCAGATCCCTTCCTCAGTAAAGCGTCCTTCTCCTCCTCCAGAAGTATTTGTTGCCCTGTCTTCTGTGCTTTCTTAGTAACTCATCCATACCTTGTGATAGACCTTAACCCTGTAATTACAAGACTTTTCTTTAAGGCAGCTGGGCTGTTCTGTTCCTTTGGTATCTGGTAGGTGCTATATTTTTCTGAGATAAACACATGGAAATTCTTCAAGCCAAGAAATATCATCCTTCTGAGAAGAAATTCAGAGAGAAGAATAGGTAGTGAATATACTTTCTGGAGCAAGAGGAAGAATAAATGCATATAATTTATATATAACTAAAAAGAGTTAAATCTCCAAGAGATAGAAGAAAGCTATTAAAGCCATATCTATTTCCTAACCTGCAGAAACATGCTTCCCACAAAATGCTCCACAAAAGAACAGAGTTCTCCAGAAGAACTTTCCACGCTTCAGAAGAACTGAGGATCTGCACAGTACTGTGCTCATCTTTAAGGTAAGGCCCTGGGTTGAGAGAACGTCCTAGATCACATCAAACAGCAACACTGACATCTGCTGGAAATGCACTCTGCCCACATTTTCTGCAGTTGGTTAAAAAGAAAAAATAAAAAAGTACACAGAAACAAAATGATAAGAAACTATCTGAAAAAAAAATGCAGAACCCAAACAAAGAGGGAAAAAAAATCAAGAAAATGTGCGCCTGAACAATCTTGGGCATTTCTTTCATTGGGAATATAATCTTGACAAACACATTTTTGGAGATAACCATGGCCATAGATTTGTGACCCTGGGTTACTAATTCTTACAGACATATCCTCTAGCTTGGCCCCCCAAAAGTGTTTTTAAAACAAAACATGCTACATGTCTCCGCAATGAATTTCTACCTCATGTTTCATAAATAGCGTGGTTCGTGCTCTCTGGGTCACAGCAAATACTGAATCATCCTCAACTGAGGCCACGCCTCAGCTTTCATGGATATGATTTTGGCAAATGGCTTGTTGCTGTGGTTTGTATTATGCTACCCATTCTCCGAAGTTTCCGTTCTGCTGTCTCACTTGTGATATTAGTTAGGTATTTGGGGAATAGTAAAACTGAAGAATAATATACTTTCCTCCTTTTATTTATTTATAAATTTTAAGTTAATCAGGTGTAAAGTATTTCTTTCTACACTTATTTTGCTTATTTATTAGAACTTTTTGGTAAGAGGAAAAATTTTGCAACTCACAAAAAAGATTACTTTGTTTTATTTTTCAGGAAAACTCCAAAACCTGTATGTTTAAAATTGTTACCTATAAGAATTAACTCCTAGCTTCCCAGCATGAGGCTTCCATGATGAGCTATGTTTATGTTTTCTCCTAAATCTACCTCATAGGTGTCCTTATGGGGGAAGTCAGGTATTTATTTTTTCCCTTTTTGCTTTTTGGCTTTTCATCTCTTTATTTTGAAATATGATAAGTATACAGAAAAGGCATATAAAACACAAATGTACAGCTTAATGCATTATAATAAAATGAGCACTCATCATAGTCCACACCCTTGCTTTTCTTTGCTTTTGAACCCTTAAGTTTACCTTTCTAGATTCCACAGCATTGCTGGGATTTTAATTTTATATAAATGGGTCATACATAGTGCATGTTTTCTTTTATTTTTGGCTTCATTCAGTCAACATTCTGATTTTCATGTGTGTTGTTGCATGTAGCCGTGATTTGTTTATCTTTATTGTTCAATGTTATTCCATTTTACAAATGTATCACCAATTGCTCATCCAGTCTTTTGTTAATGGGTCATTATTTGGGTCATAATTTGGGGATATTTGGGTCATTTCTGGTTTGGGGCTGTTTCTAGTTCTAATTCTCATCCCCCAACCACCACCTCTGGCAACTCCCAAGCTGTTCTCTGTATCTATGAGTTTTGTTTTATTTTTAGATTCCGCATATAAATGAAATCATTGTCTTTTTCTGTCTTGTTTCTTTTAGCTTAATGCCCTCAAGGTCCATCCATGTTATTTGCATGTTACTGCAAATGGCAGGGTTTCATTCTTCTTATGGCTGAATTATAGATCTATATATGTTCACATTTTCTTTATCCCTTCATCCTTCAATGGACACGTGTTGTGTCCATGTCTTGGCTATTGTAAACATGCTGCAATGAACATGGAGATGCAGATATCTTTTCAAGTTACTCCTTTTGTTTCCTTCCGAGAAATGGAAGTGGAATTGCTGGATTGTATGGTGAGTTCTATTTTTAATTTGTTGAGGAAACTTTATACTGTTTTTTCATAGTGGCTGCACTGATTTACATTCCCACCAGCACTTCACAAGGGTTCCCTTTTCTCCACATCCTGACCATCACTTATCAGTTGTCATTTTGGTAACAGCCATTCTGACAGTTGTGAGGAGAGATCTCCTTGCTGTCTTGATTTGCACCTCCCTGATGATTAGTGATGTAGAACACCTTTTCATGAACCTGTTGGTCATCTGTATGTCTTCATCAGAAACATGTCTATTCAGATCCACTGCCTATTTCTAAATGGGATTGTTTTGGCTTTTTGCTACTGAGTTGTATGAATTCTTGGCTATTAACATATTTTGGCTATTAACTCTTCACCAGATGGGGTCCCACTGCTTGAAGACTTAAGTGCTGGCTGGGGTGAAAGAAGGGAGGATGAGGACCTGAGCTAGCTACCGCTGCTGGAAGAGTGGGGAGGCCCACTGTAGGAGGCCCAGCAGCCCAGGGCCTGGCCAGAGAGTTCCTGGCTGCTGTGGAGTTGAACCTAAGCCCACCCCCACCCCAGAAGAGTGGCTGGAGTGGCTGGATATCCTGAAGAACCAGCTCTGGAGGAAGAAGACATTGTTCCCAGGCCTGCCCTCCTCCAACCATCCGGCCAAGGACCAGGTCACCGTGCAGCTGCAGATGTCACTGGAGAATGGCATGCAGGTGAAGGAGGAGGGAAGCTGGGCAACTTCGATGTTATCCTGGCTCAGATCTCAGGGTCCCGCTTGCGGACATGGAATAGATGGCTATGATCACTGCTAATTCCAAGTAGAGCTGCGAACCCCAGCGCAGGAACCCGCACCTCCCCCAGCACAGCTCTATACCTGGAAGTGACCCTGAGGACTGCTGCGGACGGGCTGACCTGGAGATACTCACTGGCCAGGAACTGGCCAGCTGAGAGCAGGAGTGTGGCAATGCCTGCCACCCGCAGACCACTAACCCTTACATCACCCCCAGCACCAAAGTGGACATGACATTTGAGGAGCAGGAGCAGCTCCTGCAGCTGAAGATGAAGTATCTGAGCGACCCGGCAGCCTCGCAGCTGGAGCTGGACCGCTGTGCCGCCCTGCGCACCCACAGCCTCCTGCTCCAGCAGCTGCGGGATGACATCAAGGCTCCCTTCTGCAAGCCCAGCCAGGTGAGCACAGCCCGGCCATCCTTATCCTGAGGGAGGCCCTGAAGCTGGAACCTTCCAACAAGACCATCCACACCAAGCTAGTGAAGAAACAGGCAGCCCAGCAGAGCATGAGACCCCGCTGTAGCCAGGAACGCTGGGCAACCCCAGCCCTCTGACCACCACGTGTCCTGGTAAGGGTGCCTGGTCCGTCCGGTGGAAGAGGCTTTTGGGGACAACTGCTGTTGCTCTTGGGGGCGTGGCTCTCTGTAGTCATTGTGCCCAGAACTGACTGCCCAGGTGACAGCCACCTACCGCCACCTCCTTGCACGGTGGACCCCACCCCATTCTCCCTAACTCTCCCCAGCTCCCTGTCCAGGCCCCCTCTGACCTGGCCCCCTCCTCCAGGTGAGGCACAGCAAAGTTTGGGGGTCCCCTGGCTCAGAGCACAGAAGGGACTAAGACCTATAGGAGGAAAGTGAGGCAGGGTGGGGCCTCACAGCAGCCTTGGGGGGAGGGGACCCTCATCCCTCCAGACCCAATTTCCACCCCCCGCCAGCTCTCCTGGGTGAGGTCTCAGCAGGGGCAGACCTCAGTTTCTCCTTCCCAGCAGGCCTGGGGGCAGCGCTTCCCACACCCTATCCCCATCCAAGTGTCAGCCCCTGCTGCCCACCTGCTGCGCTCTGTCCAGACTCCCCCACACTCCCCTCAATTTTCCCCCACACACGGGGAGATAAAGTCTCTTCCACCACAGCAAACAAACAAACAAACAAGGCAGCCCTATTACAGCCGGACGCAGGGCTTCTTTAATAGGCCACGTTGGGTTGGTGTCTCCCTGTTGGCCGGGCTGGAACTCCAGAGCTTACCTGGAATGGTGCTGTGGTCTGCAAAACCTCCTCCCCTCCCCTTGTCCCTCCCCACTTCCCTTCACAGGTGTCAGATCCGCAGGACAGTCTGTGGCTCGGCCCAGTCTCTGGCTCCCTCCTGGTAAGTCTCCTGCATGTTTGCTCCCTCTTGGCCTCGGTTTCCTAGAAGGCCCTGAGAACTCATTATCCTAATTCTAACCGTCATGATGTCTCATCACCAATAGATGGTTTTCCTCTTTTTATAATTTTGCCTTCACCAATCCTCTGCCAGTGGCAACCAGGATGCTCTTTCTGACCATCGTGAAAGTCCAAACACTTCACTGCGGCCCCTGGGGTCACGTGCCAACCTCTCTCTCCCGTCCACCCCTCTCTGCCTCACACCGCAGGTGGTGATGACTTAGGTCTGTCGAAGACTTCCACTCTTGCCTTCGCGCTCCTCTCCCCCGTGCCTGAGCTGAGGCGCCCTTTCTGCCTGGGATGCGCTTCCCGCCTCTTTGCTTAGACACAACAGCTCATCTGCTGGCGCCTCTCCAGGAGAACTTCCCAGAACACCCAAGCCAGACATTGTGCCTGGTGCCACCAGTCACCCTGTCTGTCCCCGGAGTGCTTCTAGGTCTTACGTTTGCCTTTGTACCTCCCCCCGCCACCCCACACGGGGGGGGGGGGGGACTGTGACACCCATCAGGGCAGGAACAGCGCCTTCCCCGCCTGTCTCCACATGCTCAGTGCTGGCGCATGCTTGGCCCAGAGTGATCATTCAATAAATATTTGTTTTGTAATTGAAAACGTTCAACCCTAGCAATTCATTCATCTACCATCTTTAGAAACTCTTAAAATACAAAGTAGGTGATTAGTTTGTTCAAGTGTTTTGCAGTTACTAGACGCCACGTTATTTGTCATTCAGGGATGGACACAGAGACTGCCCAGAGTTTTCGTCCTTTGGGGGTTATGAGAACCTCCACCAGACGGGTGAGCCAGGGGAGGAAGATAAGATCAAAGTATAACCAATCCATTTCTTATGGATAAGGATGCTGGGGAAAACAAAGCAAATGTTAAGACTAATGAGTAAATTGAGGTTTGAATTCTGCAGACATCTGGTTTACTCATTCACCCTTATCTATTTGTATTTGAAGTAAGACTAACATAACCTAACTCCTGCCTTTCGGAATTTTGGAAAAATGCAAAGAGATAAGCACTTTAATTATTTCTCTTCTATTTATTTTAAAATATTGTAACCATTTACCCATGCACACGGTGGGTATGCACTTGATATTGACAAACCAGAGAATTAAAAGGATACCCACATTTATACCAGCACATCAAGCAATTCAAGTCAGAGGAATAGTATCCTTTTGTGGGTGTTCATCACGCATGTTTTGGGTGATTATCACATTTGCGATTTAGCAAACTTAAGGTTTGGGTATTGTGTACTTACGGAAGGCAAATAGTAGTAGTAGTCTTTCTCCTATGGGCATGAGAAAGCTTGTAGAAAGGTGCGCTTTTTAGAAAGTGGGAAAACTGTAAAATTGGGGAAGTTCAGGGTTCCACAGACTCACCTGGGCCGTTTCTTGGCCGTTGCTCCTTAGAGATCAGCACCCTCTCCCCCTCCTTCCCCAGCGCAGTCTGTGTGGTCCTCCAGTGCAGCAACGATCAGTCTGAGTTGCAGCTTGTTGTTGGCACATGTCTTGCCAACTCTTCTTCGGGGTCTTTGAGCTTGGAGACTGATTCAGATCAATTGTAATGTCCTCAACATCTACCACGATGCAGGGCCCAGATTCACATCCTCTAAATTCTTACAAAAGAAAGAACAAGAAAAACAAAGATGAAAGAAGGATGGGAGAGATAGAGGAAAGAAATAAAATAACATGAATTTAAGTCATTTTCACATAACGTCTCTTAAAGGCTTTAAATCTCATTAACCATGAAATGAAAAATTTCATCTCTTATTCAGGGATTGTTAACTCAAAGTGAAAAGATGGGAAGATTATAGGGGAACAAACTGGCTTCCCAGACCCTTTTAAGTCACATCAGATGAAACAAGGAGGGTTCTGCTGGGAGCCCAGAGAGCCAAAAATAGTGATCGGAGCTCAGCGCCTGGTGAAATAATATAAAGGGAACAGAGAGGAAGAAAAAGAACCAGCTAATTAAAACAATAAGATAAATATATTAAAAAGTATCAGGCTGTAAGTGGATATTCTGTACAAATCCATTTCCACTGCAGTTCTTATAATTTGTTCACAAATAAATGGCTTATGTTCCTCCTATGCTCCGCTGTGGATGCTAATTAACACGGGCTTGAGATGCCTGGGAAAGAAACAAAAACATAAAACCGTCTGCACGCAAGTCTACAGACTTAGGGACAGTCTCACGGCCGTACAAAGACTGTGAAGGTATGTTCTCTTTTCACCACAGACTCCTTGTAAGAATACGTTCATAAGCTATACCACGCCTACCAGAACCTTCCTTCTGCATTCTCCTCTCCATCGACAAGGAGTTAAGCAATCACAATTTGGTATTCAAGGATGGAAGAAAGTTTTAATCCAATACATTCTAAATTACTCTCTTTTGTGGTAGAGTTCAAGGAGTTCGGAGTAGGTTGTGGCCTGGGAAATACCAGCTCGTTTCTGCAGACAATTTTTCAAAAACTGGAAGACATTGAAATTCCATCAGTCTTTTTAGATACTCAGTGGTTGCACTGTTTTCATGGCCTGAAAAGGAGAGTTTGGTAGAATGTTCCTGATCTGCATTTCCAATCGAGGATAGGAGATACGTTTAATTAAAATGAACGGAAACAAACATTCAGCCAGCAACTCCTAAATACAAAGCTGGCGCTAGGCACTGAGGACCACACACAGACACGTAAGACTGGCTACTCCTGGTGAGAGAAACCTTCCTTTGGGCAGATTCAGATTTGTAAACAGCACACCTGGACCTTGCTAGCAAATCTTCCTAAGGTATGTTGCACACACTTAGTTGTCCTTTTCACTAAATTATAATAAACATATATGAGCCAATCTTAATGAGAGTATCCTGAGGGTGGGAGGGTGAGGAGACCACCTGAAAAATAGATTAATTAATTGATTGATTGAAGACAGAAATTTGTGCTATAAATTAAATGTAAACAGGGGATGATTTAATCACACAGAAACTAGTTACAATTTTAGAGAAGACCACAGATTATACTGAGAGGGGTTTTATTAACATCCTTCCACTGTTCTTCCCTAAAACAACGTAAATATTTCACTGATTTGGCAAGATACTTTATATAATTCTCAACTAACAGTGATAGATATGTGCATGTTTTAAAAGACATTTTAATATTCTGAATTTGGCAAACTGACTTGAATGTGTGACTGGTCTAAGAAACAATGTAAACAAATTCAAAATAAAAAATAAAGGAAAAGATATGAAGTAATTTAAATGAAAAGCAATAAATATTTACTGAAACACTCAGAAAATTTGAAAGCACAGAAAATTTTAAGTCTCCTATAATCCTACCACTAAAATTACTTTCCTAGGTAACTAAATCATTTTTGAAAAAACCCATTTTAAATACATAGCACTCTATAATACTTTGCTTACATTTCTTAGCTATTGAAACGAAGACTCCACTTGGTTTTTACTATTATGAAGAAATGTTACAATGAACATAAATATTTTTTCAATATTCAGATTACTTTTTAAGGATAAAATATGAGTTGCATAATGAATAGCATAGTCATATTACTGTATTCAGGAAGAGATGGTCATTTTCATTTACTCTTATTCTAAATTATTTTATGGTTCAATTAAAGGGCTTGGAGCAGGTGTGGGAGGTAGGAAATTCTAGATCAGCATGTGTCCAGTATCCTATACATCTTGTTTTAGTCATTACACTGTGAGGTTCTTGCTACTCAACCTTGTATCTCAGGCCTAGCGCCTGGCATATAGCTAGATTCTTATAATGTGCGTTTATGGAGCTGAGTCAAGGCTAATTTCAGTATCTAAACTAAAGCTATGATGGTGTGATAAGGAGACATAATAGAGCCACTCAAGTGTAACTAGAAATATTTTGGTAAGTATCATAAAAATATTTAAAATACATTGTTTAATGGCACAATTTTCATGATAATTAATGCATCCATTCTATTATTTGATCTTGAACACAATTTAAGGAAACCGAGAATTCACAGTTAAGCTTAAGTGTGTCTAAACGGTCACTTTCAAATTGACGTGCGTTAGGTGGGGTCTGTGATCGTATCATGCTGAATCATGAAACAAAAATGTTTAGAGTGAGTCAGAAAACACTTGGATTCTATTTTTGAAATGTTCACTATATGTGCAGGAATGAGCAGGACTGTTGAGCTGGCAAATTACAGGAAGTTACAGTTGCACTGTTGAGCAGGAAAGACAGAACGAGAGACAACACAAATAGAGTATACACATGGCTGCTTTGAAAGGGGTCTGTAACCTAGGAACTAGGATGAAAAGTTAAAGATGAAGTGGAGTAATTTGAAAAAAATGGGTAAAAATAAAATAGCAATCATAGTTAACATGTATCAGTTGCTCGCTATACGCCAGGCACTGGTCTAAACATTATATATATTAACTCAGCCGTTGCCTTCATAGCAATTAAATCAGAACATCTGGTGGAAGGGACATTTTTTAATTATCCCTGAGATAATTAAGTCTGCTGCAAAGTCTGGGAAACATTCAACAACCCTGCAAGGGAAAAATTCTTGTTACTGTTTCTATCTTATTAAGGTGGAGACTGAGTCACAGAGAGGTAACATACTTGCTGAGGTTGAGGAGCTGAAAAGCTGAGACTTGAATACAGGTGGTCTGAGCCCAGAGCCCTTGATCTTAACCACTGGCAGTGCCACCCTCGTGCCTTCATGCCATTTTTAATGAGCAGCTTTGATTTTTATAAGTTTAAGGAAGTTTCCAATGCATGTCTTAAAAATAGTCATTTTAGGAGGTTATAATCTGTTCCTGTGGTTTGACCAGCATCTGTGATGTTGGTGTCCTGGGGCAGGACCGATCTCTACCAAGCACAAGGTTGTCAAAACTGCCCTTCTCTCTGCCTTGTTCCTTAACCCTCCAGATTTTATTACTTACATTTATCTTCAGAGTCCACACAAGCCCATGTCAGGGAATTCAAACACTGAGGTCCTTCTGTTACCAGAAAAAGGAAAATAGGAATTACCTCGGTTCTTACTCACCCGAAAAAAAGATTTCTTGATGAGAGACAGAATGCGTGATATAAGCAACATTTTTATTAGTGAAGTAAAAAAGTAAAAGTACTCTCGAGAACTGGGAGCGGGGCAATCCCAGAGAGGAAGAATGGCGCCATTCCCTCGTTTTTCCTGTTTTTATATCCTGGCTTCTTGATTGATTGATTGATTGATTGACAACTCAGGTTCCCTGTGCTCTGGTTGATTGACAGCTCAGGTTCCTTGTGTTCTGGATTGTTCCTTCCCCCTTCCCCTCTCTTTGCCCAGTGCTCATTTCTATCTAAACTACCTAACATTACCCCCTCTAGTCATAGTACCCCAAATCTTTGGGATGTAGAAGGGGACGACCGCTCTAGCTACTTCCTGCCGATCTGGGGAGATGATGGAGCACACTGGGGTCCCAGACTAGCTGGCTGTCACTGGGCAGGTGGTGAGTGAAGGGCTGGTGTCCATCGAGGGGCATGTATCAAAGCTGTCTTGGCTGATTGGTAGCTTACCTTGTTGTATAGCCATTTGAAGTTTGATTCTAGATGAGAAGAAACACATTTTCTAAGAAGGTTGAAAAAATAGAGGTTCACTAATAATGCCTGATATTTAAGAAGCCGAGCATCTGAGAGCCAGGAATGTCCCTTGCCTTTTAAAAGGTCAGAAACTTGATGGTTAGCTTATGCATGTATAGGGGACCCCAGAGTTAGCTTAAAAGCTTCCTCCAGGAGAGCGGAGAGGGCTCCCAACAGTCAGGCAGGAAGGCCAGCCTCAAGCAGTGGGATCTAGCCTCTTGGAGAGGTATCCCATAGGCTGCTGGGTAGGACCCAGCCGTTGCGTGAAGACCCCCAAGGCTACTCCTCCTCTCTCATGAACACAGAACTGGAAGGGCCTGTGGGATCTGGAAGCCCCAAGGCCGGGGATCTTACTAGGAGGTTTTTTAATTCTTCCATTGCTTCCTGTTGGGAAGGACCTCACTGGAGAGGTACTGAGTCATCCTTACCCCGTAAGCTGTCATGTAGAGGTTGGGCTATGGACCCATAGTTAGGGGTCCTAAGCCTACAGGAATCTGTTAGTCTGAGAAATGTCCTGAGCTATTTTTAAGTAGTGGGATTAGGGAGTTGTAAGGTTCCCTAAATTCATTCAGGGGAAAGGCTTATGGTTTCCAGGAGTCAGACCAACTCCTAGATAAGTGACCTCTTGTTTGGCCATTTTGACCATGGACTTGGAAACTTTATATCCCCACTTGGCCAAGAAGTGAAGAGTTTGGATTGCATGTTGGATGGCCTGTTCTCGAGTATGGGAGCAGGTAAGTAAGTCACATATTGTTTCAATTAGGGAACCAGGTAGGATCTCTGAGGGAGGTGACAACCAGAGCAGCCATCTTTGCTCGCTCTGGGACGCCTTGATCCCAGACGGCAGGATTAATTTTATTCTCCCAGGTCTCTGGGTCTGGAGGTTTTTCTCCTTCCCCAGAGAGCAGTAAGAGTTGTAAAGAGGAGAACGTTTGGAGACTTTCTCCCAGGATAAATCGGGTTCCCAACTTGTAAAGAAGATCTCAGCCTCAAGAGGACCTAGGACGTGCTGGCACACATGAGAAAGAACATGCACATGCGAGTTCGTCCTGTAAACAACAAAGGAGGTGAGTAAAGAACCTTAAGGTTGGTCTACCTGTGACTCCCATGATGGGACAGAATCTAGAGAAGAAGGGTCTGGAGAAAGATGTTAGTACAGAGTAGGTGGTCCCGGTATCCATAACAGAGTGATTGTCCTACCTGCCACATGCACTTGTCCCCGTGGCTCCAGCCCAGTGATGACGATGTCTTGCGTTGGGGCTGACTGGAGGGGGCTCCTTCAGTCCCGGACAACCATTTGCAGGTCGGTTATCCCCTACGGGCCATTTGGCTTGAGGGTCAGAGGGCCGCCCAATGACCTTGCTTGTTACACCGAAAGCAGGCAGATCTTGAAAATTTGTCCTTATGGGGACCTTTCTTGGCCCACTGACCAGGTCAGAGGCAGAAGTATTGATCATCAAGCTTGTCTCAGGCTGCTGGGGGTGGAGGATTTATGGATGGCGGCTGTCCTCAAAGGGCTGTAATCATTTGGGCCTGTCTGGCCTCTTTCCTTCTTTCCTTCTCCTGAGCCTTGGCCTATTGAACCTGATCTCAATTTAAGGAAAAAAAAAAACAAAAAAACAAAAAACCCATTGACAGCAATGGTTAGCATTTGTCAAGGATTACTCTGGGTTCCTGGATTGTCTTTTGGAATTTTTGTCGAACACTGGGGGCAGATTGGGTGAGAAATTTATCCTTTAAGATGATTTGTGGCTGCTGCCCGCTCTCTCTCCCTCTTCGGAGACGGCCCGCACTCTGTCTACAGAGTATGTACCTACTTTTACTCTAATCTGAGCACCCAACCCCCACACCTCGTGACCATTCTCTTGCCTCTTGATGGATCTCTAAATAAATCTACCTTTACTCAACTGTGGCTCGCTCTTGAATTCTTTGACAACTGCGCGAAGCCAAGGACCCACACTTGGCGGGGCACATCCCAGGGACTTCCCCAAGGCCTGGGACACGGCCCTCCTCATGCCTCGCATCCGTTTTCCTGCATCATATCTTCGGCACCCAATGTGGGGCATTTACGTAAAGAAATGGGGCTCAAAGGGCATAATCTCAACCCACCTATTGGTCTACGGCTCCCCTCTCTTCGAAGGGTGGCAGAGGGTTTCTCCCATGCCCTGCAGATTCAAGTGGCCCTTTAGGTGGGGGCTGACGCTGCCTGCAGGATCTGGCAGAGACCAGCTCTCTAGCCGTGAAGGAGACCACGGAGCCCAAGGCTTTTCTCCCCTTGATCTTTTCTCATTCTCTCCTCTATCGCTCTCTTTGGACTCGAGAAGATCCACCAAGGAGACCACTAGGACATCCAAACTAAGACCACGTGGCAAGTAATTGGCAACCTGACTGGGCGAGATTCCCCTCCTTGCTTCCTTGAGCCCAATTCCTCTTCTCTGCACAGTCTTGGTCCGGTTCCGGGACGCCAGAACTGTGAAAGGGGGCCCAAACTAGGGGGCTCTGGGAGCTCCCCTTTAAACATTTGCAGCCTGGCCCTCCCCGGTGCCCTCGGGGCGCACTGCCTCATTGCATCCGTAGGCGGGAATTGCAGGCAGGCACTCCCCTTGCGGATCGCAGTTTCTAGCACCCCTTGATGGGGTCGCAGGCTTTAGTACCCCTGAGTGGGAGTCGCAGGCGGACACTTCCTTTATGGGTCATGGTTTTGGCACCCCTGCTGGGGTCACGGTTTTGTTACACCACCGAGTGGGCATCGCAGGCAGGCACTCCCTCAGAGGGCTGAAGGATCTCTATTCCAGGAAGCATTGTGGCTGTAGCATTCCCGTTGTGCCCTAGATTTCTATCTTTCAAAGCTATTTTGTTTCCCCTTTCAAAGAAGGTAACAGGCTTAATTGACTAGAGACCTAGGCCTCCTCCTTCCCTCTAAGGGATTTAGACCCTGGGGCTCTAGTCACCTTTTCTCCTGTTGGCCCTTACTCTCTGACTAGTCCAAAGGAGCCGCCTCAGGCCCACAGGCAGGACATCCTAACCAAGATGGACAACAAGTATCCCAAAGGACTCCCCTTTAGGATACATATTCATAAACTGGGAAAAGTTTAAACAGGATAGTTTGAGGAAAAAGGAGTTAGTTTTTCTTTGTAATAGTACATGACCCCTATACAAACTAGGGGACCAAGAGGTCTGGCCAAAGAATGGGTCATTAAATTACAATTCCATCTTATAGCTAGACCTGTTTTGTAAAAGAGGAGGTAAATGGAGGGACGTCCCATACTTCCAAATGTTTCTGGCCATGTCCCAAGACCCAGGTCTAGGAAGCTCCTGCAGGCATGCCTGGCTCAAGTGCCCTTCAAAGCGTCTCCCGTGACAGGAGCTCGATGTTTTAGATGACTCTTTATAGGTCCACCTCCCCGAGTTCCACAGCCAGGAACTTTTACTTCCCTCGACTCTGAGGGGGGGATTGTCTTCCCAATCATCTACCCCTAAGGCCCCTTCTGGGCAGGTAGGGACCCCAGGTCCCCATGAATCAGCTCATGGATCTGGCGTTTAAAGTATTTAACAATAGAGACAGGGCTGAAGAGGCAAAAAGGATCCAGAATGCCTACATCAGAGCCACTATCTTGCCAAAAAGGGACCTGTTTTAAGTACAGCCAGGAGGGCCACTGGAAAAGCAAATGCCCCATGTATGGGAAAAGTCCACCAGGACCCTGCCCCACACACAAACAAAAAGGCCACTGGAAGCGGGACTGCCCCCAGTTCCAAAGGGGGCTTGCAGCTCCCAAACCAATGACAGCTGAGATGACTAAATACTGACGGGGCCGGGACCCTCCCTGGCTCCCACAGGACACCAGGTCATTTCTCTGGCAGAGCCTTGGGTAACCCTTGACGTGGCAGGTAGAGAAGTTGTCTTCTTATTAGGTAAGGGAGCCACCTACTCTGTGCTGACTGATTTCCCTGGACCCTTGTCCTCCCAATCCTGTGTAATAACGGGGATCAATAGAAGGCCCCAAACAAGGTGCTTACTAAAAATTCACTTTTACACAGGAGTTTTTGCTGGTGGCTGAGTGCCCTATCCCCTCATTGGGAAGGGACGTACTTGCTCAGTAAACCCCAAGATATAATCCAATTCAAAGACCCTTACATGAAAGACAATGCACCCCCAAAAATGTCTACTCTTGGCTTTGGGAGCCTGCCTCAGTCCCAAGCCAGAAGAGGTCTTCCTTCCACCCCATACTGATTCTCAGGTAAACCCTGCTATCTGGGAAGCTGAGGTCCCTGACGGAGCTACTACTGTCAGGTTACCACCAGAAATGGGACCACGTGAGGCCACAGGCCAGCCTCTTCATATCAAAGGCCAAACCAAGAGCCTTAATGAAAAAAACTCTCAAACCCAGGAAGGCTCCTCAAAAGTGTTCATAAATAGATGGCCAAATGGGAGGCCATCAGTTGGACTAAACTGACCATAGCTGATATTCGGAGCCTAATAAAATTTTGGAAAAGTCTCCCCTAAGCTAAATGAGAAAAAACAAAACTGTCTTTGTTTTACAAATCTAGTCTTTACAGGACCAGATGTGGCTCCAGAAGGGATACAAAGCCCACTAACCCTTCTACCATTCCCCAAACCTCCCCTGTGTATTTATCTTCAGAGACAAGTGTTTAAAAAAAAAAAAAAAAAAAAGACTTTTTTTCTGGCCTTTAAAAAACAGTTTCCTAGGAGAAACTTGCCTTCCTATGCCTTTGAGATACAAATATTCTACCTTGTCTTCTTCAGGAACTCTGATCTCACCATCTTTTTAAAATACAAATTTCAAAAAAAGTGGGGGGGGGGATAAATAATTTGGAACTTAATTTGCTGAGGACGAGTAAAAATTTTATCTCTTTTTCATAAATATTAGTAAAACGGCTTAGCCATCTAGATGGGCAACTTTGATTTGTTCTGCCAAAAACCCCAGTTTAAATCCAACCTCTTTTGGAGCCAGTGCGTTTTACTTTGTTATATCTGATTCATGACTGAAATTTTTAAATGAAAACTATAAGGAGTCCAGTCTGTATGTCATAGATGTATGGTATTGGCACAATTAAATGGTAGAAGAGCTCTTTAATTGGCTGAAAAGAAATTAAGTACTTATGTAAATACTCAAACATAGAGAAAACTGGCCAAAGTAAGTTTCAGGTTCACGTTATCTAAAAAGTATTCAGTACTGGTATTGGTACTGAAGCTAGCTTAAGCTTGTTGGTTTGATTAATGTAAACATGTCTTTAGAGACATCAGTGTTAAGGGTAATACTTCAGTTGTGCCTAGGCCTGTTGCCCCCCATCTGTAGCAAGCCAAACAGCCCAGAGACAAGGTCTTGGGGCTTAGAAGAAAAGAAGCAATTTTATTGCTTTGCTGGGCAAAGGGGACTCACAGGAGGCTAGTGCCTTCAAAACTGAACCCACCTTGGGGATGGGGTGGGGTTGTTATATAGCTCAAACAATAAAGCATTGATAACAAGCAACAGAATCATTTTCTCATCAGAAGACTTAGAGTGGTGACATGATGCCTCCAGGCAACCAGTTCTATAGAGGCCAGTGGTTAGATCTCTTTATCTCATAAGCACTCAAGGTGTGGTCTTCCTGGTAATTCAGGCTATTTTGTAAGGTTACAGTCCTGTGACCTTCTCCTTGGAGAAGAACTCAGAGACCAAGCTTGATTATTACTTTCAATGACTGGAATAAAGTAGAAATAGTAAGATCAATAGCTTTAGTTTTAACAATGGGCCCGTAACTGTGAGTAGCAACTAGTCAGTTGACCGTTTTAAGGGCAAGCATAAGAATGAGCAATCTGTGAGCATGAGTGTGGCCGTTTTATTAATCCTCCTTTAGGCTTACTAGAGGTCAAGCAAAAGTTTATTATACCTGTTACAAATTTGTCAACAACAAAAAAAAGTAACTCAATGTAAAAATACTTTCAAAAACTAAACAAAATAAGAGATTTGGGGTAAATTCTATAGGAGTTTTATTTTGAAAGTATGTACCTAAAATTGTCTCTCCAAATTTTGGTACTTAAAACTTAAAACTAAGTTAAAAAGTTCACTGGCTATCTGTGTATTTTATAGATTATTAAAACATTAATTGCTGGGCAGATCTAAATTTATCTACCTTTGCCTTAGAGAAAAAAAAACTAAAACATAAGTTTCCAGTCAGGAAATGTTGATAGGACAACCAATTCACAGTTGCTTGCTTCTTGGTTTTTGCCAGAAATTTAAAGGTTTTGAAAAATAAATAAATAAGTAAGTAAATAAATAAATAAATAAATAAAGGTTTTGAGGGTTAAAATTATAACATATGTAATTAAAGCTCCTAAAATAAGCATTTCTGTATACAGTGGGAAAGTAAGATGTATGTATTCGGTAAGAGTTTCATAAAAAACTACAAAAGAAGAAAAAGTTTCATACATAATCAGGATTTTAAATATCTAACAAATTCTAAAAGTTCTCTGTAGCCCCAGCTAACTTTAATATGCTTTAAAGAAAACCTGAGACATCTCAGATATTAAGTTAACTAGGATTATTTCATATGTTAAGTTAAATATAATCAGTCATGATTCCAGTCATTACAAATAAGTCTCTATCAATTACAGATATTTAACCATGCCTTTTAAGTCTTAATTTGTTACAGACTGTCAAGTTGTTACAAAGGTACTTCATCTTTTAAAAAATTCATCAGAAGTCAGTGGAAACAGTGGGTTACAACAGTCCCATGTCAAATGATGGCCCTTACCCTCAGCACTCTGGACACGAAAGCAAAAGGCTGTCCTGCCCCTGGGGCCCCTAGAGTAGGCATTCAGAGATTTTTTGCTCCCTGATAGGCAGGGTCAATGGCCCTCCTCAGCCTGGAAGTGGTTTCAGAAGATGGAACAACCTCCCTTTACAACCCCTTAAGAAGATTATGGGAGTAAAATCTCTGAGAGGGGAATGAGACAGGCAGGGGGCAGGGCACAGCCATTCAAGGAATAACACAGCAATTAACACAAGAATGGCGAAAGATTCAACCCCCAGGAGGCCTTGAGGCTCAAATAGTGGGAGATTTGACTTCTAGTAGAACTTGACCTTCATTACACGCCCATTGTAATATATTAGCATGGTGAACAACATGCCTACAGGCACCAAGACAGTCCCAAGGCCGCAGCCCCCTCTCTCCCTCTTCGGACGTGGCCTGCACACTGTATGGAGTGTGTACCTACTTTTACTCTACTCTGAGCACCCAACCCCCACACCTCTTGGCCATTCTTTTGTCTCTTGATGTATCTCTAAATAACTCTACCTGTACTGAAACAAACAAATCAAAAAGATAATTGGTCCCTCCTATTGATGCCAGTGGATCCAACCAGTGTTCCAGGTTCTTGACCCATCCCAGAAAGAATTCAGAGACAAGGTGTAGAGGTTAAAAAGAAAAGTAAAGTGAGGGTTTATTAAAGGATGGGTAGTACACTCTCCAGGGGAGAGCAGGCAGGCTCAGCTCAGTGGCTGCCCTGAGTTTCTTTGGCAAGTTAGTTACATAGGGTGTAAAAATGAATGGGTGGAATATTCATTGAGGAGGGAAGGGCTTGGGGTCATATTTTCTGATTATCACCCCAACTCCACCTTCCTGAAAGGAGGAGGGATTTTTGTCCTTATTTAGTCTGGATCAGAAGTGTCATGGCCTAGGTGTGTGATGGGTACTTCTGACCTGTAAGCTAATTTTATTGAAATGAGTGCATAATGAGCAGAAGTTACATTTGGACACTGGAAATTCCTGCCTTTCTGATGTGTCTTTGTTGGTCTCCAGGCCAAAAGGTGTGGCTTTTTATCAGCCCAAAGAGTCCTGCTTTTCTTTCTCTGCCCAGGGACCCCTGGTGCTTATGTATGTTTCCTGCATTTGGCTTGTGCCCCTCCTTTCTGCCCAATTCCTGCCATTTGGTCTGTGTCCCCCTTTCTCTGCTCATATCTAGCTATCTGCCTGCTCTAACACTATGAGCTGAGGTCTCAGACAGGCCTAGAGGTGGATGTACACCAATATAATATACGTAATTTATATGTATATATATCATATTATATATGCATATTATATGTATATATTTTATAATATATGTATATATTATATAATGTAGATATTATATACATACATATTCAGACATATGTATATATTATATATATCCATACACTGACATGTATGGATATACAAATATATAATGTACATATTGTATATCTATATATTGAATGTATATATACATATATATTATATAATATACATATTATATATATACATATCCATGCACAGACATGTGTATATATATGTTATATATATATATCCAATGACATGCATATGGATATACACATATAATAAATATATCTGTATATGTTATATATGTATATATAAATATATAATGCATACTATACATATTATATATATATACATATTCATACACAGACCTGTGTAATTATGTCCCCTTGTATAATAGACGCATGATACGAGTGCATTTCACCTCCACCCAGGCATGTGCATAGAGAGGCTTCCAGTCTCATAGACACATGATAAGGGTGCTCTGGGCCTCCACCCCCAGGCCTGGGCATGGAGGGGCTCCCTGTCTCGTAGAGACGTCTCATAAAGTCACTCCCAGGCCTTGTGACTGATTGATTGTTTTATTGACGACTCAGTTTCCCTACACTCTGGTTGATTGAAAACTCAGGTTTCTTGTGTTCTGGGTTTTTCCCTTCCCCTCCCTCTCCGTTGGCCCAGTCCTCATTTCTATCTAAGCTACCTAAGATTCCCCTCCCTAGTCATAGGACCCCAAATCTTGGGGACGTAGAAAGCGAGGACCGCTCTAGCTACTTCCTGCTGATCTGGGGAGATGATGGAGCTCATTGGGGTCGCAGACTAGCTGGCTGTCCTTGGGCAGGATGTGAGCAAAGGGTCGGTGTTCATCGAGGGGCTTGTATATAAGTGGTCTTGGCTGACTGGTTGATTACCTTCTTAATAATCATTTGAAGTTTATCTCTAGATGAAAAGAAACACTTCATAAGAAGGTTGAAAAGATAGAGGGCAAATATATAGAGTTAATCCTAGCCAAAGGACGAAAGGGGTCAACAAGGGTTTTTAAAAAAATTGATTTCTGTGCTTTCTGTTGGTTTCGATTTTAGAAAGCAGATGTGAAGAGTTAGTCCAGTGAACTAAAGGAGGAGTAAAAAGAGGGACCCCAATGTCAGAGACATTTCAAATTAGTATTAAAACAGTTTGGTGGGGGCCCTAAAAGAGAAAAGATTTGAACCAGGAGACATTGAAGAAAGAGGTTTATCTGTCAGGGATCCATAGTCCCCTAGGGCGATGTCACCAGTGTTGCTTGGAAAGCAGTCACAGATCACTAAGAGGTTCCCAGGAATATGTGGCTCCCATCGGTGAACCAGATCTCATCAGGGTTTTCCAGGGGTTGGTCAGTGAGATCTGTTCTAGCTCCTAGAGAAATGGATAGGGTTTCATGACATATATGAAAGGGAAGAGACTGGTCTGGTGGTGGTAATAGTGTAGCAGGGTTGAGTGTCCCACAAACGGAGACAGTGACATCTGGGTTTTCCAGTAATGATGCCTGATATTTAAGAAGCCGAGCATCTGAGAGCCAGGAATGTCCCTTGCCTTTTAAAAGGTCAGAAACTTGATGGTTAGCTTATGCTTGTATAGGGGACCCCAGAGTTAGCTTAAAAGCTTCCTCAGGAGAGCGGAGAGGGCTCCCAACACTCTTAGGCAGGAAGGCCAGCCTCAAGCAGTGGGATCTAGCCTCTTGGAGAGGTATCCCATAGGCTGCTGGGTAGGACCCAGCCGTTGCGTGAAGACCCCCAAGGCTATTCCTCCTCTCTCATGAACACAGAACTGGAAGGGCCTGTGGGATCTGGAAGCCCCAAGGCTGGGGATCTTACTAGGAGGTTTTTTAATTCTTCCATTGCTTCCTGTTGGGAAGGACCCCACTGGAGAGGTACTGAGTCACCCTTACCCCGTAAGCTGTCATGTAGAGGTTGGGCTATGGACCCATAGTTAGGGGTCCTAAGCCTACAGGAATCTGTTAGTCTGAGAAATGCCCTGAGCTGTTTTCAAGTAGAGGGATTAGGGAGTTGTAAGATTCCCTGAATTTGTTCAGGGGAAAGGCTTATGGTTTCCAGGAGTCAGACCAACTCCTAGATAAGTGACCTCTTGTTTGGCAAATCATTTTGACCTTGGACTTGGAAACTTTATACCCCCGCTAGGCCAAGAAGTGAAGAGTTTGGATTGCATGTTGGATGGCCTGTTCTCGAGTATGGGAGCAGGTAAGTAAGTCACATATTGTTTCAATTAGGGAACCAGGTAGGATCTCTGAGGGAGGTGACAACCAGAGCAGCCGTCTTTGCTCGCTCTGGGACGCCTTGATCCCAGACGGCAGGATTAATTTTATTCTCCCAGGTCTCTGGGTCTGGAGGTTTTTCTCCTTCCCCAGAGAGCAGTAAGAGTTGTAAAGAGGTGAACATTTGGAGACTTTCTCCCAGGATAACTCAGGTTCTCAACTTGTAAAGAAGATCTTGGCCTAAAGAGGGGCTAGGACATGCTGGCACACGTGAGAAAGAACATGCGCATGCGTGTTCATCCCATAAATAGCAAAGGGGAAAGTAAAGAATTTTAAGGTCGGTTTACCTGTGACTGACTCCCTTGATGGGACAGAATCTAGAGAAGGGTCTGGAGAAAGATGTTAGTACAGAGTAGGTGGTCCCGGTATCCAAAACAGAGTGATTGTCCTACCTGCCACATCCACTTGTCCCCGTGGCTCCAGCCCAGTGATGACGATGTCTTGCGTTGGGGCTGACTGGAGGGGGCTCCTTCAGTCCCGGACAACCATTTGCAGGTCGGTTATCCCCTACGGGCCATTTGGCTTGAGGGTCAGAGGGCCGCCCAATGACCTTGCTTTTTACACCGAAAGCAGGCAGATCTTGAAAATTTGTCCTTATGGGGACCTTTCTTGGCCCACTGACCAGGTCAGAGGCAGAAGTATTGATCATCAGGCTTGTCTCAGGCTGCTGGGGGCCGAGGACATACGGACGGCGGCTGCCCTTGAAGGGCTGTAATCATTTGGACCTGTCTGGCCTCTTTCCTTCTTTCCTTCTCCTGAGCCTTGGCCTCTTGTACCTGATCTCAATTTACAAACAAAACAAAACAAAAACCCGTGGCAGCAATGGTTAGCATTTGTCAAGAGTTACTATGGGTTCCCAGATTGCCTTTTGGCATTTTCGTCTAATATCAGGGTCAGACTGAGTAAGAAATTTATCCTTTAAGATGATTTGTCCCTCATATGAGCGGAGGCCTAAGTGAGTATACTCAGTGGGTGTCTTCCGGATCCGCTCTGAAAAAGCGGGGTTTTCTCCGGGTGCCTGACTCACAGCTAACACCTTAGAATAGCTGGTAATTTTCTGTGCGGCTGCCTGGAGTCCTACCTTAACACAGATTAAAAAATGGTCTCTTTCCCACTTTTGGTTAAGGTCATTAAGATCCCATCGGGGCCCAGCTGTTTCCCCCTTGGGGTATTTATCGTTAGACAGATGTAGGCTGTCTGCATATTTTCTGGCTTCTCTGAGAACCCTTCCTTTTCTATGTCAGATAAGGTTTGGCCAAGGATGATATTAACATCTTTCCAGGTGAGGTCATATGCCAGAGTGAGGTGCTGAAATGCCTCTCTGTTTTTATCTGGGTTCTCTGAATAGCTTCCCAGATCAGTCTTAATTTATCTCAGTTCTACCAGAGAGAACGGCTTATATAAGAATTGAGGACCAAATTCTCCACCTGTTTCTACCAGGAGGCAGGTCTTAGCTATCAAATGTAATGGAGGAGCTGAAGGCAGTGTATTTCCTGAGTATGAGGGAAATGAGGGGTATATGGTAGGGAGAGCAGGGCAGGGCGTAGGTTTAGGAGAGTCCCCCTCTCTAGGGGGTGTCAGGGACAGTAGGTTATTAACCATTACCTGAGTGGTTAACTTACATCCTTCTGGAAGATCATTGCTCTCCCTCAGTAAGTAAAAAATTTTAACGTATCGTATCTCAGACCATATGGCTTGTCTCTTACAGGAGAGATCAAGCTGGAACGAGATAGTTGAGTTTATGCTCCCACTTATAGGCCATACTTCCTCGCAGGGAAGTCGCTATTGTGGCCAAGCAACATTACAAAGGAATGTAAGTGTTCTTCTTTTGAGAGTTTGTAGATCAAAACGGTCCCAGTTGGCCAATATGCAGCCCAAAGGAGTCCCAGCAGGGACAGACTCTTGGTTTCCCATCTGAAAAACAAGGGTAGGATGCAGGGGGGTTTCCAGAGCTTAGCGTCCTAAGGTGAAAAGCCCACGGACTAGGCTGACGTCTCAGCCTCTGTCCACAACCAAATGCATCCTAGAGGGTAGCCGTGAATCAGCAGTGCCTGGCGTCCTAGGGTCCTGATTCAGGGGAGGGAAGGTGATGTCTCAGCCTCCACTCCAGAAAGGGGGAAACGGCCACAGTCTCACTGTGTGCTGGGCGTCTCCGTGGTCTGATTGGAATGATCTCCTTTAGTTTAGCCAGTGGCTGGTCTCCCTACCACGCCTTGTGTTCTCAGTCCAGCTGCTGCAACCGGCCCCAGGAGCTTGTGCTCCGCTCGCTCGCCTTGGGGAGGGAGAGGGAAATGAAGGAGGAAAGATTAGGTTTAAGCATGCCATCCGAGTCACGGCACCAAAATTAATGTTACCAGGAAAAGGGAAACAAGACTTACCTCGGTTCTTAGTCACCCGAAAAAAAGTTTTTTGACGAGAGACAGAAAGCGTGATATAAGCAAGATTTTTATTGGTGAAGTAAAAACGTAGAAGCTAGTACTCTCCCGAGAACTGGGAGCGGGGCAATCCCAGAGAGGAAAAATGGCGCCGTTCCCTTGTTTTTCCTGCTTTTATATCCTGGTTTCATGATTGATTGATTGACTGATTGACAACTCAGGTTCCCTGTGCTCTGGTTGATTGACAGCTCAGGTTCCTTGTGTTCTGGATTGTTCCTCGCCCCTCCCTCTTCCCCTGCCCAGTGCTCATTTCTATCTAAACCACCTAACACTTCCTGTTACTAAAGCCCCATTTACAGTGTCCAGATTTTGACTGTTAACTTGCTAGTTGACAGTCATGAAGGCTTCTTTTGTTCAGCCTCTGCAGCAGGCTTCTAGTTCCTCATCTGTCTCTCCACTTTCTCCTAAGCCTACAGTTGTGTAATATTATGGGACTTTGGGGGTCTAGTTTTCTGCTTAGCTTTGCCACTCTCACCATATGACTTTAGTAAGGAGGCTTATATTCCCTTCCAGACCAGTACTGTATGCCATTCTAAATGGACTTTGGAGATCTGCTTGGCTAACTTTTCAGTTCTTTGGCATGGCGTTGCTCTGAATTTAAGTCTGAACATGCACTTCTTTTGCAGACTGCTCACTCATTTCCAGACCTTCAGAGCTACCATAACCGCTGGGTTCTACATCCCCTGTAAACACAGTGTTCTCTTGTGAACGCATCCTGTCTGCATGGGCAATGCCAGCCATAGTTGCCTTTCAGGTATAATTTGGGGGGTACACCTCAATATTTAATTCCCCCATAGAACTGTCCAGCCAGTGCCAGGATGGATTTAATAAGCTAAGCACTTGGGCCCAAGGAGTCATGCAGTTGTGGGACATTCCTATGGAGAACCCGGCTGCTTTTTTGTTTCCTAGGAGATGTATTCATAACCACGGCACATGCAGTGGTTGCAATAGTTAAAATTTCCCTCCAGTGACATTGTGCCCATCACCGTGGGATCACACAAACCCACCCGAAGCTGCAGTTTAACCCAGACACCAGGCTCTGCTAAATTCCACGGGCAGGGATTCAACGCCCCAGGTGCCGCCAAGAGGCAAATGTGATTGAGAATGGCAGTTAGCATTTACATAACAACCTGGCCACTCCGACCACCATCAACCAACCGTCAGGTTTATTCTTTATCTGTTTGAGAAGAAATTCTCTGTTTCGTCATTATGAAACCCAATGAGGGAGAAAGAAACTGATGGCTCTTGCTTCAGTAAATTGTTTCTGAAAGACCTGAACAGGCCGCTAATGGTAACATATATTAACCGTGTCCTAACCTGCCGCTGCCGGTACTCTCCTAAAATGGTACACTCAAGGGTAGGCTATATTTTTATCCATTTCCCAACATAATTAGCAAAAGAGAAATACCACTTGAATAAAAATAAAAGCTCATGCAACCAAAAAGGAAGAGAACCGAGGGTCTGCTTCCTTACAGGACCAAAAGGAGTTGCTCTGGCCCCCTTGGTTGCCTCAGCCCCCTGGTTGCCTGGGTTGGGGGTGGGGTGGCGGGTAGGTCAGGGCCGCTGAGGTGACAGGTGTGCAAGGCAGGTGCAGACAGCTCTTGGGAGGAGAGTCTCTGAGCCCCAGGCCCAGGTCAGCCGCAGCACACATCTGCTTTTCCTCTTCTGGGGTTCAGAGTGCACAGGGCCCCTTGAGAACCCAGAGTCCAACTCCCAAGAAGTTTGGAGGAGGAGGCCGTGGCCTGGCCTCGCACAGCCACAGCCTGAGGGTGGCTGCAGACTGACCACCCGCCCCAAGAGCTGCTGGTGCCGAGGCCTCTTCTAAGCAAAGCTGGGACCAACCATGGCAAGTACGATGTGCTGGAGGCTGGGCCGAGGCTGGCCATGGCACAAGGCCACTTCACTTCATTGAGGCCCAGTGTTGTTTTGACAGGTCAAGAGAAGTCAACACAAATCCCTTCACATTTAAATCTCCAAGTTTCACGTTCTTGGATCTCTTCATGGTGTTAATACAATAGACTTTCAACATTCAAAGTAGGTATGTTCTAGGCTGTCAAAAGTTTCCAAATCCTTGAATATTGTAACATAGTTGTTTTTCTCCAGAACACACAGTAGACTACCTTAACTAGTAGCCTGCCTCAGATGCATCAGTGAGTGGTGTAAAACCAAGCAGAAAAAACAGCAAAATCTTGTTGCTCACTGTCCCACAGATTCACTTACATGTTAAGTGACTGTTTCCTGCAAGAAAGAAGCTACTGTTCAAAAGTGTGCCTCAGGAGAATTATAGAAGGTCACTGACTTTCAGGGTCATTCCAAAGTGTAAACTTCGAGAGTGTCAAGGTTCTGCAATGAAATGGGAAACTGTACTTTTAAGACAAGGTCCCCAGGGGTCCTGTGAGCTGAGGACCCCTAGTGGTCACCGTGGCAATAACACCTCAACAACCAGCATTGTCTGGGGAATGACTATCTCAAATACCATCTTTCAGATGCACAGATATTCTGCTGTGATTAATAAAAATGTTACAATGGCTTTTTGTTATATTTTTTTCAATTAAAAGATACCCAAAAATACTATCCCTAATTGGAGAGAGTCAGATGTTTTGATGCTACTCACAAAGATTGTGAACCCCTGCTTTAGGTAATCACCTCCAGAGCAGCTACTCTCTTTGAAAAGCAGCACCTTGAATAGTGGGGTCCAATAAAAATAACAAATATTTCTAGAGCTCAACCAGTAACAGAACTGTATTAATTATTAATAGTGTACTTATTTTTAACGCAATAAATTTTAGAAAAAAACGTACTGAACTACAAAGGAGAACTTGCAGCCCTTGACCAAATGCCAGGCGGCACAGTCCCAAAAAGTAGCACTAAATGGTCCGATGAGCAAATTTCTTCACACGGGAACTTTGGCTTTCACTGACTCTCTGTGAAAACTGCAAAAGGCAAAGCCATATGGATACCAGGCCTCACTTCAACCGAATTTTTAATCTACCATTTAAAAGATTCACACACGCGCGCGTGCGCGCGCGCACACACACACACACACACTCTCTCTCTCTCCCTCCCTCTCCCTCCCTCCCCCCACCCCTGAAGAGTAACGTCATGTCCTGGCTCAGCTGTGTGTGTGCGTAAACACTTTAATCCCTCCAAATCAAGTGTCATCGTCACTTCATTTCAATTATTACTGAAATATTCTCTTAGATTGCCTGTTTTCCAGGGCTAGTCTCTTGGGGCAGTCAGACAAATAAAATTTCGTGTATAGAAAGACAGTGATTTAGAACTGATTCAAGAGTTTCTTTTTTCCCCTTAAGAGTTTTCCCCTCCTGCACCTAAAATATATCAAACAGCACTTAAAGTGTCAGAGGAAGGGAGGGCAAGATTTTTCAGAAGAAACACTGGGCGGAGGTCGGCAACACATCGGGGTTCAGAATCGCCCTCTTGGTAGCAAAGGTGAGTGAGGAAGAGAGTGAAGGCCTCACCTGCCATCAGTAAACACCTGACCATGAACGTTCCCATCAATCTGTTCACACAGACAGACATGCATGAGTGCTCGAAACACGCCGAAATAACTTACTCTTCAATCTCAGATACACAAATATACTTAAGAAAGAGAAGTTTTATTAGGGCAATTTCACTTTATTTTTCCATACAGCAAAATCAACTACTGCAGTAATAATAAAATAAGCATAAAACAAATTGCAGCCCAAGACAAAATACATAATTTTAAGCAACTACAAGCAGAAAGTAAGTTGTGATTACATAATAGTAAAACCAAGCATATCTGTCCTTTCAGCAGACGAAGGCGGTAGGGTTGCTGGTAAGTGCAACGTCATAACCAGCTGGAGTGAAGGCTGGATCCACTAATTCAACAAGTGCCCGTTATCACATTTGCTTTTTTGAGTGCTTCTGAGTTGAAAATGAAAACCGTGAAGTTTGAACTGTGTCTTATTTTTTCACCTGCTGAAAGAACAGCATCCCTACAGCAATTAAAAAACAATCACATAACAACTATAGCTACGGTGTGCTGTTTGGTTTGCCTGTTGATGGTTCAAATTTTGTGACAGTCAATACTTTGTTTTGAAGATTTTTTTTTTCTTTTTGTGTGAACATAAACCACTGAAATTGGCAGAAACTGATTTGAATAGTATATGTCCTCAGTATAGTTCTTCCTCTCTCTCTCTCTTTTTTTTTTTTTTGTTTTGTTGACGTTTTAAACATGCAGTAGTTTTGAAAAAATGTAAGGAATATCTGATCCATGATTTCACCTTAATGGTTGAAGTACCTGCTATTTTTGGTAATGATCTTCAGGCAGATTTGGCCCAATGGAGTTTTTGTCAGTCATGAGATCTTGGAAGGATGGTATATCTTTCCAGCTGAAAAAATCCTGGCAAACTACAAGCTGTCCACAAAAAGCAAAGCAACGTGTTTGAAGGGGAATATATGGAGTGCTAACTCTGTGCCACTTTTTTTGCAAGCAATTTTGCTCAGTCTGTCATTTTATTAGCCTTAACAAAACTCCTTGTAATTATAGACGTTTTTATTCAAAATAAGATCTTACTATTATACAGGTTTCTCTCTTTTGACTATATACAGAAGTGCAAAAAGTCAACCTTCTCTCTAGACGTTCCAACATGCTAAATTGCAGCATAATCAACCCTCAAGAGTTTGCACACACGCTATAATTCTCATTACGTAAACTTTGAGTATTTGGATTATCAACAAAAAGTCCCTTGTTCTATTTATTGATTATGCAGCTTATTTATAACAAGGCCTGATATTCAGGGATTTCAAAAATATTAAACAATACTTTAACATTTGAAATGGATACAGTAGAAAATAAATTTTATTCTAATATCTAGGATCTAGATTTTCTTATAATAACTAATTACAAACAAAATAAATCATCAAAATATTACTCAATTGTCTGCCAGGATTGTTGCAATAGCAACAACTTAACTTCTTACTTAGCAATGATTATATATTTATAAGATATCCATATAAAAGATCTTTGTTCTTTTAATGAAAACTAGACAAGAACTAACAATGACTGACATTCTTACACTTTAATATTAAATCAGTAAAATATAAATCATTTAGTTAACAATAATACGAATACTCATGACACTACATGTAATTCAAAACTGAGTATGTTATGAAGGAAAAACTACTTTAATTTTTTTTGTGTGTATTTTGAAAAATTCATTGGTAAAATCTAATAAAACAATAGTCTATAAACTGAAATGGTATTCAATTGTTAATAGAAAATGAAATCTAATAAATGTAGGAAATGAAAAACTACATTTTAACAAGAAAAATAAGTAATATTCTATAATGTAACTAACTACAATGACATGTGGAGTCACCATTACTCTCTTAACACGACTGAAATTACATTGGTGTGGGTTCCAACCCGTAATGTAATAATCTAAGGCTTTAATAGATGTACAGTACAATCAGTAAAATCAACACATCAGTCTTATATTAGAAAGCATCTCTCTCAAGCATAAAAACTTGCGGTAAACTTGGAAGTATGGAAAGTTCTATAACTGAACTCTCGCTTCTCCCATTCCATACTAGAACTACCAGTGACCTGGCCCCGACTTCAGCAATTTTTTTTAGAACTGCTGAATCAGAGCAAAAATATCCTTTACAAGCTGCAACATCCAAACCACAAAAAAAGGAATTCCTTTGGATGAATCCATTCTTAGAAACTGAATGCACATCTATTTTTTTTTTAATTTTGTAAAAGGCTTTCTAAGGCTATAAGCAGTAAATCTGAACAAAACAAAACAAAACAAATCACATATAAAATTCACCCATGTACATCACCCACCCAATTACTAGGTTAATTAAACATTTCCCATTTTTGTATTTTGGTTTATCATGCATCTGATGACAGTGCTGCTTTCGTCTTTGTTTAGAGTCACTTATTTTAAATGTGACTGTGATGAAGCATTTAAGCAAATGTGAAACCATTTTTGCAAAGCATTTAGAGTCTTTTGACTTTTGACAGAGCTATAAATAGAAGCAAAAGAATTTCCTCAAACTTTTTTTTGTTATCGTGTCTCAGAAATGGCATATCCCTTTTGAATAACATGTTATACAGTATAGTATGCATAAATATTACACTACAATGCATTAAAATAATTTTATATATATCTATTATATATATCTCCAGTATGTGTGAGTTTATCTGTATTGAGAGTTTGTGTTGTGCTGTCTATGGTTACTGCAAAGTTAAATCGGCCATTTCTGAGACAGCTTTGGTTTCCAAAAAAAAAAAAAAAAAGAAAGAAAAAGAATGGTGCCCTTTGACTGATTAGTACTAGCAAATAAGCAACAAATGTGGCTCTGAAAACAATAACACTGAAGAAATAATACTCTAATTTGATGTACAGTCTATGGCACTTCATGAGAATCCTTAACAACATGGTACTTAAAGCCATGATGTGCTTTAAAAGATACACAGTTGTGGTTTTGCTTGGCACATTCATCTCTGTCAGATCCCTCCCTCACCACATCTTAAAATCTATTACATTAAAAATATTACTCTTAAACAAAAATGACTGTGCATGCACGCTCTCATCTATAATGGCAATTTTAAATACAAGGTGCACCTTTGTTATTTGTAAACCTTGAAAGAAATAAACTTATTTTTTAAAAAATTATATCTTGGTCTACAGACGTACCAATACATAATAGAATCATGGTTACACCATAGTCTGTCTTTTCAAGATGGCATGAATATATAGGAAACTAATTAGGTCTGCATATTTGAATGCATCACTCTGTGCTAGAAAAGAAAGACAATGTTGTTCTTTTAGACAGGAATATCACCTCAGCACAAATATCAATTAAATGTACAAAGTGTATAGGCAACAGTGTGCAGTGGATTTCCATGTTGTCTTTTCTTCTGGTTAGCATGCAATATGTGGATGTCTTGTGGCTGAGGGGTTTTTGTGTGTGTTGCTTGACGGTATATACAATATGGCTAATGACCTCGTCCTTTACTCTAACCAAGCACACTGTCCTTTCCTCTTTAGTATGATCTACAAGGGAAAAAGAGATAATCTTCGTTACAACAGACAATATCTAAAAGCAGTTTCAACATACATTCAACAAGAAAACTGAATTTCTTCCTTTACAGTGGACGCTGTAGCTTCATGTAAAAACCAAAAAACACTTCACAAGTACAGATGGACCTAAATTTGTTTATCATCTCTTTGAGAATAAAATGACAAGCACGGCTTCATAAAATTGTATAATCTGCACAAATATCACCCAATACCAAGCTCAAAGTACAAAACACATTTGCAGAACCAAGGGGCATAATGTAGTAAAGCTCTTTTTAGCACCATCATTGTGGGGTGGAATTTACAATTCACTTTATTTTTCTTCTAAAGTCTAATAGGTTTCAAGGGTAATGTCTTGGCCCACAAAATGAAAATCCAGGCATCAATCCTGTTAAACACAGTTTGCTATATTTGGGTGCTTGATTAGCAGAGTATCTGTTTGGAAGAAAATTAAAAAGTGACTCTTTTGGATAATTTAAAATTTGGATTTTTTTCCCCTAAAGCCAAGAAAAATAAAAATCATCCCGTATGCCCCTGACAAACTGTGGCTGAATCGATATTACAATGTACTTGTGAATTACTAGTTTCATTTTTACATGAGATTTGTTCCCATCAGAGAATCTTTACATGTTAAAGTATGCTTTAGAATACAACTTTGAGAATGAAAGAAATCACCATTTTGCTGCACTCGAAAACCAGTTTAAATATTGCAACTCCTCGTGAAAATGAGGAATCACTTGTTAAATAAACAGAACATTAAAGAGTATGTTTCAATACAGACAAATCCACTGGTTTGCTGACCGATGAACTTACAGCCATTTGGTATCATTTTTTTCAACCTGGATTATTGCTAAGAAATAGAACATAGTTACACAGATACATAACAAACATACCCAAGTGACTATGAGAGCTTGAAACATTTTTTTTAACATGTCAAAAGGAGACCTCTGCTTCCAAACCTACATACTATGAAGTGATGTGTTCATTAAAAAATGTGGCTGTTGTTCAGAATAATAAACCTTATTATCAGAACTGCATTGAGAGAGCTTATGAACTAGGTAAAAATCAGTTTCAATAGTTTAATTCGGGATTGTAGCACATCTTGGGGAGGGACTTCTCAAACTGAGTCTACCATTTTTTCTTACATGGCTCTCATATTTTGTCTCTACTCTTCTGCATGGGCTCGACCTTCAAGCAGCTCTTCCTGTGGGCTATTATCACAAAGGTTCTGAACGGGTTCTCTGCCGCCATCTGACTCAACACCCCATCCCTTTTTCTATAAGGCCCTTACTTCTCCCTTCTCTCTATAACAACCCCCACTGTCCAAATTCACTTAATTTCTGAGTCTGTTAGGAAGCTCCTTCATCTTGGCTCCAAGAAATTCATTGAAACCTCTCTTACTTTAACATGGAGCGCTGTAAGTGACACCTTTATCTCATTGTCTAGTCACCTTGATTTCATCGACCTGGTAAATAACACAGGGTAGGGACCAAAAAGTCACCGGTGAATGTGTTGATCAAAAGATAAATGAATGAAAGGAAGCAACAAAGGATGATCACCCGTTTTATTTACCAGATTCAGTTTTAAACGCCATGGCTCTTTTTAAATATAAAAATAACTACCTAATATACTTCTGGGCACATATGATAACTTGAATGTAGGCGTATTGAATAAAACAGATCCTCTGAGGATGAAAAATGCCCATCTTTGCAAGTATCTAAGTTAACATGTCTGAAGGCAAACCACCAGAACTTCCACCATTTGAGCAATGGTAACATCTGCAGCACTATAGGCTCTTCCAAAGAGACTATTCTAAAGCATCTAAAATTTATCTATGCATATGCAGGTGTAGGGGTGGGTGTGTGTGTGTGCATGCATGTATGTGACTGTGTGAATGTATTTATTTAAAGTCAGACTCTACATTCTAATGACCCCGTGTGTGGGGAAGCATGGGGTAAAGTGGGTTTGTGTTCTCCTTTAGGATTTAGCCAAACAATTTTCAAATAAAACAAATGCTGACCTACACCAGGAATCAGCAAGCTACTGCCTGTGAGCCACAGCCAGCCTGCTGCCTATTTTTGTAAATAAAGTTTTACCCGGGACACAGCACACCCTTTTACACACTGCCTCTGGGCGCCTTCACACTACAATGGCAGAGCTGAGCAGCTGCAACACAAATCATATAGCCCACATGCCAAAAATATCTACCATCCGGTCTTTTAAGAAAAAGTTTGCCAACCCCTGACCTATGCCTTCTATTTAGTTTTGGATGGTGTTTTTCCTTCATGGTTATGTTTATTTCTAATATAAAACAAAAACAACATTTACTGACCCTAAGTATTACGTATATTAAGTGCCATTAACGTATTTATTATAAATTCACATGATAAAATGCCTCATAACCCATCTAAGATATAATTGAGCGCTCTACATAAATATATTCTTTGACATTTTGCAAAACTCTCTTAAGTGCATTACAAAATTGTTATTTTTTTTAAAACCCACCACAAAAATATACTCCATATTACTTAATGAACTTACTGTTCAGTGATGAAAATTCTACATCTGGGTAACATACTTGTGGCTAGTCAGATGTTCGGCAGATATTATGGGTATCTAGCAAATAAAAAATTATTTAATGAATGATCCATGCAAGCAAGCCAACATCCAAGAGATGAAAACATTTTAATATTAAATTTTTTAAGATATGTGAAATTCAGCTGTGAGGTGATAGTCCTTATCTGGTCAACATAACAGTAAGTTAATGTAAACTTAATGCCAAAGTAGCAACCCATTGTTTCGAAATCTTTGTGTTAAATACTATTCTATAAATGTTATCAGTTTTTAGGAAGTAAAAGAAGTAAAACTACCAAAAATTCATGCAGAGCAGTAATTGAAAAGAAGCCCTTTTTGTTGGCCTACACACACACACCCCTGTGGTTTCGGTTATTCGGTAATCCAGAAATCAAAGTACAACATGTCTTGCCTATTTTTGTGCAACCAATTTCTACATTTTCATTCAACTTCTGGTGTCTCATGGTTTTTTTTTCTCCCCAAATGAAAAATACCAGGTAAGAATTACAAAGGAGTATGTCAAAAGAATCGGATAAGAGCATAAGTTTACTTCAGAACATATTTCTGAAACCTGATTACACATTTTATTGTATTTTAAATGGGCAAGAGAATTAAAAAAAAAAAAAAAAACTTGAGAGAAAATACAATAAGAAACCAATTGTTTCCCCAAAGCCAAGATTTTCCAATTTGTAGCCTGATTCTTCTCCAACCCAGAATTAGGACTGCTATCCTGGGAGAGGCTAGAATAGACTAAGACAATCAGAGGACCGGAAGCACAGGTCCTAACACTACTGATCCATTTCCGGGTGTGTGCCCCTGAGCAAAGCACTCAGTCCCTCCGTGCTTCAGTTTCTTCATCTCTAAAATGGCACTAATCCCATTTCAGCAAGGTTGATGGGAGGACAGTGAAATCACATACATGAAGGCATTTTGTTGTTGCTGTTTCAATTTAGATGTCTTAGACTCATTCCACATTATCACAATCCACAGTCTGGAGTGTAAATTAATATGTCTCTATTTTATTTCCATTTCTCAGCTGACATCTTTACACAATTTTACAGCATTGGCAAATGGCACGAAAATGTGCTCCAAGCATAATGAAGCTTCTCATACCATTTTTCCTGCTGCTGCAGGACAGGATGTTGCACCCAACAGTGTAGAAGCATCAAGGATGGGGCTGTCGAAACATACCAAGGACCTTCAACACCAATCGATGCAGATGAAGGGCCAGCTATAAACTTCTGCATGCATGCAGGCTGCATTTTGTGGCATCAGCTATTTCCAGCATTGCTAATGTATTGTGGGCATATACATATGTATGTATATGTAGATATAATATATGTGTGTATATATATATCCATTCCCTTTTCTTTCTCTTGGTTGTAAAACAGTATGAAGACCCAAGATTATGCATGAAATGGTCACAGCACAATGCAAAAAGTAAAGTGTCCCCTACAACCCAGGTGGCCAAGGGCATGTTGAAATTTGCTTTGCTGTAGTTCCGCTTACACCAGCAATTCTATAGTCATACATGGTACGTACACTCAAGATGAGTTCAGCATCATTGATCTGCACCATAAACGGACTGCAGTGAACCCATTAAGAAATTTCTGCCACAGATTACTCACTAACATGCCACATATGCACAAGCTAGCATTCTTGTAAATGAGTCTGAAGTGTTAGCATAAATCCAGGGCTATTTTGACAAGCTTCGGAAAAACTAATGATTCTTTGCCAAGAAGTGTTTAAAGCTTGTCTGAAACTTTAAAATACATCCATTTTGGCATGCTGCTTTTGAGAGTTTTTAATGGCTATACTAATCACTTATAGTCCTTCTTCAACAGCACATGGGGTATTGCAGAAACAAGGGTGGCTACTCCTTACAGCAGTAACTGCAAATTCAGATGGCACGTAATCGGTCTTCTCTTCCCAAGGGGCGACACGTTGATTCCCATCTGAAACTGGCTCTTTTTAGATTCATTTGGCTATGTTTAACCCTGGTCTGAGGGTTATCTGAAATTTGATTTGGCTCTAGATTTTTTTTTTTTTCGGATGCTGTTAACCTTATTGAACTTTGCTTTCATAACAAACATGTCAATATATTCAAATCAAAACCTACTTTACATAAATGTGACTTTGATTCAACCAGCATTTGCTGGAACGTAATTTTTAAATAGGATCAGAATATGCTGGCTCAATCCATGTAAATTTTAAAATTTAAATATTTTAATCATTTTCTTTGGAATAATCCCATCATAAAATTTAGATTTCTGAAACAGATCCCTTTTACTTAAAAAATAATCCTATGTACCTGTTGCTCCATATACTTGTATGGAGCACAGAACAACTTGGTTTGCCATATCTGATGCCTTTTTTATCCTTCATAACCCTCCAACGTTTATGCTGAGTAGTTATAGAAATAAGAGCCCTTAGGAATTTTACTTTGTTACTTGAATCACTGAGAATCAAAACTTGGACAAAAATTTACTTCCAATATGCAATCTGCTTATTGAATAAAACAATCATGAATTTAAAACAAACTCTATTTACAAGAGTGGTCATTTGTGGCATATGTCACACATTAAAATATTTTGCTTTTTATTAACAATTTAGGCAAGAACTGAGAAACTGTATATATCAAATGTTTATAATGAAAACTTTCAAATCACCAATATTTTTACAATTATTGTTTTTATTCAATAAGTTTCAGGTGTACGGCTTTATAGTTCAACATCTATATAAACTGCACTACATATTTTTGATTGGTAAAAATACATGGGTGATTTTTTTGAGACCAAATGAGAATTGCTCGTGTAAATATCATTTTAGTAGCTTTAGAAATGGAGCTGCGACAACTCTGGAGCACTTATAAATGGCATAAAAGCATTCTGCTGCTCATCGTAGAGAGAATGTGTAGGCCAACAAGAGGTATCTTTGAAACCCCATGCTATTAAAGCACCCTCGACAGCCCTCACGGACACACGATTCCCACTGACCTCAATGGGAAATCCACGTGCGTAAGGGCTGTTGGACTGAGCCCTATTAAGAGTCGGTTTTTAAGAAACAAAGCTGTAAATTAGCAAACCTGGTTGGCTGTGGCTGTTGCAGCGAAGGGAACACTTGTGGCAGATGTTGTTGCTGCGGACACAGTGGCTGGCGTAGCACCGTGCACCATGGGAACTTTCGGAGGGAAAATCATATAAGCAAACATACAGAAGAGTGTAGCAATATGGAAACCATGGCAACATGGAGGAGATAATTGGGCATGGTATTTATCACAGCAATAAGCCATGTGACGGGACATCATCACCAGCGAGTGACATGCAATCACAGCGCAAAGCAGGACAACATTCCAAGGAGAGAAGGGGAAGGGGGATGAAAGAGAAAAAAAAAAGGGGAAAAAAAGCTTGTTACCATCAAATCAAGAAAATTGACACAAACAGGCTTAATTTGCTAAGTCAAAAACAAGAATTTTATATAGTGTTCATAGTCAGACATTCAAAATCTAAGTCAAAATACAGGTATTTACTTCATATATACAATTATCTGTTTGAATGAAAGTATGTTTTCTTATTTGCTATTATAAAAATATACAACATATTACTGTTATGAGATAATTTCTTTTTTTTTTTTTTAACACCAGAACTCATAGTCCAATCAAAATCCACCAAAGGTGACTAAAGGAAACTTGTGTGTAAAGAAACATTTATGTGAGTCCATGTCAATTAAATAGAAAATGGCATTTAATTGACAGGTGTTAGTAAAAGGGAAATGGACTTGCCCAATAGATATAAGTTAAACTTAGCAGTGGATTTTGAGGGGCTGTGAGGTGCACCATAGGTTTAAGATAATCAAGAAACAAAGCTGGCACCTACCAACACTTGTAGCGGGTGTCATGCACAATATTGAGCCTGCCCATCATGCATTGCAACAGGAAGGTGGATTTGAAAAGGGAAAAGAATTAAAACATCCCATCACACGTGTAATTAGGAAATTCATTTGAACAAAGAAGAAAAATTGTTATTATGGGAACAGTGGCATGTAACTGTCAGCACAATCAAATCATACAATAGCACAGTGCTCAATTAGAACTAGTCTCAAGTGAAGAATAAAAGCCAGTTTAACTGTGTGCTGGTACACTTTGTTTCTCCTAATGGCTGCCTATAAATAAAAGTATTCTGAAAAAAATTGCAACCTGCTTAATTCTTTTAAAAATAATATTGCAATTTGTTTTGTTTTAATCTGGTTACTAGCCATCTGGTAGCTTTGCTATTTCTGACTTTAACATATGAATTGAGCACATGTTAAATAATTAGAGAAATTTATCATTAAGAAGCTAAATAATTCAAGGCACAAAACTGACTTAACAATGTAATGAAACCAAAACACTTTCATTTTCATTCCCTTGGTTTTATTAAGTTCCCTGTTCATTGTAGGAGCGACCACACAGACATGGAAGGGGCTGTCATCATCCCTACAGGAATTTTATTTGGAGGGATACCAAGCAATAAATTATACATGAAGATAAAGTGAAACTTCTGCATTGCCTTACTTTGGAATTTAAATGTAAGGAAAACATTTAGATGGGGGACACTTTCTTATGAGACTCTAATTGGCTTACGTAGTTGGTATCTAGGAAAAACAGATTGGTTTTCATTGCTGGTTTAGACCCTCAGGACTTCTTGGAATAGCAAGTGTTCTACAAGATTTCACATTCAAAAAATGGTTAATTAGACTTCAATAAAAAATCCTGAATGGGAGATAATGAAGATACATACATTGCATATGGGGTGTTAGCACTGATGTTTCACAATGGCTCCACCATGATGTTAAAATAAATATTACAGATATAGTCCCTGCTCTCTTTAACATATAAACATTGAAAAATCTAACATATTTTACCAAGTACAGGGCATTTTCCCACATACTGAATTACTGTTCTTTCTATGAGATTATTTTAGACTTCTAGGTTTTAAAATATCAAATGATTTTGTATTTCTATCTAAATCTTGGTGCCTCCTATTTAAATACTAGCAGCATCTGGGATGAACATTTGCTAGAAAAATATCTGCCAATTGAGTCTTGTCAGAGATGGCCCGACAAAACAAAGCTGCCATGGAGAAGTACAGGATTCCTTAACTGGCATCCTTGTAACAGCTGCAATTAGACTGTAATCACAATTAGACTGTGTGCACAACGATCAGCGATTAGACCCGGCAAAGGAGCTGGGGCGGCAACCTCTCAGGTGGAGTACTGTTACACTGATAGGCAGTATTTAAGGCACTTGAAGATCTCTGTCATTTGCTACCACTACTGAGTCAAAGAATTGTGAAAAGACAACAAAAACAAGCCAGTAGTAACAAAGACAGTAATTTGAGACAGTAGAGTGAGCAAAATTTAATACTCTAGATCCTATGAAATTATTATCCTCTAATAATGGGGTGGGAAAGCTGGGAAAGAGAGGATGAGAAGATGAACAGAAAAGAATGATGTGGATTTTAAGGAATACTCATTTTAAATAGTGTACAGGTTATGTTTTAAATTTATTATTTATTGTTATGCTGCAATTTGCCTGCTGTATTTCATCCCATGCATAATTAAGGCTGCACATGCTGAAAATGAGTTAACCTTATCCTATCTCTCTAAAACCCTGGGGCTTTTATGCTTTGAATTTCAGTTTGAGTTATCTTCCTCATTACCATTATAACCAATGCACACAGTTTTGAAAGGGATTTGCAGCAAATAAACATAAGGCAGCAATGAAAATACTAGCCAGGGTGCAGTAACTCACAAATATGAAGACATAATGCTGTAGGACCCACTTACCACAAACAAGAATCACTTTTGAAATGACCATAATATCCATCTTTACATCAAATGGGTTGGTTTACTAATAATGATTACACAAATAGCCAATTTAAATTTTTTTCTTCAATTTTCAGTACAAGGCAAAATTTAAGTGAATGTATTTGCCAATGTCAAATTTCCCCTACGAAGATACCTGCACAGCAGAATGGTGTGTTTCTGAGGAATGCAATAATTACATGATTTTTAAATTAATCTGTGTGAAGATGCAGGAAAAGTAACTAGGAAGGTAATGTATGAGATGTATGCATGGGTTAACATTAGTTCAAGGAGAAGGGACGGAAGTAGAAAGAAAGAGTTAATAACAGAGATTTGGTTGGCGGTTTGAATTTACATGTGATAATGTAAGCCTGTTTAGGTGTATTATGATAGAAGTATAAAACTGATTTAAAGTGTCTCTAAAAATAATTTGTATTATTTAAAACTGAAAGTTCACAATCAATTGAATTATTCTCAACTTGATATCTAAAGAAGCAACAGATTCATATAATTTATTTCTGTTTCTATTCAACCTATTGGAGTCTATTTTATTGCACTATTGAGTTCAGGAAATAACAAATAAAACTTGGTGCTTACTATATTTCAGGCTTTATTCTAAATTTTCAGACCTGTCTATAAAAGTTCTTTTTAGAGAATGTTTTATCAAATTATGTTTAAAACTCATTTAAACATAACTCTATGAAATAATTACCAGTATTATCTCCATTTTATAGATTAAAAAAATGAAACTACAGAGAGATTGTAACTTGTGAGAGAGCTGGATGTAAACTTCCAAGCCTGATGTATAATCACTATGCCAAGTTTCAAGTCCACTGTCTGCACTAATTTCATTAATTATAATAAAAGCGGTAAGTTGGAAATCTTTGTTTCCTTTTCTTTCTGTTAAAATAACCCCATTCTCCTGCAGCTCCCTCTCTCTCCAACCCCTCAGGAAACTTTCCTGACCTTTGGTTTCCTTATTTCTGGTGGTGTTGCAATGCAAGGTGAAGCTGAAGCTGTTTTTAATGCAAACTTCTTTTGAGATCTTTTAAAATCCTAAGCCTACACCAATTGATGGCAACATGCTAGGAGGAGAGAAGGGAGGTGTGCTTCTGAGGATGGCAGGTAGGCAAAAACAGGGAAGGAGAGCAGAGAGAAAAATTCCTCCAGACTCTGAAGAAGAGGCCGGCAGTCTGCAGGCTCCCGCAGTAGCTGGCAGGTGGTCTGCTCCCTGATGACAGCCCTGCAGGCAGCAGGCTCTCAAGGAAACGGGCTGCTTGTGAGGCTGAGGGGTGCAGGCAAGGGTGCTGCACCCATGGCAGGCACAGGAGCACCGCAGTGCCTGCCTCCCAGACATCCCGTAAACATGGGCAATGATCACATCAGCCGTGACCAGAATGGAGAATGGGCAGCCTGTCTGAGACTATTGGACTGCACAGGACCTCGCTCTGAGGGGGAGCAGGAAGGAAGAGGAGATGTGAGGATGCTGTCCTGGAATCCCAGTAATGCCTGATACTTCTACCCATCACAGTGAAACTAGAGTTTACCACTGGACTTTAAATTCAGGAAAATAAACTGGTATAAATAAAAGTGATCTTTCTTACACACTCTAATTTCAGGGGTGACATTTATACCTACAACATAAGGAGACCCTAGATTATGCATAATCTGCATAATCTATTCATTATCTGCATAATGAATAATAAATTTTGTCTTAAAAGGTGAAGGTTAAAAAAAAGTGCTATATATCTAAAAAAAATTCTTCAATGTGAACTTAATCTAAATTACTTGTATTTATTTTTAAATGAGATGGAGAGTGTAAAAACAAAAGTCTGGAAAACTTCCTTGGTGGGGGAGGGGGAAGGGAGTGAGAGAGTAGATGCAGTGAGATGGGGTTGACTGAGTGAATGGCAAGATGGACGAATGGATGAGTAGGTGGAAAGGTGGACAGAAAACAGAGAAGGAACAAAAGAAAGAGGAAGGGAAGGAGGTAGGGAGAGAGAGAATAGATAGGTGGTTAGAAGAATGGATAGATAAATGGATAGATGGATAGATACATGGACGGACAGATGGATGACGAATCAATGAGTGTATGCTGCATAAGTCTAATTTTTTTTCATAAGAGTTATGGTATATACTGATTTATCTTAGCTAGCCAGCTGGCTTGCCACTGAACTCTGATCTTTTGCCAACAACCCTCTCTGTATACATAGCTACCTGCTCAAAGCATTTAGACAACCATGCTTCATTGTAACTTCAATGAAATAGACCTGCATATCCTTGAAGTTATCATTGAAGCAAGAAACTACAGAACTCTAAAACTCTAAGCTGCAAAAAATAAATGACTTCCATTTTCTTCTCTGTTCCAAGAAAGCCTTCAGCATATAATTTCCCAATTATAATATTGTGGTTAGACAAGATGCTCTGATCATATAATTCTTCTAGGTCTGCAGAATAACCTAGACTTTGGAGAATGAACTTCCTTCTTCCCCAGGTGTTACACATGAGATTACATATGAGTTTGTGGCAGGATGGATTTTCTATAGCTCTCAAAGGGTATTAAAAATTAAATTAGTTGACAACATTTGAAGATTGAGAAATTTCACATATAAACATCCAAACATCCAGAATATCTAGGGAAAAAAATCCTAAGATCTGGCAACACTGGACATCAGGGCCATTGCATTAGGTTGAACAGGTGTGTATATAAGCAACCCTAGGACGCATAGGCACAAATACCCTTGTTCGCAGACTATGATGTATGTGGAGCCACAAAGGGTGTGCAGTGCACAACAGGTACAACCAGCCAGGCAGATAATCCTCTGAGGCAACAAAAGGCTAAGTCTGAACACTGAGCAGCCCCTTTGAACTGGACCTGTGCTCTCCAGTACCTCCCAGGTCCCACAGTTCCTCACTGATTTCTTGCTTCACTTGTTTATGTTTCCTCCCTGGCCCTTAAGGCATTTGGGTTTACATTCTCTGCATTAGATTTCTTTCCTTTCTGGGTTTGGCGGAAGTGTAGATGGGCTATCCAAACAGGTACCTATGGCAATGAAAATACTTTTAAGGAATGATGGAGGCAGTACCTACTTCTGATTATGAGACCTTTACTAGGCTAACCTGCAGTTTAAGTCCTTTAGAACTGGGTTGCAAATAAGTGGTATTTTATATTACTATTGCAATAATTTCGTATCATATTGACTATAAATATCAAGAACAGAATATCTCTGAAGCAGATTTATCATAAAATGCAAATATATCTTAAAATGTTCAGCGTATTTCAATACATTGTGGCACATTTTATTTAAATTAACAATGCTTAGTTTCTAGAACAGAGAGCTAAGCATGATTCTGAATTATGAAGGTGTTCACTGTTCATTGCTTTTCCCTGACTTGATCCTTACCTAGCATCTTTTGCTTTGCCCTATCCACAGACTAAAGATCACTCTAGGGAAGACCCTATTGTCATAAGTCAGAGTCATACATACCATGCAATTAATGATTATACTCACTTAGAAAAGTCTTTAGTCATTTGAATGTTGTTGGAGAAACAGATGCAAAATCCATTTGATAAGACAGATTATTTTAGGTTTCTTTAAATAATGTATGGAAGAAGTTAGATTTGTTTTTATTTTTAGATTTTTAAATAGGGAAACTGTCATTTCTAACAGCAATGTTTTATTTAGAGAAATAAACAGACAAAAACAATTTTTAATTTCTTCAAAGACATTATGGTAGTTACCTACAATCCTCTGAAACTTTGTCTAGCGTTCTGACTATTGAGAAACTGATAGATTGATTGTTGGGGACAGCATAAAAGTAGGGGCATGGCAATTTATACTAATGCAAAAAGACACATTTCTGGAAATCTCTGAAAAACTATATTTATTGAGAAGAAAGCTTTAATACCATAAAATGTAAGAGAAATGTGACTTTTCCCTCAGAAGGCAACAAATACCCTACCGATCAAAATGATTTAGTTTCTACTCTAAAATGGACAAACTACAACTTGATAGATACTATTTCATGAGTACAAATACCATTTTATCTGTGGTGCTGAGGGCACAGGCTGTTTCAATGAGTGGAATATTCCAGTTCATTGAATGTTTACAGCACAGTCTACATATGGATGGCTAGTTTTCAAAGATGCACTGTATAAAAAGTTGTGCTTAACAGTAAAAACTAATGCAAATATAATTTTATTCTTGTATTATTCAAAAACAAATGATCCCATTCCCTCACGGTATTTTGAACCTAATGCACTATAAATATTATTAATGTAGCATAATACACTAATGGGGCCAGATCTTTGACCTATATACTTAACTGTAAACTTATCAATTTAATTAATAAAATAAAATTACTTTTAATTAATAAAACAGAATGTATTTAATAAATAAGTCTCTTAACACATGGTAATTTTTTAGAAAAATTAAGAGGTAAAGAGGAAGATGGGGTTAGAGTCTCTGGTTAGTTGAATTCCAGATTACAGGGAGTTTAATATGTATTTTCTGATGAAGAGTGAGCAAAAGTGATAAATGTAGAGGTACTTAGAATGACTGATTAGTTTATGTTTTTAAATTGGATATCCTTGTGCATAGTTCTAGAGTGTGTTAATATGACTAAGTTGAAATCAACTGAAACCACTAAGGTATAACTCAATAATAAACGTAAACTTCACTGGGCTCTTAGGGCTAGTTCAGTATTAGTCCAGGAGCAATGATTTTAAGCGCTGTACTGATTGGTGCCGATAAGAGCACTTTTTAAGAGCTCTGGAACACAGAGTCAGTTTTTTATTCTCCACCTTGAAAACGAAAAGGCTGAAAAATAAAAAATCAAAACTGAAAAGTGTCATTTCATATCATTCAAATGAACTCTATGGAATCATGAAGGCAAAGGGGTCTTACAGCAGGAAAGGGTCATAAAATAGCTTGACAGACATAGAACAGTGTGGAGGAAAGAGAAAAAAAATAAGAGAACTACATTTCAATGCAAATTACACAAACAAAAATAAATATATGAAACACCACTGATCTTTAATTCATCTTTCATTACGCTAAAATTCTCAGGTTTTAAGGAAACCACAGGAGATAACCTCAGACAAGTCTCCACTGTTCACCCTCTTACCTTCCACCTGCTCTATAGCTAACGACAAACTGGGGGCGAGGAGCATCTGCTCTATGGTAGGATTCTACGTGCATCATCGGACTCATTGACAAACTCAGCCCCTTACCTGGTGGGAGAAACGCTGTATGCTGCTGTAACTGCATGTTGGCTAGAGCCTGTTGGTATTGGAAAATACCAGTGTTAAAGACTGCGGTGGCACCGTTGGTTTTTTCAAGAGCAGGCCTCTTTGGTAATGGGGGAAGTACAGCTTGAGGAATTCCCTGTTTAGTGAATGAGTATAAAAAACAAATACCAGTAAAAAGAGAAAAAGAAAAAAGAAAAATCAGTTGAAGGCTAACATTGTTAGGAAGCATGAGCAAGCAAGCAGCAGAGCACTTAACTACCCAAGGGAGGGGGGGAAACATCCAATAAACAAAAATGTAAAGGAAAAAAAAGCAAGGTCAAAGCTTTAAAGGAAGCATTATTTTTGTCTGGGAAAAAAAAAAAAAAAAGAACAAACCCACTAGTACGAGAGCACATGTTATAATGCGTTACAGTGTTTTACATCCCATAATGCTTCAGGCTTTCTGTGAGAAGCCACTGATTTGGGAAAAGAAGGAAAGCTGCACTGCGCGCTCCATGAGGATCGACAAGTATAAGCGATGTTAATAGTTAATTGTACGGAGTGACTGAACAGGTAAAATAAAAACGGATCCCGCCCTGCTCCTCCCCCACCTCTACCTAAACATGCACATGTCCCAGAGCATGCAAGTTTTTTTTTTCTTAAACACTGAACTCTAAATATCAGAAAGTCAATACTTCTATCACTAAAGCCATGCTAACCAAACAGGTACATAAATATACAGTCAAAAAAATACATTTTTAATGTCCTTCAAGTATTCCATTAGAACATTCTACAATGTAGTTAAACTGAATGTGGGCTGCTGGGCTTTTGGAATCTTTCATTGTATGATATCCGTCCAGGTACTTATATTACAGTCTTCCCACTAATTTTGTCAGGAAACCACACTCAGTTTTTTCATTGTACTTAACAACTTTATAACAGAAAAAGGAATATATATTTTTAAATTGATTAAAAAAAAAACTTGTATCTACAATAAAGCTACATGCCAAGCTAAAAGGTGAAAGGTCATAGTACCAGGTCAAAGGTTGCCTCGAGGGGTCGCTTCAGTGATTTGACAGCCGACTGAGTCTTAATTAGCAGGCAGCGAGCACATGATGGCAATGGGCCAGTGGGGTTCAAGCGCATTAACATAAACAGCAAGCAGAGGTGCATCATGGGGGCAGCAGTGCATTTTGGGTAGGTGAGAAAAAACAAATAAAAAAACAAATCATCGGAATGCCATATACAACGAATAACAAGACTAAGCATGCACAATAAAGGCACTACTGAGTTGTTATTGGGAGGATAACTCCTCTTTGTAGTTAATTACAAACAAGATACTCTAACAGAAAAAAAAAAGAGTGAAAGGAAGAGAGGAGGAGAGAGTCTGCCTTCTGTATTTTTGCTCAAGTATCCGTAAACAAACACAGACAAGACCTCTCTCGTGGTTATTTTACTGTGCTAGGAAATACCACACAGTGTTCCTTTCAATGACTATTTTAATGATTAAGTCATATATTTATGTAGAAAAAGGACAACATTAAAACAGCTAAGCAAAGAACAAAAATGGACTCATTAAAATCAGCTATTAGGTCACATTAAAATTTACCTTAAGAATAGAGTTTAGTATCTGTTCTAAATGATCCAATTTCTAACTCCTGGAGTGCTGCTTTCTGCCTTCTACGTAATGGCATAGTCAAACTTCTCTGGTTTTACAGTTCTGTTTATGCCACGATATTATTTCAGATAATCTACATAGTACACGGTTCAAAATCGTGGAGCTAACCCTAAAAACAATTTTGTTGAAGCAGTTCTCCCAAACAGTTCCAGATTTTGTTATGGTTAAAAGCAAGATATATGGAGAGAAGAGCCTTGATGTGCAAAAGAACACACCGAAGGAAAACAATGGCTGATTAGATGGCACACAGAAATAAGAGGACCGAAAATGGCAGTATCGTTAAATCGAGAAGGAGACAGGTGTTCTGTACAAAGCAGAAATTTCAGAAACCCTATATCCAGAATAAGACAGAATATTAAGAGTTAGGCCATGGGTGGGAGCAATTGGAACCATCTGAGGAGTTACCCTCACGGCTGTGAATGGTAACGTCATTATGTATTGTCTGGGATACCTGAACAAACATATCTTCAGCAAAAATAAAAAAAAAAGGTTAATAAATGAATAGCCTGTCATCAGATATAGTTGTTCACTTTGCTTTTTTGACTGTTAACAAGGATGGAGCTGAGGTCTCTACTCACCATGGCAGCTGCGGTGGCTGCAGCCTGTGCTGCTGCAGCCTGGTTGACCTGGTATTGGGCAGCCTTGATCTTGGCTTGCAGATGTGCGGGAGGATGAAAGTATTTGCACTTTTCCCGAGAGCATCTCCCTTTGATGTAATCCATACACACGGTGACGGTGTTGTCATTGGTGTCAATCATTGTGCTGTCAGCAGGATGGGCAAACCGACAATCGTTTTCTCCTCTGTTGCAATTGCCACGCTGGTACTCTCGACATACCTACGAGGCCATTAAGTGCAGGGGCGGTCAGTCAACATGGACAAGTAGAATCTTTCTGAAGATCTTAACTTAAAGGCTAAGACTGGTGACAGAAGGCTACAGGTGAAAGGGGACAGGATAATTTGCAAAGGAACCACAAAATTATTGAAAAAAAATTCCTAGTTCAGTATATAAATTGTAACCCCATTTCAGTAAGACGTCCATGAGAAAGAAAATGCATCCATGATGCTAATTATGGTAAAACATCTCATTTAGATTATGTGGAGATACCTATTGATTACCAAGGGGAAAGTAGTAACTTTATGTGAAGAGCACTGTAGACACCACTTTAACCCAGTGATCAAAGTTAATACCACCAGTAACAAGACATAATGACATCCTGTACCTATTGACACGATGCTCTGAAAAAAGGGCACAACATCACTTTCGTTGTATGATTGCTGAGAACGCAGAACCTGAATTTAATCACGAGGAGACATTAGACAAACGGAAACAGTAGGATGTTTCACAAAATGACTGATCAGTCCTCTTCCAAAGTGTCAAGATCATCAAAGACAAGACTGAGACACTGTCCCAGACTGAACGATCCTGGAGTCAGAGGAAGGAGACTGGTCGGACAACTGGTGAAATCTGATTAAGGTCTGTAGATGGGTTCAGAGCAGCCTATCGATGCTCACTTTCCCGTACTCTAAGTGGGAATATGGTTATGTAAGCTGTTAATATTTAGGTATGCTGGGTGAAGGATAGGCAGGAGCTTGTGGTTCTATTTTTGCAACTTTAATGCTAACCCAAAATTATTTAAGAAGAAAGTGTGAAAAATAAAATACCTTTATCGTAAAATGTTTCCAAGAGGTTTTTTGTGTGTGATTATTAGAGATTCACCTGGTAGCTATTACAAAGCAGATGGGAAAAGATTAGTTTTTGTTACTGTCCATTTGTTTTATATGGGGTCCCTGGGGAAAAGGTGCAAGTGGATTATTTCTCATTTGTCCGCTCGGTTTTGACTCTTACTATTAAAGTTTGTCGTGGTGCCTGCTCTAATCAAGAGGTTGCCAGCGCTGTCTTTCACTAGGATAATTTGACCTCTTCACCACAAGAGGGCCATCTAAACACAGAATGCCCTTTTAATACTGTCACGCTCCGACTTCATGCCTCAAGAACGTTTCCTTTTTATTTTTCACAAATCTTTTTACAAACGGAGCAAATGCAGACCCTGAGCACTCTATTTTGGAGTTCATCAAGGGGGAAAAAAACAGGAATCCTGTTGTGATTTAAAAAGCAAAGGTTTTCTTGGATTTATGTGCGTAAAATGATCACATTTAATTCTAGGTGTTTCCCTCTGTCACGTTCACTTTCCATTACTGAGATAAGTGTGTCGTTTTAAAAAGGCCTCTCTAGTCTGTATGGTGCTACATCTTAAAATGAGCACCATAAATGACACCTTGCACTGTTTGGAAGCCTCAAGCTAGCTAAAGTGTTGCACTCCACATATATAGCAACCAGCCAACTCTATTCATCCCCTCAATTTATTCCATTTTTTAAGATTATTAAATAACTACTTTGTGCCAGACACTGAGGATAATAGGAATACAAAGATGACTTATGAAGTTACAGAAGATCTACTATATATATATTATCATTGCATTATCTTCTTGAACAGAAGAAAACAAGGAAAACCAGGAGTTTATAATTTGAAAAGCAAAAGTGGTTAAGCTGGTACCCAGAACCGCTGTCCTCCATTCTGGCTGAGCACTGGAATCAGCTGTGGGGCTTTCTAAACCACAGATCCCCACTTACTATATTAGACTCACCAAAACAGGAAGAGACACACTTAAATGGAAATTAAAATTTTTCATGTATATACGTAAAAATGATGCTGAATTTAAACCACTGCATAAACAAAAAGGCTACTACTTCTCTGTTGAAGAAAATCTATGTCAATGCAGCCTCGTCCAGCAGGAAAGCACCTGGGACAGCAGGATGCCACCGCTGCCCGCGAGCTCCTCAGTCTTGCTTTCTCAAATATGCTCACAAAGAACCTGGCAGCAGCTGAGCCAACACTCTATTTTCCAGTTTCTTTTACCCTCTGCCACGCTGACAGGAAAGAGGATCTAAAGGTCGTCTATTTGCAGGCTCTTTAATAACTATTAAAATCAAAGATCCCCCTTTTTCCAAAAACAATTATGCCAGTGCTGGTACCAGAAACTGAGTGTCAGTTTCCCAGAATATAACCTGAGTGCTGGGCTGGTTTTGACTTCTTATTTCTCTCTCCATCTCAAAGTTCTTTTTATTTTCAGGGATGTGAACTTAAAATCAGGTGGCATAAAGATGGTCATTCTAAGACCCCTTCTCGTCCCTCTCTGTTTGCTTTATGTGTGTATGTGTGTGTGGTTGGACTGGTTAATAACTGGTTTACTACAGTTCTGTATTCTTTATTGTCTTGCAGCATGCATTTAGGGAGAGCTCTAAAAATATTTAAACAGAATTGATAACTAGCAGTTAGCTTAGAATCTGTCCTAAACTCAACCATTTCTGATGTTCTGAGAATTTGGTCAACTGTTTTTGCATGATATACATTTTTGACTGTTTCCTTTTTTTTTTCCAGCTTAAGGTTTCTCCTGACATGAGACATGGAAGTGAAGAAATATATTGTCTTCTAAAATAGCTGTTCTCCCACTATTCTTGCCTTTGAAAAAAATAAAGAAGAAATAGAAACTGTCTTGGGAAAACTTGTACTGGTGCGAGCTACAAGGCCCGAGGTGCTAGAGACGTTTGCCAAGCTTCAGATGTACATCTGGATTGTTGGGTTCTTATCTGAACAGAACAAACTTCCCAAAGCTTTTAGAACAGTTTTCTTGATTTAATAATCACCATCAGTAAAATGGGATCTAGCCCTTGACTGCTAAATATGGGTTTGGCCTGGTTTCTCTGATAAAACTTAAGAAAATTTTGACTGTGCTGATCCCCCAATCTCTTAGTTGTACCATTGTATTAGCAAATTATAACTGACAGACAAAATCTCAACAAATTTAACCTCATAATTCAAATCAGGATAAGAAATTGCATAGTATACCACACAGAGAATTTGGAACACTGAAGAGAAAATTTAAAATCCTATCTTTTTTTTCTATTCTCACCCAGTCATCTACATGAACACACGTTTCAAATAATTATAATTACAGTATAGCAATTACTTGGTGATCTGTTTTTGGCTCAACAATGTAGCATAAGCATTCATTTTACTAAACAGTGTTCAGAGTGGTCAGTTTTGCTGGCTGCATCAAATTCCACCAAACAGACGTGCATAATACAAGTAACCTTTTCAGAGAACATCCAGATTATTTCCAATATTCCCATATTACGAATAATGCTGCAAAGAATATATTCATAACCGTACCTCTTATTTATCATTCTCTAAGGAAAAATGTGCAGAAATGGCATTAGTGGGTCAACAAATATAAGTACTTTTTCTAGTTTGATAAGTGGTTTTCAAACCTACATGAAAATAATTCCATCTATAAGCCAAACACATAATGGTTTCAATCAAGAAGACTGCAGATATAAGCATTTACAATTACTATAAGCAGTATAGCAGGATTTGCCCTTGTAAGTCATGTAAGTTTTGTAACCTTTTGTAGAAAATGGATAAGGGGTTGCTTTTATAGGAAAAAAACATCATTTCAATAAAAGTATTCACTGAAAACATTTGAGTACTAAATTCTATTTCCAGAAAAAAAAATCTTGGTTTTAAAAAACAAACTTAAATAATAAAAAGAAACTTAAAATAATCAAAAGAAAAGCAATCAGAAAAACTTCCCGAAGAAATCTAAATTCATTCTGCATAAACCTTCTTTTGTTAATGAAATAGCAGTCGTATAGTGGAAAGAGGATAGAGTTTGAAATCAGAAATCTGAGGTTCTGTCTAGTGTCTATATTTACTAGCTATGGAATCACGAACACTGAATAACACAATGTACAGACAGCCTAAAACCCACCATACAAATCTGGTTAAAATAAACAGTTTTGTTATTTGATCTGTACGTTTTTATAAACATGACAAATATATTTCAAAATGGTCAATAATAGGTTGTATGAGTAGTATTAAATTCAGCATTACTCTGCACATTAGGCCATTGGGACTCTGAAGAAATTAATGTCAATGTTCGAACTTAACTCAAAACTATCAAAACTAAACAGTCATTTGCATGTTCTTTAAGGAGAGAGCCTATGTTTTGTGCTCACTTTAGTTAACTCAGTCATCTTTGGAGAGTAAGAGCCAAAAGTAGGAACAGAGAGCTAACCGTAACAAGGAAAAGGGACTCCCAGTTTACTTGAATATTTCTGGAAGTCATTTTGAACCTTAATGATGAAAACTAAGGAGTTTATTCAAAGATATATACAGACCTGTTGCTCAACAGTAAGCATCATGGACTTTACTTTCCAGTAAGCTTGAATTAACACTTTAAAAAAGAAATACTGGATAATCAATGATTTTATCAAAGTATCCACAGCATTACTGGTCACAAATATACAATCTAATGCAAAGAAATTATCTGTATTTTCAATTCAAAAAAGATTAAGATATCCACACCTTAAAATTCTGGTGATTAGGGGAAACTATCTTAGTTAATTATAAAATTATATTCCCAAGATAAATATCTGATGATGTGATATCCAGTTGCAGTCTGTTGTTGGATAATTGTACAAATTTGGTCTAACCAAACTTCATTTTTTTTTCCCTCTAAAAAAAAAAGAAAGAAAAAGATATCTACTTTAGCTACCCCAGAGGATTTCCAAGACCAACTAGGAGTCTTCTTTGAAATCTAAAAGGCAGAATCCATCATTACCACCAAACCAGTGAACGTAAGCAGATTTCTATAGAAGATATGGCTAAGAGTTTGTCATTCGTGTAATTAAAAAAATCAAATCTGAATATATGGGAATGATCAACTGAAGAAAACTTCCCATTAAATCCACTGCTAGGTTTTCATTTATTCATTCCTATGAGTGAATGTACAAACCAACTGGACATCTGAAACAAGCTCACCAATATGCCAAAATGTTCAAGTCTATAGTTACTTTTATTCCTCTTTCTAAATAATTGAAAAGATAGGGATTTAGCTTTAATTTGGATGAGGAAATTGGTGGAAAAACAGCAAATATGAATTGGCTAAGCCAAGATTAGCAATTACCTTAACTTACAACTCTGTCATCTCCAAAACAAAACTCAAACTAATCACAGAGAGTAATAACTGACAGACTAGATGTTTAAATGGGGGTGTGTCCAAATGTTATAAAGAGCCATTCGAAGCCTTATTACAATCAAAAAAGATTTAAACTACACAGACTTGTGTACACAAAACTTAGTATTTCTTGATAATTTTCTAAAGAAATTAAAATATCATAAGCAGTAGCCAAAGACCCTTTGCAAAAATACAAAAGTATAACAATCTTATCAATAAGCCTTTCTTATATGATTAAAAAATCTGCTCGTTTAATCTTACTTTGAATTGAATGCCTTTTATATGCAATGGATCATGACAAATTGATTAAAAGCCTACAAAAACGTGACCTATGCATGCCCTTCACTATCACTTGAATCCACATTTAGCTTTAAATGATCTTTTTTGTGTAGTCAACAGGTATCCTATTTTTATGACTATATGATAAAAGTCACTAGACTCGTCTGTGGCACTTGAGCAGTGGATATATTCAGTCCACATCGAGTGGCCTGAATTGGAAACTCGTGTCATGATGACCTCAGTAGAATAAAACTTTCAGCACAAGGATATTTTATTTTAAAACAGACAAACTCTAACTGAAAATATCAGAAGCCAAGTGGTATGCCTACCACCTTTCCTGGAATCCATCATATGTTTTTGTCATCTAGACTGTTGATATAAAAATGATGTAGCTAACCAAATGCCAGTCTAATGTCTTCATCAGCAATGAAACACGTGGCCCCTAGTTTGTCTTTTGTTTGATTAATGCCGTTATGTGGTATAAACTACCCTCAAAATCATCACTGTTTACTTAAAATATTTCATGATGCTGAACATTGTGTTCTCAGCAACTTAACACAAAGTAGAATGTTAAATGCGTTGGAGGAGGCAGAGTTTTCATCCAGAGTCGTAAGTAACCATATGTGAGGTAAATGATGGAAAGTTAAGGCCTAAATAACAAGTGCTGGCATCCTCTGGAGTCAGTATCTCACAGACCATTTGCATTCAGAATCACCTGGCAGGTCTGCGAACAGGAGTCCAGAGCCCCGCTGAAGACCTCCCAGATCAATCCGCGGGGCTGGGGCCCTGCATTTTTAAAAAGCATCCCAAGTGATTCTAATCACATTAAAGCTTGAAAACCACTGCTCCTGGACTAAGTGCATGAACAAGATGCTACTATTTTGCAGTTGGAATGCTTAAAATGTAAACGTGTTCCCAAGAAGAATGTGAAAAATGTGTCATGTTTTATCTCCTCTGTTGGATTACCCTAAGTTCTGAGTAAGGGCCTGTGTCATTCTATGATTAATTAATTGATTAACTGGCTGGCTGGCTGACTCATTTATTCCCGAATTTAACAAGGTACTGGGCATCATTTATGAGCTTGGCACTATTCTGGTGGACCTTTTTCTTGTTACTCATAAGACAGCAGATAAGCGTTTAAGGTTTCATGATATTCCTCATAATATTTTTTACCTGACAGATGTTCAAAAGTTCTCCATTGGAGACTGATGAACAAATGAGAGAATAAATGTATTCATGGATCCTCTTTGCCCCATAAAAAATGACTGTGTGCTCTGAAAATAAGTCAAACAATCATTCCCTTAATTACCAATTCTTTGCCATGAAGTAAAGATAGGATTAAAAACCTCAGTCCTTTCCAGTACCTACAGATTTTAATAATTTCTTAAAAGAATTACTGAAAATAAACCATTGCTTGGAAATTACACAAAAGCATCCCAAGGTCACAAAACGGAATTTTAAAAGCCTCTTTTTAGTGACAGATGTTTAAGAGAGTTGCTCCTCTTTACAGAAAACCATGAAGACTGAATTTTACAATACAGAAAGCAAACAGCTACAAAGTCTTTTGAAAGATATCTAATAAAGAATGGATAACTGGAATAGTGATGTAAAGCTATGTGTGTGTTTTATATATATGTATGTATGTATGTGTGTGTATATATATACATATACACATATATATGTAAAATGACCTTTTCCGTAGTTTGTGGCTGGCATTAAAAGTAACAAAATGACCTAGATTTCACTTAGAATGTTCTAACTAGAGGTGATCTTAGAGATTATCTGGTAGAATTCCCTAATTTTATATGTGTGGAATATGAATCTCAGAAAACATGAAAACCTTGACCCACACTTACTCACCTAAACAGCAAAACCACCAGCACTAGTCCTTGAATTCCTGCTTTTCAGTTTAACATTTTCTGTATCTCACTGGGCGCTGTAAATATGTGTTAGTTCTACACAGAAGAACCAGAAGACTGATAATCTATGGTATTTTTAACTTCTGTATTGTCTATTTTCTAGCAAAAAGAAAAGAGAAAGAAGTGGCAAGAAGAACCCGCCAATATTTTAACTGATTCAAAATTTGTTGACCTCAAAAGGAACACAAAATTAAAAAATGTACTTGGGAGTTCCATGGGTTGAAAATAGAAATTTAAACCCCAAATAACTAAACATGTAAATAAGCATGTGCACTTCCTGCCATGTCTCTTAGACTCAGTATGTAGTGCAATCAGCATGGAAGGAAGTAGCCTGAAGACGGCCTGTGTCTAAAACCACCAAGTGCCAAGCAGAAAGACCTGCCCCCTAGCTTCCCACCGCCATGTCCTAACAGGTTGTAACTGTGACATTAGATCAGAGCCCGTGAACGAGAACACGACAGGAAGCTGCCCCACCATCAGGCATTCAGATGAGTGGAATTCAGGTTAAAAGGAAATGACAGTCATTGCAACAGTAGCCCTTTGTTGTGACTGGGAAAAGAAGACAGACAAAATACTCGAAGGAGCGCCCTGCAGAAGAAAAATAAAACCAAACGAGAGAAAAAAGTCTTCCTTTTAACTAAACACCATACACAATATAACCAATTACAGATGGCCTAAGATTGTGGGGGGATTCGTTTAAAAGAGTTCTGACCACACAATCAGCCGTTGAAAGAGATTCTTTGAAAGAGATTTAAATACAGATGTTCTCAGCTTTATGAATATTATCTCCTATTCATAATTCAGTCATGTTCCTCTCAGACTGCCTATTTGGTTCCCATTAAACAACCAACCATTATGCCTTAAAGCAGGGTTTGCTTTAGAAAGGTCAGGGGGAAAAGTGAGTCATAGGTGGAGCATCTAATAATTTTTAAATATTTAAAATGTCTTAAATTCCTTCCTAATTTATCTGCAAATAACATTCCCTAATTAATGAGCAGGAGCCGTTGAGTGATGACAAACCACCCGCAAGTCAAGGTGTGTGTCTCCGGCACACGGCAGAGTCCTTGGTCCAGAGAGGGCGAACAACTAGGTCTCAACATCCTTCCTGAGTTATCTTTATGTAACTCTCGTAATTAGCAGCTTTTTCTAAAACATTAGTGAAAAGTAAAAAATAAGCCTAACACAAACAAACAAAAACTCTAAAGAATCTACAACCCCACCATACAGGAGTGCCTCCTTTTTGCACTATTACCTCTGTGGGAAGGGAGAGTAATATAATACAGTGTTTTAAAATGGAGTTCCGAGTTCATATCCATGTGACCTTGAATAAACTACCTTAGATCTCTCTCCCTATTAAATGGAGTTAATGATAGCATCTTCCTCATAAGACTACTTTTTTAGGATTAAACTGTGTGTTGCACATGAAGGGTTAACGCTGTGGCTGGTAGACAGTAAATATCCAATAAGTATCAACTATTGTTATTACCTTCAAAAGAGTGGTGGCAGTTAGAACTACCCTGAAATCTGGGACCCTTTGTCATGCAGGCAACAAAACTTGAGAAAAAAGAAATTGGTGCTTACTAAATAAATTCCTGCTAAGCTGATAAATTATTAGTGTCAATTACGTTCACACGGCGGCCTTATTTTGCCACTTTCTCAGTAATTAATAAGATGCAAACTTCTCAGTACTAAGTATTGCCTCATCCTAACTAGGGAAGAGAGGAAAAGCTCACCAGTTCTTTGTTGGACACCAACGCCAGATTGGAGAGTGCTGATGGGCAATACTGTTGCCATTTTTCCCCCTTCATCTAGAGTTTACCAAGTCCATTAATTCATGGCCATGGTGAAACTCTTAACAGCCCCTTCAATGTAAGATTTATATCCCGAATTTCTTTTTCATGTAGCAATAGCAAAGCACATACATCTGACCATCCTTGACTCTAGGACTTAAGAGTTACCCAATTTCCAATTAAAACATTTACAAGCACACTTCACAAACAAAGGTGTCTTGCTATTCCAACTAAAATATTGTGAGGCTTATAAGGAAACTTGCAATAAATTTTAAAATGCTTTATAGATAGTAACTAAATAACATCTTTATGGGAATGAGTACCAGGGGATTGATAGAATTTGTTAATAGTAACAATAACAAGGAACAGTTGAGAAGCTCCTGCTGTGTGCCAGACATTGTCTGACTCTTTGAGGTAATCACCATTATTATCTCCATTTCAGAGATGAGGAAACTGAGGAAGAATGAAGCAACAAGCAGTCTGACTCCAGAGTCCAAGTTCTTACCCGCTCTTCTACATACAGATGTTGTGGCTTCTACAAATATTAGCCCATCTATCTATATTCTAGTAAAGTGCTCCAAACAGTGAACCAAAATCTCTGCTTTGAATTTTTTTAAAAAATCTTTATGCCCATGGAAGAAATAAACAAAAAAACAAACAGCACCCTTTGAAATTCAGAACAGAACACGTAAAGACACCAATGATCACTCCTACCTCAAGTCTGTCTGTCCGCATTAACTTCTGTGCAGCAGCTGCAGCAGCTGCAGGCACAGGGACCCCAGGGTTCCCTGTGACCAACATTGGTGCAGTCGGCAAGATCTCTGCTGGAACCAGGCTTGGGGACACAGGTCCCAGGTAGGGGTTAAAGGCTGCTGATGCATTGGTGGCTAAGCTTGGTGCAACTGAAAACATTGGCTGAAAAATAAAACACAAAGCAAACTTGAAGACACAGGTCTTGATTCAAAGTTGATATCCTACGTTATATATCTACCCTCCTTCCATCCATGCAGCCATCCATCCATAATCCATTCTTCCCCTACTGCCCTCCCTCCCTCTCTCCATTTAATTGTATGTTTATTTACGATAAGAATGCTTCTTAAATAAGCATTCATCAAATCAATTTTTATGTAAAATACAATGGGTAATTTATCTGGTTAAAATTTCCATGGGGATTTTGAAGCTTGGGGTCCATAATATTTGCAATTTCTTTTTGAACAACAGCTTAGCCCTTCAATATAGAAACTTCTTGTGGTCACCTAGTCTCCACCTTTGTCCTGATTTAATCCTAGAAACTTGTCTAAGAAGTCCATTTCATAATTGCTGTGCCAGATGTACTTGAAAGATCTGTTTACAACTGTTAATAGGTTGCAAGTGTCCTATTATCTAGAATAAATAAAGCAGAACTCCCAGTGGACAACAGGATTTCACAGTCAATGTAAACTGTGAACAAATCTCATGGGATATGTGAAAGATGATGATGACACCATTTCTTTTGAGCACATAAGATAAAGTGTTCGGCATACATACTTGTTGCAGGTTTTCCTGGGGAAATCATAAATGTTCCATCAGCCTATCACACCTCTCTGAGATTTTTAACAACAGATTCAGCCTACTAGTGAGAAACTATTCTGAAATGTGAAGTCTGAAACAGAACACGTCTGAAGAAACGCTGTATGATTGTTCAAGGAAATACATACAGTGGCACTAAATAAACTGCTACGAGGTAGATTTGCTGCCAGAAATGCTTTTGTGAATATATGAGAATAGTTTCTATTTGTTGATATAAAATTTTTCATATCAGAAAATATATCTATTCTTGAGTAAAATTAAATAATTTACCTCAAATCTACTTCAACAATGTACTTTTCCAGTTTTTAAAGCATAACCTAGCACAATGTTCCACCTTACTGGTGGTATATTTTCAACTTTCTAATTCAATGGAGTTTTCATTCTTGATGTTCAATGCTTTGTGTAATAATAATATTTGTTTCCAAAACACAAACCCACAGACAAAATGGACCCTGTTCTTTAAGGTAATTTTAAACCATTTGTTATCTTTACCCTGCTGTAAGGACGAGAATCACAGAAATTTTTTTAGCATGAAAGGGATGCGAGACTGTAGATAATTATTCCCTTTGAAGGCATAAGAAGTTAGAGGACCCCAGAGTTTATTTATTATTAAAGAGAGTTTTGGAGTAAGGTTTCACACAATTAAGATGTATGTTACAAAAGTAATTCTTAAAAGCTCAAAAGACATATCTTAAAAAATAAAATACATTCTTTATCTAATTTGGCCCTGACTCATTCTATATTTAGGAGAGTAAAACGGAATTCAAGGATTCCTTTTTCCTTAGAGCAATGGTTCTCAACTATGGGTGGTTTTGCCTCACAGGGGATGTATGGCAACATCTGGGGACATTTTTGGTTGTCCCGGCTGGGGGTGCTGAGTGTCCTCTAACACACAGGACAGCCCCTCACAACAAAGACTATCCAGCCCCAAATGTCAACAGTGCTGGGGTGGAAAGTCCCTGTCCTAAAGATACAGCTTTCTTTTGACCTCACAAGTTGTCCTAGGACAAAATATTTGCAGCTAGCATACACAGTCTCACTAAAAAGACATGAAATATAGAATATTTAATACATAATTTGATTAACTTGGGAGAAGAAACAAACTACCACAGATTCCACTGGTATTTTCCAATTAAAATATTTATGCCTCCCAATGTGTGGGTTTGAAAGCCATGGATAGCTGCCCTGCCAGGTGGATGGTTCTCGATGAAGTAGCCTAAAGTAATAACCTCCGGTCCCCAGTTCCGTCCCTGCCCAAAGCAGCTATCCACTGACAACAGGAAACTATCTGGGTTCCAGATAAATTCAGTCAGCTGCCAGGAACTGGGGCCCAGAGCAATCTCTGTCCAACAACAAGTTACCTGAATAGCAGCTGATTTGATGTTGCTCCACTGTGTCCTGGCTGCCAAGGCAGCAGCAGGACAAGAGTTGACCTGTGCAGTGAATGTGTGTTGAACTTGGGTCTCTATTCAGAAATGTGCACGTTAAACTGACGCTGTTACACACTGGCAGGCACAGATGTGAAATTTCAGCCAGACCAGCTCACTGATCTTCTCTTTGATGTTTAAGAATTATAAGAAGCTTAGCACAGAAAAGTAAAAGACTAGCTTAGAATATGGAGAACAGAAGCTGGTCAATATTAACTTTAGCTATGAATTAACATGCATTTCCAGATAGGACATGTTAAATGTATACTTCAGGTACTGAGATGTTTACATCACTGTGCACAATCTATTATAATTATTTAGAAGCAGAGGTCAAACTGACAAAGTTATCTGGAGGGAAGGAAATAATTCTTATTTTAAGAAAATAAGACCAGTGGCCAATAAAATTCAGCTTTGTTGAATCTCATTGAATAAAATAAGTTTATAATCGACAATGCATATAATGCAGGAGTTGCATATTACAGATAAATGAATACTTTTATGAGATATAACTAGTGATCTTATTAACTGGCAACAATTCTCCCACTGGATTGTTTCTAAAAGTTGTCACATGATTGACTTTCTGACTTAACAGAACAAAGTCAAATCTGAAGAATTTTAGGGCACCGTCCCCAAGTAAAATCTGCAGCAGCTTTTAAAATTCTGAAACATCAACTATTCAGCGAGCATTGCCTCAAAACTGTTCCCTCTCCAGATAAGTGGAGTTATTTGCTAAACAGGCAGACAATCAATAATAATGGCGCTACAGCTCTATAGCTTGAAATCTGATTCCAAAAGCTGGAAGGAAAAAAAAAAAAAACACCGAAGTGCAACATTCCTTCATTTCTTTTGAGTTATTGTAAATTTGTTATATTCCTTTTTCAAAGAGTACCCTGTTTTGGGTAGGTCACCGCTGGCCCCATCGGAGTGCCCTAATCAGATTAGGGAAGCACTTGAACTGTGGCTCTGCCAATTCTTTATTCTAAAAGCCACCCGGCAGAGGGTTCTGCAGAATTGCAAGAATGGATATTAATGTCACGGCATTATCAGGTAGCATCCTATTTTCTCTCAAGTATCCACGGGATAATGTACAACTATGTAATTGGTGTATCTGATACTGACTGTATCCTTGTAATAATGATTTACAGATATCTTTGTTCCCGGAAGGCATAAGGAAGGTTGGTTTATGATTGCCTTTTGCCAGTGAATACCCTCAGCAGGGAAAAACCAAATGCAATCTTACTAATGCTGGTGCATTTATGGGCTAATCACTTCTTTGTTTTAAGTGAGACATCTGATTCCATTAAAGTAATCTGGGTTTATTATGAATGAAAACGTTATTCAATTTCACGTTATGACCCTAGTTAAAAGTGTGCAAACATGATTATCACAATAATTCCCTCTGTTTATTGTGTGCCAGGCACTGTGCTAAGCGCTTTACCTATGTTATTATATTTAATCCGCTTAACAGTAGAGTGTAACTTCCACGGAGCAAACGAAAGCAAAAGCTCCATTGTTTTTGTTTTGAAAAGGGGAGGACACATGTTCAGTTCACCACTAAATCGCCAGAACTGAGAACAATGCCTGACACACAGTAGGCACTCAATAAATATACACTGAATAAGTGTTTGAGTGAATGAATGAATAAAAGTGTGAATTAATTGTAGCCTTGTCATGTGGGTATTATTAGCTTTATTTTTCAGGTAGGAAAAAGGGTTCACACGAATTATGTGCCCACAGTCACAAAGGACTGCATGGAGGACCTAGGATTTGGACACAGCTGTGTTTGATTCCAGCTGGTATTAAAACCAAGGGGTCTCGATGCTGGCTGTCCAACAGTCACCTGGACAACGTGAAGCCTGGTATACCCTGGCGCGCTCCACTCATCAGAATCTCTGGGAAGAGAGGTGGCTAGACGGCAATATTTTTTTTTAAAAGCTCCTGGAGAAACCCCATTCCATATACTATGTGGTCTTCTACTGTTTAATAAGAGATTCAGTTTTCTGATTCTACGTGAGGACACCTGTTTCCTTAAAGTTCACTTCTTTTGAAAATAGTTTTCCCTCCACACTGAAGGCTGCTCCAGTCCAGCCCAACTGTTTAATTCCCAATCAACCTTCAAGAATCAGGACTCTTTCTGTTGATGTTGTCCCTGATCCACCCACATGTCCAACTAAAAGGCTTCTCCTACCCTCTGTTCTTACCTAACTCTTCCTCTCTTGAATTCAGCGTTGATCACCAGCTGTGTTTACTTAACCACCTCTCCTACTTGGGCTCTCGGAGAGCAGTCTTACGCACTGTTCTTTGTTCATTTGGTAGATTCTGCAACTGGCACTTAAACAGGTCCTCTACAAACATTTGCTTAACAAGTATTTTTGTGGATTTGCTAACTGTTTTTCTCTGCCACAGAAACTAACCAGCAAATACATTAAATATTTTCTAGTACAGACATTTGAACGTTTAAAAAGATTTGATGTTATTTTCTTTCTATCTCAAAATTTAATCATTAGTTCTTTAGTATATGTGTTTGAAATTAAATTTCTTTTATTTTTGTTTGTCATTTTTTATATTGAACTGAAAGTTTCACTAACATACTGTTACCTTGCTGTAATCTTGCAGATATCATAGTGGTCCTAATTTATTTTAAAACATTATTTGAAATGGTGTTTGTTTTGCATATAATGTTTGCAATTTTTAATGGAGAGAGTACACAAAATAAATAATATACAGTCAGTATCTGCTGGGATTTATAGGACACAAATTTTAAGTCAGATTTTTCTGGATTTTACCTCTGTGTGAGGGTGTGTGTGTGTGGGGGGTCAAACTTGTAAGCAGGGAAAAATTAAGCTTTTTAAAAAATTAACAGCACACAATCAAGACATAAAAAACAAGTTTCTGGGTAGATACACCCCTGTACAAGAGCTATAAACAATCTCTGTAAATAATTATTTTGAATATAAACAGAGCTAAAAAGTAAATTTATCTAGAAATTCACATTACAGTGTCCTTTTTCTTTTCCTAAGAAAGTAGCACATGCCTGGAATAAAATGAGAAATACTGTTTTTAACTCGTCTAGACTGACATGCTGACTGGGCAAATCAAATGACCACTTACTTTACTCTTAATTTCACTTTATCCTTCAAGCGAGTTTTACTGACATGATAAACATTTAAATACAGAAGACTCTCTTCTCTCCCTCCAAGCAGCAACAAACATGGTCTGGTCCCTGAAATTCAGGCCCTTCCCAAGCTGCCTGAGGAAGCACAGGTGCCTTGACAGAAAGGCAGACAGAAAGGCGGGACAGATGAAATATGACTCAGGGTGACCGACCTGGAAACATTTTACCAGAAACATGTGGGGATAAAGCGGCCTTATCTCAACCACTAGTTGGATAAACTGGAAAGTAAAGCACTAAAAAACAACTGAAGAATTCTAGGTGTTCGTGGAAGTGTGACAAATGATGACTTCTAAGCTTTCAGCAATCAACGGCCAAAAAATGCTTGGACATAACAGCAAAGGCAAGGTGACAGAAACAGCACAGGAGGTCCTAAGACTTTAGCTAAATCCAGTAACTTTCAATTTCTCGATCCCCAAGGCTTGAATTCACATAATGCACAGGGAATTCGACGTGAGTTTCACACCTCAGAGCATGTGTGTGTGCCTTCAGGGCAGGCACCACAGGAAAACGTGGACGGCCAAGGCTACCCTCTGGGAGCAAGGGGAAATGGACAGGGGGCCGCCGCTGGGGGAACGCTGGAGCTCAGATACAGCTCTTCCAAACAATGCTAGTGCACACTTCTCCGAGGGCAACGATGAGAACCCGGACTCACAGGGTGTTTGAAAAACATCTTTCTGGGAGGGACCAAAGAAATATACCAGATGTCTCTACGTCGTGAGCCCCTAGGTGCAGTCTATCTTTGGTTGTTATTTAATAACGTCCTCATTAGAGTACCTTTGCATCTTCAGTGCATGGCAAAGTAACAAGAGTTTTTAAAGTACTACTTAGAAAAAGAATCCAGAAATTTTATTTTTTAATTTGGGTAATTCAATACTATAGTTCCCTCTATCTTCAACGATTATACAGTAAAGGAAAAAAATGGTCTTTTTGTACTTTTATTAGTGGTTTACAAATGATAACAGAATTAATATCAATTCTTTAATAATTTATTGTGCTACTTTTAAAGAAGTAGACACAAATTAAATTACTTATTTTCAACTACTTATTTCCTCATCTTATAATATGGGAATAATTATGCTGTAAGATTGGCAGGATCCTGCAAAGAATGTATCTTAAACTTTTCACTGCATAGTGAAGAAGGTCAGGGATTTTAAATGAATCAACCAAAGACCCAGAGTTGGTTGGTCACATGTCTCCACTTAGAACCTGAACAGCCTGAGTGAGATCCCAGCCCTGATACTCACTAGCCACGTGACTCGGGCAAATTACTTGATCTCTGAACCTCTGAATCTTCATCTCTAAAGCTGGATAGTAGCCCCTACTTCACAGTACAGTTGTGAAGATTTATGATACAGAAAGCGTTGAGTGCCTTAAATGCCCTCTGAGTACTGTACTTACTGCCCCCCTCCCCAAATGTTATGTTCTCTTTCTGCTTCCGGGCTTGGTACAATTCATTATAACATAGTAAAGTCCATGAAAACAGGAAACTCTCCTATAAATCCCTGCCTTCCCCAGGTCAGCCTAGTGTCATGTTCTGAAGATCTTAAATTTATAGACCCAGTCTCTCAAAATGCATGAGAAAATGAGAGCCCAAGCTGGGTGGCATAAGAGCTATTTCCTGGTCCCAAGCTGCACCCTCGTCAAGCCTCAGGCTGCCTCTGCTAACAGTCAGCTAACGGGTATCCACCTGTGTTCCCCATTCTACGCTGCCGTCTCTCTAATTGGGCTGCGTTCTTGTTCCTGGTTATGATTCCTTTGGACTCTGGGGCAGGTAACTACCATGAACCTCTGCCTGTTCTTCTCATGTTCAGGAAACTCCTTCCTCATTCATTTTTTCACTTATCAAGCGATTCTTTCATCACTGCTGCATGCTGGGGGGAGGGTGTAGCTCAAGTGGTAGAGCGCCTGCTTAGCATGCACAAGGTCCTGGGTTCAATCCCCAGTACCGCCTCTGAACATAAATAAATAAACCTAATTACCTCCTCCAACCTAAAAAACAAGGTCGCTGCTACATGCCAGGCATAATACTGGATGCTTCTGGATTTAACTCAACCTTGCTAGCCTCTTTTCTTCATGTCCCTCCACTTACGGTTTGGGGGCTACACTGGTTGGCCCTAGAGAACTAAGATGCTTTACTTACTCAACTAAAAGCCCTGTCACTGCTCAGATATTCCTGATACTGCTCCTAGGAATCTGCTCACAGTACGATCTCCTTTGATATCACCACTATCCTACGTTGGATTCAACTCTGTCTTCAAACACAAGCATCTAGTCTAGAGGCCATCCTCCTCTGAGTGGCCTTTTCCATATTAGTCACCTGGCTGCTTCCAGCCCGGTTATAATCCCTGTTTGTGGGCCTAGCATTAAGGTTCCAGTAAGCAGCTGGTTGTGACCATCTCATTTATTTCTGAATCTCCATTATGTTACCCTCATCAAAACAGGACTGACTACAAAAAGGATCGAAAAGTCTCAGGTGGGGTTTTGAAAGCAAATTTCCTGGATTAAAGCCTTCTCTACAGTCATTAAAACCCCAAATGCTTTAGAATTGAATAATTAAAGTGACTTCTACAGTCATTACAAAAACGTCACTCTGAACAGAGCCTATTTTTAGACCATGATCTCAGGATGCCTTTAGCAGAAGGGTAATTCCACATTCAAATCTAGTCATATCAGGGAAAATTAACATAAAGCCTGAATGGGCTCACAACTAATAAAAATAAACGCTTTGTCTAAGCAGAGAATTTGCCAACAAAAACACTAGAAAATGAGGTAATTTTTGATGGTTTCAGAAATCTGTGATTTAGTGATTTCATAAACAACACGTATTTGTTACTAGTATTTCAAAGACATGACCATAATGCTGTTTATAGTTTGTCCCAGGATTACGCATATGGTGATCCTGGAATGGCCTTGAGAGTAACACTCAAGGACTAAGTCAGGAGACAGCCATGACTTCGCAGTGAGGAACTCACTGCCGTGACGTGGACTGTTTTCTGCCGTCTGGCAACCACACTTGCTGATCTCAGAGTTGCTCCCGGTCACTGAGTGGGGAGAGCCTGGCAGTAAGCACTCTTCAAATGTTTAAGTGGAACAAAGTATCTTACATCAAGGCGAGATCTTACATCAACTAAAGTTGTAGCCATCCCAAGGATTTATCAGATCTTTGAAACCATATGTGAGGGCCAAATGTCAAAGAGAACTCTTGTCCTATATTTTATGCTAAAGAGAATGATTAAACTTTTTTTTTCAACCAAATGGAAATCTTCATGCTATCCCAATATAGACATGTGAAATTAACAGATGTCACAGAAATAAATTTAAGATATTTTTCACTGAGTCCCCCATAATGGAAAAATATATATATATCAAGTTAAAACAGACACAAAATTATAATATTCTCTCACCTCAACTGTATAGTATTGACAATTGGTATCACTGACGATTGGATTTGGAGATCCCTCCCACCTCGAAATGCAATCCCCCCCTCTTTTTTGGAATGATTGGTGCATTAAGTTCTAAGAGAGAATAATAATTACGTTGAGTTCAGGTGTTAAAATGTACTAGGAAAAAAATCAGTTAGCACACATGCTACAATTAGCTTATCAGGAAAATGTGGGTCTTCACACTCCCGAGACCGCATAATATCGCATAGAAGTCAATGACAGAAATATTCTGATCATTGCAAATTTGAACATGCATTTAAATACAGCATTACTGTATCACAATTAACATCAGAACATTTTTTGCAACCTAAAATTAATTATGATATAAATCTCTTACATTTTTGTGGATAACTGTGAGTAAAGGTTATTAAAGTCATCTGTCACATACAACCTCCCCCCGAAATCCAAATGAATAAATAAATAAATAAATGTGCTCAGAATCAAAAGTTATCCACACGTACTGCTCAGTAAACAACAAATCCCTATGACCACCTACAGTTTATAAAATGCAGCTCTTTTTCTTAAAAAAAAAAAAAAAAAAAAAAAAAGCCCTTGGGGTTTCTGCCTCTCCTGACTGGTCCTCCTCTGATGGGACTTCCAGGTCTGTGATATGGACTCGCCACCGTCAGAACTCTCCCAGACCTTGTAACTATGGAATAATTTCAACTTAAGTTGAAAAGAATAACAAAGACTCCTTTCCATAAAGAGAACTATATGGATTCTCTTCAAGGAGGGGGAAAGGGAAACATGTTCTCAAAATTAATGATGATATACACCATTTTTTAAAAAAATGACGATTATCGCTGGAGGTAGCCTGAAGATGCACCTTGACTATCCTGACATTTAATGACCATTTTACAAAAGACCATTTTAACACCTGCAAGTCACAGGATTTAATCTGAAAAGAATTTGGCGGGAAAACATGCTATAACATACATTTCCACATGATTTAGCCAGAAGATGAGTAACTTGACAGTGTCAAAACTATTTCCAGGGTTTGACTGATAATTTTGCTAGAAAATGCTAGGCAACTGATCCTGTTACCTGTGTTCACTTGATCTAGTGCATTCATCACTTTAACACTGAAACTGAGCACTCAGAGTGACAAACGTAAGGAATGAGAACTGAGGCCAGGCTCACCACGGGTTGCAATGGGGCACCGGGCATCATGGCATTGGCTAGTTGCATTTGCTGGGCCAACATGGCCATGTTCTTCTGCTGAATCAAGTTATTGCGCCCATTTATCTCCAACTGCGTTTTTAAGTGTGGGGGTGGATGAAGATATTTGCAGTTCTCCCTGGAGCAACGACCCTAAAAAACAAAAGCAGAAAATGCCATCTTAAAAAAATTAAAATCCACAAATCTTAAAAAAAATCATAATAATGCAAGCCTACCACTTGAATCTATGGGTGTTTCACACAAAGTATTGTCCAAATCACTTTATATTTCAAATAAATAATAAATTCACTCAAATACATTATCAAAATGAGGTATTAAAGACATATGGAAAAAGTTTAAAGCTTCTTCTAAAGAAGTTCCTGTACTTTAATATTAGCCCTAATATTTCTAGATCCAAGTTTAAAAATCTACAAACTGCCAAGGTAACACTAAAACATAGAATATCAAATAAAAATATTAGGCTCCTTCCATGATATTTTCTGGTTGATTTTAATAAACCCAAAAGAGTCATAAAGTTTTACCATCTATTTTTACGTATTGGGCTGTAAGGAAATGAACTTAGAGGACTCAAGGCTCACTGTATCTTCAGTAAAACGCCTTTACACATATCTCATAAAAAGTAAACTGAAAATTCCTTCTAAGCTTTATAAGACCACATATTAAAAAAGCTACAGATGAAAAGAAGAAAATTCCCAGACACTTCCACTGAAATAGAGATTAGTAAGTATAATGAAATATTGGTGAAAAATAGAGCCTTTAACCTTTCAGCGATAAACCTAGTCTCCTTCGCCCAAGAACTGTAAAACAACAGAACTAGGCATATTTACCCTCCAAAAATGTATAGTATAAAATGGAGAAACAAAGTAAGTGACTATAAAATAAGAAATGTGAATATACCTTTCTTTCGGAATGATCCTTCTCGTTAAAATACCCACTAAGGTCTGTATTATGTAACACTGTGAGGGACTGACCCATATTATTTCAATATAATCTTGTCAAGTCATATTGATAGTAACCTATCTCAATTACTACCTTGACACTTTCTTTCACCAATAAATCTAATTAGAACTGTTTGTGAGGGTAAAAGAAAGATTTAATTGAAGCCATCAACCACCCACCTTCTCGAGCCTTCTTTGGTTTTTCTAAGAAAAATCTATTTACCATAATTTGACCTTGTACTGTTAAATCGACTCAGGAAACTGATGTTTATGTTTGTGATAAAATCTGTCACAATTCTAATTTGAACACTCTACTTCTGGCTTGTTTTGATTAAGGTTTTTAGGAATAAGTTTACACACAGGCTAATATAGAATACTGTCTGTTAACAAGCTTTATGCCATAAAGAATTACTAATAATATTTTAAATCAGGAGGCACAGGGGACAGTAGTTCACAGCAAGGGCCGCACAGGTCTCAAGATCTGGGGTAGAGAGACTTAGCTCTCTCACTTATCAGCTGCACGGATTGCATAAAAAACTAACTTCTTTAAGCTTTGGGCTTTTCATTCATTTCAAAATTGCTGTATAACCTACACCATGGGTTCATTATGAAGATTAAAGAAGATAATGTACCGTCACACCCTAGGCACTGTGAGCACTGAGAGGCAGAGGGAAGATTAGAAGCAGCAATTACCACCACCTCCAGCACATTTTAAATTCTATATCCAGTAACAGAAAAACAAAATATCAGCAGGAAGGTAATTTCCATAGTATCTATTAGTGATGGCTATTGATAACTTCACAAGTAAAGTAACAGTTACATATCTATGACATTCTGTATGAAATCACCACGCTTGGTATCTGTTGAGATCACGAGCAAAGTATTAGTCTAAAATCATCTGGATGCAAAACAACTTGTACAAAAACAGCGCTTCGAGTCACAAGATAAACCACAGAGAATGACTGGCCAACATAAATAAACTCATGGATGACACGTGGTCTGACTCCAGGGCTGTCCAGTTGAGGTCTTATAGGGGAAACTTGCTTTTTTTTTTTTTTTCTTCAGTACAAAGAACATCTTGGCTCTAAGAGAAATTCTGGTTCTCAATATCTCCACATCACATTTCTCACTGAAATTGGATTTACTGAAGTGCAGATAAGCAGGGTTATATCCACTTTGAGGATTCAGTTACTGTCAATTCACTGAGATCAGTTTCTATGGTTCCATAAATAGCACAGAGGCATCCCTAGGCCCTGAACCTGGCCTCGGCCACACTAGCGCTGGTCTCCCTCAGCACTTCATTCCAACGCCTCCCTTGGACAAAACCACCAAGGCCCTCCTACCTGTGAACACAGCCTGGGTGGAGATAATGAGGAAGAGAAACCACATGCAAACCACCCTGTTCTGTAACAGTGCATCTCCAAACTTTTAATAGAAACTCAGACCTTTGGTTTTCATTTTGTCTTTACTACATCTACTCAGGAAAGATGCCATTTTACCACATTTCTTTTTTTAAACCTTTTTTTCCATTTTTTTTTCAACTGAAGTATAGTCGGTATACAACGTGTTAATTTATGGTGTACAGCATAGCAATTCAGTTATACATTTCTTTTTTTTTTTTTTTACAAGCAGAAGAAGGGTTTGGGGTTTTACAGTTACACATTTCTATATATTCCTTTTCATGTTCTTCTTCACTATAGACTATTACTAGGTATCAAATATAGTTGCATTTCTTACATAGGCTACCTTTCCATGCTCAGCTTGATTTGATTGCAACTGGAACCTTGCTTTCAAAAAAGCTATGTTCCTAAGAATCAATTGAGGATATTGTGTGGAAAAGTATGCAGACTACCAAGCCTCTCCCACAGAGTGTCCGTGGCAGTAGGGCTGGCAGCCCAGGGATCCGCATTTTAACAGTATTCCAGGTCACTCTGATTTGACAGAAAACACTACAAAATGCAAGTCTGCAAAGCCACACGAATTTTTCATTGACATGTGTGGAAAAAATAACAGACGTAGCCTCTGCAATTGATATTAGATAAACTTAGCTTCTCAGGAAGGTCAAAACTTGCTTAATGCTGACTGTGCCGCTGAATAATTGTGGTTTGACAAATAAAAAGGTCAAAAATAAGTTAGAATAAACATCCTTTTCTAGAAAACTGCCTAAAACCCTGGAGAAAACCAGCAGAGGCATCCTTTCTGTTGAGAGTTAAGGTAAATATGACACTGGTACCTTTCCAGCTTCATCCATCTCTTGAGTTCCCAGCACCGTACCTCAACAAGTATTTGCAGGATGAATAAAGGAACATTTCTTACACAATGCTTAAAGGTGAATTCTACTCTAATTCTGTGCTGGAGACCATGAAGATAATAGAATAAAAACTAGATCTAATACCAAATTTTGACTCTGAGTTGTACTAACCTAATGATGCTTTTATTCAGAGGCCAGTAATTTGAACAGACAACAAAGCTTGCCATGAAAAAGGGAGAAAACAAGGAAAGGCCTGCAGATTTCACTAGAGAGAAAGAAGATTTGTGCAGGAGTCCAATATATTTGGCATTCGAAAACTTATACAGTGACAATACATTCTAAAAATCTAAGAACAAAAATTCCGTCAGTACCTAGTGCTCACATACGCAGATTCTTGTATGGGAACTACGACTCTGAACCATCCAGAGATTTCACCTCAAGATACAATAAATTGGGCTGCTAGGGTTAATACAAAAATATAAAGCAGCTTTTGTTCAGTACTGATTGCTACACGTAGCTCCACTTACTGCCATGTAATTGCAGATTTTTATCAACCATAGCTTGGTTCGAACAGCAGCGTTGTTACTTACTTGCTGTGTGTCCCTGCAGAAGTTGGTTACATTCTCTGAGTGGTCATACCTTTTCTGTAGAACAGTAACAATACGATTGATCTCACTGGCGATGTATGAGGATTGAGCAAGATAGTGAGGCCAACCTCATACATGGCTCCTGGTATACATAACTTGCTGTCAATAAATATTAATTATTTTTCTCTCTTTGCTTAAGCTCTCAAGCTAATGACAAGTAGCAGCTGTTTCACCCTGCACCGTTATCTGTTAAAAGTACTAAAAATAATACACGTGGCAAAACTCAGTGTCAGTGCATGTCAATCATCAATAATGTAACATAAGCTTGCCCCTTAATCATCATTCTGTATTTGTCACATCCGCTAAGGAAAAATGCCATTCTAATATGCTTCTCACAGTGTTATGTTTCTGAGGTTTACTTTTGTTGACTGCACTAAAATCTTACTTTCAATAAGCTGGCCAGCTGACTAGCAGGCCACTCTAGAGAGCCTGTACCATAAATACCTTAGGCTCCATTCAAGGAGGCTTTTTATAAGTTGCCACAACACAGATTCCAAAAACATCACTGTAATGCATATATTGTATACTTTAAGGAAATGGAGAAAGTTCAATAAAATATTGACACAGAATGAGTTCACTTTGCTCTAATAATTTCTCTACATCTTTAAATTAAAAGTAATCTGTCCAAAAAAAGTAAGAACAAATTCCAAAAGCCTCTATGAGATCAACAATTTTGATCAGAGATCACCTGAGGCCAATGGAGAGCTCAAGACACCACGTCCTCAGTTTCTGAGGTTCAAACTGTTGAATTGTGAATTGAAGGACTTTCTCATTAGCCTTTGAAACTGGCACAAAGTGTGTGATTCTAACAAGGGAAGACGTACATTTAGATTGATTGTTTGAGCCTCAAAATAAATGCCTGGTTAATTTTTAAACATCAGAGTCTAATACACTGTACTTTAAAATTATTACATAGTATGGATTACCATGTATTATTACATATACTACATATCTAAAATGATACCTATGTGATGTATGTGGTGAGGTATAAATTGCAGAATAAAGATAAAACTGAATGGAGCTAGAGATGGCAATTTAGAGATATAAGAAAACTATTTCTCAGCTTTTTTCAATATTTATTTAAGAATTAGCTAACAATCAAAAATAAAACATTGTACTTAGACTAAGCTGGCTAAACTTAGTAAAACAAAAAAACCCCAAAATTCTATTTGAAAACTGGAAAAAACTAATTTCCCATTTTTAATTATACTTCTTCTACCTAAAATAAAAGGAATATTGTGACTTATGAGGTCAGAATGTAAAAAGACACTTTATTAAGCTGCCAAATGGTAACTGTGTGGTAGGATTAAAATTACTGAGTCATATTTGGGTAGATTCTGGAAATAAAAGGGCAATGAAAAAATTATAAGGGTACCAGCTAATACTCAGAAGTCTTTTCCAACTTTCACTGGTAGACTATTCAACCTGCAACCATTTAGTTCAATTCTTAAAACAAAACTAATATTTCCTTTGGAACAGCTGAGATAGGCAAATGTTTTTGAAGCACTTTCTGGAGATATCCATCGCTCAGATATTGGCCAGAAACTCTGGCAAAGGAAACTGGTAGCTTCCTATTGAAAATAACTGGCTTTTGGTTGGCTTTTTTTTTTTTTTTCCAGCTAAGATGGTACAAATATCTCAGAAAAATTTTGCAAAAGGGAAAAAAATTGGCAATCAAGAAATATCACTGCAGCACACTTTTCCAAAAATGTTTTTGTGGTTCTGTCATGCTGTTTAATTATCTATTCTAATGCAAGGGTGAATACATTTACATATATAATATTAATTTTAAAATTATAAGTACCTAGTGGTGAGAAATGTATGGCAGTTTAAAAGGTGATTAACTTTAAGAAAAATTATACTTCACACACACACAAATATGCATACACATGCATATATGCTCAAGCATTTTGTTTTCCTTTAGGTGAATGAATATAAGTTTAATTAGCTCTAGGAATTACAGTTTATTGGCTTTTACAAATATCAAAAATAAGTTAATTGCATCTAACACATAGGATATTGTAGCTCTTAAATGTGTATCTCCTTATGATTCACTTGTTTCCATAAAGGGCTTGTGTCTGTTTACAAGAATATACACATCCTAAAAAGAAATTCAAGGTTTCTCAGCCTCAGCTCTACTGACATGTGGGGCCGGATAAGACTTTGTTGTGGGGGCTGTTCTTGCCGTTCGTTGCAGGATGCTTAGCACCACACCTGGACTACTAGATGCCTACAACACTCCTGTCCTCGGTTACAATCATCAGAACTGTCTCTAGATACTGCCAAATGTCCCTGGGAGTCAGGGGCAACAAAGTCATCTCCAGCTGCAAGCTAACCACTGCTTAAAGCTAACGCAGTTTAATGGGGGCAATATTAGTCTGCTGAGGCCGCCATAACAAAATACCATAGACGGGTGGTTTAAGAAACACAAATGCATTTTCTCACAGTTCTGGAAGTTATAAGCCCAAGATGATGGTTCTGGCCAATTTGGTTTCCAGTAAGAGCTCTCTCTTTGGTTTGCAGACAGTCACCTTATTGTTTCCTTACATGGCCTTTCCTTGGTGCGTGCACAGAGAGAGAGAGAAAGCTCACTGATGTCTCTTACAAAGACTCCAATCCCATCAGATCAGGGCCTCACACTCAGAATGTTAACCTTAACTACTTTAACCTTAATTATCTCCTTAGAGGCCCCATCTCCCCATATAGCCACATCAGAGACAGGGCTTCAACATATGAATTTCAGGGGGACACAAACATTCAGTCAGTAAAAGGGGCACACATAATTTAACAACTGCCAACCTAAAGTTATTTGTAAATAGCTTTAAATATTTTCATGTACCATTTAAATGTAAACACATTTAAGTTCTGGGAATTTCCTCAAGCATAAGATAACGGATTTGTACTATAAAACCTAAACTCTGAAGTGGGAGGTTGACCAGTTATTCCTTTTAATTTTGCCAAATTCTAACAGCTGCTGCTTCTGAAAAGTTTCAAGGTATGAATATGTTAGTTTCAATATTTGTTTGCTGAAAAGCAAATAAAGACTGTGTCGTATCAAAGACTAAACAATTAAATTCCAAAATCCTATCGATAGCTCTATTCACTTGTTAACGAGAATACTGAAGATGCTGACTTTTCTTCCCAAAAGGCAAGCAACACTTTCTTGATTTTACTTCCCTACAGAAAGTTGTTTCAGGATAACTAAAAGTTAGACATGTATACTGAGAAAGATAAATTAAGGAGTCAGAGAACCCAGAAGAATAAAGTTCTCTGAATGCCAACTGCAATTCTGCTGGACCCATTGCATAGCACTGTTTTCAGTCACGTGTAGATGTGTACACGTGCCTGTATGTAATGATGCATATAAACACACACACATGTTCACCCCAAATGTATACCTGTATCTCAACAGCAGCATATGTATTGCAAACTTAGACTCTGCTTTTGTTGCAAATTTAAGAAACCTACGATACAGGACTAAAATGTTTATTTCATGTTTTATTTGAAAAAACACATAAGGATTTGTAGAAAGCTATGGAATAAAACCCAAAGGGACACTGGACTCGTTTGGCAGAAATTGCTAAAGTAGTCAAAACAGACACCTTCATTTTTCCCCTTTGACAGTCTCCATGGAGACTTCACAGATTTGATGTTATTGTTTGTTTGTTTTGTTTTGTTTTACAAATAGTATTCTATACTATACGGTAAGCCAGCTGACCCTTGAACAACACAGGGGGTGGCAAGGGGAGAGGGGGTGGGTGAAGGGTGTTAGGGACACCGACTCTGCACAGCTCAAAATTGGCACAGAACATTATAGCAGGCCCTTCTTTGGGGCAGTTGAATCTGCAGATTCAACAAGACAACAAGAGCTGGGAGAATTTTCCCCTAGCAGTACGAGAAAATAGAAGCAGACATTTATAAATGTCTTTTCACTGAAATAGTCCCAATTTCCTTATATTACTTTACTACAGATCTAAAGTGTTTTCAAGTGAAATACAATGTAACACAAATTTGGATTTTTTTCCCCCTTTTCCTGATCCCATAAAAAGTTCATATTCAGAACTGTGGCTTAACGATTACTGAGACTGTCAGTAAAAGAAAGGAAAGGAAAGGAAAGTACAGACACACACATGCACAATCCTACACACAATCTATTCAGCCTAAATCTGTAATTATGCCATGGTCTGAAGGTTTGTAAAAGAATGTGGCAGACTCTGTTTCAGGGGCATTAAACTTTCTCTCATCCAAGCCTAATCTGATCTTAGGGTAGCGATTTTAGGTTAGACTTTTCTAGCTATTTAAAGAGGCCTCTCCAGTATTCAGATGTTCTAGGCACTATTTTAAAGAGCATTCCTAAGTTTGACGATGAAGATTCTTGGACATGAAAACCAATAGTGACATTTACAACATCCCAAAATACCCTCAATGCTGACGCAACAGCAGCGCACTCTAACTCAAACATCGGGATACTATGACTTTTTTCCCAGAGAACTAAGGCGTTTTAATTGCACAACTCCCATTAATCATCTTGGAAATGGCATCCCTGAAACTCTACACATCTAGGTAAGTGTTATGTAATGCATGGAAGTCTGGTTAGCCACTGCTTGAGGAGGAGGTGGAGAGAGGGGGAAACGGCAACAAATCACACACACGTTCTTGTTACAAAAATACCCTCCTTTCTCCAGCAGCTTTTGTCTGAGAGAGATCAGATATACATACAACTGTGACAGCAACAGTTATATCAGCACACAATTTTAGCTGCGAGTCATCTGAAGAAATCTTAGCCTCCTCAGAGGGGGCCTACAAGGATCTTATATTTAGAGTTGCTTTTGATGGGATGCTGTAAGCAGAGACAGTCTTCACTTCCCTACCCCACAGAATCCCACAAAAGTGGGTAGCCATCGACAAAGCGCTGTAAAGGGTGTAGCTGGCACCTACTGTCGGCCACTATTCCACAGTCTTCCTGGGCTCCAAAGACGGGTCTGGCCAGCATCCCTGAGCCAAACCAGAGTCTCCATGACCTTGTGAAAGCCCAGTGACATTTGGTGGGTGCCAGCATCATTAAACAGTCCAACATTCGTTGGCTGCTTTTTTATAGGATCATAAAATTGGAAATGCCAGATCACTATGTTTCTATTCTTTTTTTCAATTGCTTCATTATTTTTTCGGTACAGCAACTGTCAGACTTCTAAACTGTCTGTAGCAGAAACACTTCCGAAGTTTTATGGCATCCAAATCAGACACTCTTCAATTCTGGCTAATAATTAAAAGCCCCCAACATTTACATAATAAAATTTAGAGCTATTTGTAGCGCATGCCTTTCAATTGAGAAATACAAAATGTTTTACAAATAGTACCCAATTCATCATCGTTCCATTATTAGGTGCATTACAGCATGAGCGTCTCTATTATACTTCATAGAGCTTTCCAGAAGGTAAGAAGGAGGTAAACTTCTTAAGTCAAATGTACATAATTTTTTCCTTAACAATCTGTTGGAAGACTTGTTTAAGCAGTTCTTTATAGACCTATTCCAGCTCTTGGTGCACTGATTAAGCAAAAGCTCTCCATCCACAAATACCCCTCCGAAGGGGAGAGAGAAGGGTCTTTGCCCAAGGACACGTAACTGAACCCAGACAGTCTACCTGCAGAGTTGGTTCTCCTCCTCATTCTGCAGGAGGTAGGCATTCATACTTAGAACCACTTGGTCATCTTTATGGGTGTATGTTATTTTTTTTAACATTTTTTGGGGGGGGTAATTAGGTTTATTTATTTTATTTTTGGAGGAGGTACTGGGGATTGAACTTAGGACCTCTTGCATGCTAAGCATGCAGCTCTATTGCTTGAGCTATACCCACCCCCCCTATGTTTTTCTAATCATTGCTCATACTAAACATAGATGACTTCAACCAAAATAGGTCAGAACCAAACGGATACTTCAACCCCCTTGAGTTCTACAAAGGAAGAGATATTTCACAATACAAGCAACTAATTTTGGAGAAGACTAATCCACATAGTATTTCCAAAGTGTAATGGAAAAACATTTAGATTCTCTTTTAAATTTTCAGTTTCTCTGTCATTCTTTTTTTTTTTTCTCCCTCAGCAGGACCTGCACTATAGGATCAATGGCAGAAAATAAAATAATTGAGCACCAAATTAAATTTTGCTTCACATCAGCCATGCCAACAAGAGTCCTAGTGAGGCACGAGGGTCTTAATATATCTATGGATTCCACGGACCTGGCCTCTGTGATTTGGATATACCACAAGTAAAGAAAAGGTGGTTGTACATAGAAAAGAGAATATATTGTATATATTAACATGAAAAATATAAAGTTAGACAATAATATAGAGAGGATGGTAGGCTTTAAGTCTTTTAATTAGTAATATAAAGGAAACTAAAGGAAATCAAAGAGGTAAAACACTTTGGTGAAGTCAGTTCAAGAATGATAACAGACACCATTACTTTGTATTTACATGAAGCATTTGTTATATTTGTACCTTCTAGATCCTACATATGCCTACAAATATAGGAAAGTAAACTGTTTTTACATATCTAAGATGATAACATTTATTGTTAGTTATGATAAACTTTAAAGTCTAATGTTATGCAATGTTTTCAGTCTCGTTTCAATATTTCCATTGTAAATCTTCCATCAAAGCCCACTAGATGGGAGAGTGCATATTATGCATGTGACTAGTGCTTAAATAATTTTCTAAACTGTAACAGATGTCCGAAACTTTGTCAGTTTTATGTAGAAATTACTACATCACACTGCTCTCCAGTCTCTTAGAGACATCACTCACTTTGCCAAATAACAGAGACCCTTCCTTTCCCCCAATTTTTCACTCAGACTCCTCCATAAGCCTCTGGGATTCCCTAACTTAAAACAAATGTGGTTACTTTCTGATCTCACAGATTCTGCCTCAAGTCCAGCCATTAAATGCTACTGCCTCATGTAAACAACAATGACAGAGCACGAAGAAAAGGTGAGGTGACAAAGGTCCTCACCACTGCTGACCACTGTCTCCTTCAGACAGATCCACTTTGTACTTGAACAAAATGTGCTCAATGCCTCTGGCTCTGTCCCTGTAGGGAAAGTGCTCCCCTCCCCCACACCCCCATGACAATTTGCTAAAATTGTGCAGAGCCATCAGCTCTCTCTCAGACTTCAGGTTGCCGCGAGGAGAAAGACAATTGGCTCCCGGACCCAGAACACGTCTCTATTGGATGCTGACTGCAGCAGCATAGGTGGTAAGGGTGAAAAAAAATCTCTTAAAGTGAAAAAGCAGCATCACAACCCAGGTTATCTGAGACTGTCTCCTCCTCGGCCCCTTCCCCCATCCTCAGAGACTTCCACCAGCTAGCTTTTTCAAGGCAGGTCCCCAAACGTCTAAAAGAATAACAGCCAGCAGCAGTTACTTAAAAATTATCGCTGGGACTACAACTGGAAAAGTCTCAGAGTTTTCAGAAGGAATTCCCTCTATTTCTAGTATCTCTGAATAACTTTTTGAAAAATATTCCATTTTAATAATAAAGAAAAGGAGATGACTACGAACTGTGGAACTCTTATAAAAACATCTCTAAGATGTGCCTCTGAGGCAGAAGGTTAGTGAAGTCATGACTCAAACACAGGCACTGGACAAGCTTCATCATTACAAGGTGCTCTGTACTAAACGGCAATCAGAGACCGCGGAGCATGTCTTACGTGCTTGCTGAAGATGAAAAGTATGGAGATGTTGGGCCGCACAGGAGCGTCAGCCATGGCAACACTGTTTTATAATAAGCCAGAATGTGAACGTAAGAGGGAAAGGCACAGGCAGGCTGTCACATGATGTTTTTCTCTTGCGATCGTATCAGATACATTTAGGCTGAAAGCCTGGATCTGCTAAACACCAGGCTTGGGTGCATTAAGTGAGTAAAGCAACGTACCTGTGAATTTTACACCCTTTACCTCTGGCTAAAGCAGGTGTCTGCTAGTAGACACAATTGTTGTACCTTCCTTGGCATTCTGTACATGGCTCCCTCCCCACAGGGTCCCAGGGCTTCACTGCCTGCTCACTACAGGTCTTCCTCCCATGCCGACCACCTCCTGAAGGGGGTGGCTGCCTCAACCTTATGCCCACAGCCCCACCCAGCTCCACAAGCCCAATAAACGTTTGCGAAATGAATGAGTCCCAATCGTATTTCAGAATGTCGGATATTCTGTTCAGTTCAGTAGTTCTCAAACTTCCCTCCTGCATTCTCGCCTGGACCTCTGTCAACTCACACACTGCGGGCCCATTTTCTCTCAATTCATTGTATTTCCCTTCTCCCCTAGTCTCCTGCCATTTGCTCCTTTTTCTGGTAACTTCTAACGACCATCATCCAACCACGACTTGGTACTCTGCTCCAACACAAGTAAGAAAATGGCCACTTGCTGGCTTCACCTGTGCCCTGAGCGTGTGAGCTCCTCCTCCTCAGGCCTGGGTGATCTGCACACAGGAACTGTGCCAGGACTTGACGTAAAAAAGCCGCAGAGCCCCAGCTCACTGTTCAGATCACATCACCTCGAGTCATCAAAGTTGTCTGTTCCAATGCCAACTCTGATACTGATTAGCAGTGAGGCTTTGGGTTAATTACTCAGCCTCAAGCAACTTCAACGTCCTCTTCTACACAAACGGAGATGAGAATACCATCCCAGGGATGGTGTGACGCTGAGGTGAGAGCATGACGGCCCTCAGCCACGCTGAGGCACGTAGTGGGCGGGCAGCACCGGGTCTGCTCCCTCCCCTAGCACAGCCTTCACCTCCCTGCCACCAGTGCAGCCCCACTTCCATTTCTGGTTATCCTTGAAGGCATCTTTCTCCTTTGCCTTCAACCCCAGCAGTGAGACTCCATCAGCTCACAGTCAAGTTAGAATCTCTTTTAATGAACTAATTCACACAAAGCCTCTAGGGGCCGAGGATGGCAAATTTACAGTCCAGAGGGAAAAAAACACTTATCCAGGAGCCAGGGAGCCCTGGGCTCACGGAGGCTCTCTCACCCACCAGCTCTGCAGCCTGACGCAGGTGCTCAACCTCCCAGCCCAGACAGCGCCTTCCTTTGTGACACCATACCCAAGTAACGGGACTCCTGAGGGGCTATGAGAAAGCTTTCCCGGTGCCCAAAGGCAGGATCAACCAATGCTCATTTCTCTTTTCATTAGGAGACTGGGCATCTGTATTTTAAAAGTGGCGGCTACTAAATGGGAATCATTTTCCTGGGTTAAACTGGATGATGAGAGGGGCCCCCTTCACATGTCACTTTCTGTGGACATTTTCTCTTTCCCTTTCTCTTCCTTCCCCCTCTTTAACTTTCTTGCCAGGTAGGAGAAACTCATGCTGGTGAATTCAGCACCTGTCAGATTGTATTACAGATAATTTCTACAAGTCTGTCTGTCCTTCGAGATTAAGAACTTGCTAAAGACAGGATGAAATCTAACTTAGCAACCTCAGCATTTTTAGTAAATATTTGCAGAATGAATAAGCAATTTCGGAGACAGGAGGGCATTTCCAGTACCCCTATCACACCACTGAGAGAACACTGTAAGGCTGAAGCCAGTGGTCCTTAATCATGGCTGTACATTATAAATTAAAAATTCTTATACCTAGCCTCCACCCCCAGAAATTCTGATTTAATTGACCTTGGCTGCGTCCCAGGAAAGCTCTCAGACAATGTGAATGACTGCTACTCTGAGGACCACTGATTAGTCTCTATATACTAACACACATTCTCATTTACACATCAATCACAACCCATTCCGTGGTTCTTTTAAACCCCTTGTTTGCCAGTGACTTCAAGATAACCGCTAATGTTACCTGTCAGCTAACTGATCCTTCTTGCTTCTAAACTGTCTGTCTCTTCACAGCTCCTTCCCCAGACAGTGGGAGAAAGGGCGCTGGGGCAGGGAGTGGCGTGAAAACAGCTACTGCCCTTTGTTCCCTTGGGCATAGGTCTCGGGCACACACACAGACACAGGCGAAAGGGAGAGCAGAACGGGACAAGGGATTCACTGTCTCCTAATCTAACCTAGAAAGTAAGCTAGATGACGGGATGAATGGAGGAGGCAAAAAAAGTAAAAGAAAATAAATAAAGAAGTGATCCTGCCTTGAATGTGCTTTACAACAAATCTTAGTATCGTCCAGAATAACTCATTTACACATTTATTCACCAACCATGTGGTGAGACCGCGCACGTGCTGAGGGCTGTAGGGCAGCGGACACCCGAAATGAATCGGACACGTGTTCTTCGAAGGGAAATACAGGCACGCACGCAAACAGCTGGAATACACAGACAGAAGACAAAGAGGGTCACAAGGGACACGCAGATACAGAGCTCTTACAGTTTGAAGGAAAAAGAGAACATTTCCATTTAGAAAAATCAGACCGTAGCTTTGAAGAAGAGGTAGAATTTATACATGATGAGTTAGAATTCTAAGATATCCAGGTAGAGGAAATAGCATAATTGGAAACATCAATGACAAGAAACAAGTATGTAATAAGAGCCATGGAAATAAGTTTGAAAAGCAGGTTGAATCTAGCTTGGGGAGTTTAAAAACCTAGTTATAGATTGTCTGCTTCCTTCTGCAGGCCAGTGAGAGCCACTGAAGGGGGCCGGGAAGACATTTGCAAAGCTGTGTTTCATGAATTGGTCAGACAGGAGCTCCAGAGGGGACATCAATTAAGCAATGATGTTAATGGTCCAGGCAAGAGCTAACACAGACCTGATCCTTTTCCAGCTCATCATTCCCGATCCCTTGATCCCGCGTTTTCACAACCTTCCGCCCTTCTCTTCTACTGCACACTCACCTGCACTCTCTCTGCCGGCCCCCGGCCCCCTCCTCAGTCATACTAAACTAAACTACGTTCAGTCCCTTGTACAAGATATCACTTTGTCCAGGCAGATCCAGCTATTCGAAAATACTGCGTCCCCACTCCTTCTTGTTTGGCCTGGCTAATTTCCAGTCAGTTAGTCCCCAGTTAAATGTCACCACCCCCAAGAAGTTTTCTTTAAACTTCAAGTCTGCTTAATGCTCATTTAGCTGGTTCCAGAGCATTCATTACACTTTATCATAATTGCTTGTCAGTTGCTTATTTCCTTTACTAGACCAGGAATGACGGTAAAGATCACGACTGTTTATTTCCCAGTTGTATTCCCAAAACAAGAACAGCTAGACTAGTGGCAGGCTCATAACGGGTGTTGACTAACGGAATGAGCAAACAGATAAAGGAGTCTTATGCAGCAGAATGTATATTAAGTCATTTACATATAATACATGTACAGTAGACATATAATATGCATACAGATATATTAACTGTATGTCTGACTTCTAAAATACACCTAGAGCAGTGCTTGCTCAAAACCTAGTAATGTTTTGAAAATGTACTTATTGATTTGTATTTATTGACTAACTGCCACATTAAGCTTGATTATTTTCCAATTTCTTGCAACTTAATAGCAACTTTCTGCTTCAATAAGTAGTCCATTATTCTATGCTTTATTGTTTCCTTCATACCAAGATAAAAACTGGGCTCCACACTACAGCCACATCAGAAAAGAGCAAATTAAATTAATTAATTAATTAAAAAATAAAAGAATTTCTTAATTAAAAAAAAAAGAGCAGTTACTGTAATTTGGATTGCTCAGATTAGAAAATGTTACTTAGAAGTGTCAATATGGTAGGTAGCTTGGCAAAAATTCTTAAAAGCATTGCTCAAGGGATAACCAATAAAATGAAACTAAAAAAAATTTTTTCCTGTTGTAATATTTTGTTGTTAGAATAACCACTTTACATTTTTCCTGTTTTCACAAAAACCAAAAGCAATAAAAAGCAAAGTTCACGTTTGCCTCATTTTATTCTACTAGTAGCCGATATTGATCATTTTCATGTATGTTTTCTGAATGTGACACATTCCTTTACAATATTTGAAAATAATAATCTTACGAACCACTCTAAGAGAATCCTATAATATCATGAAATCAAACGTGAAAGGCCCTTTTAAAAATTAAAACAAATCAGGCTAAATTGGTGTAGTCAATACACTAACATGAAAAAATACGAATCAGGATATAAGCCTACTTTCTAAAAATTCTTCCAAACTATTTCAGTGAATCTAATGTGATTAAGTTCCAAATTATCCAACAGATATAAAGTCTCCACATGCATATATTTTTAGCTATTTCTGAAATTATGCTTGCTTTGTTTTGTTTCCTTGTTAACACTTGTATCTGTAAGTCAAGACTAATTTCAAATTTTATTTAAGAAGCTGTGGTTTCTGATTTACAGTAAATTTCTCTTGCACTGTAAGTGGGGCAACTATTTTTGGTTCAATTGTTTTGATTTTGTTTTGTTTTGTTTTTAAATAAATCGTGGTCTGAAAAGTACCATTTAGTAAAGAAGTTTGTTTTTTATAATAATCTCTGGAAGAGAAGAAAAGTGGCTGATAATCAAACGGACTGATTATGCAAACGAAAAGTAATTCCTTCTAAAACCAGTATGCAGAGTTATAAACTGCCAGGGTTTTGCTAAAGTATACTGGCTTACATGGGGCAGGGGGGCAGGTCCCCCCACTCACGCAAGTGAGTCAGTGAGATTACCGGAGCACATATAACACACAGCAGGGGAAGATTTATAATGTGTTAGTCAACGAGGTTATTTTGGGGAAAGATTAAACAGAG